>NC_091689.1:19817878-20120909 GCF_041296265.1 Equus caballus | reverse complement strand
TGAGTCAGGAGTCGGTGGACAGTGCATTGACCGTGGGCCCGCAGGAGCACTGGGTTCTTGTGGGGATGGGGGCCTGGTCAAGTCCATATCTGCCTGACTGTGCATCCATAGTCAGGGGCCGGCTCTGCTTACTGTTGTATCCTCCGATGGCACCGTATGGCCTGCCAATCGGAGCTGTTTGGCGATAGTGATGGATGGACCTGCTGCACTGGGTCAGGATGACAGCTGTGCGTTTAGAGCCAGGAGGAAGGATGGCCCGAGAGGACCCTGTGTGGGCCTGGGATAGGGGATGAAGAGAAATGGGGGGGCAGGGGAGGCAGCAGGAGGAGTACCCCCTCTCCCCAGCCCCGACCTGATCCCCCCAGGTGGAGCCTTTTCAACAATAAAATGTCAAATGTCGAGAAGAAGGTTGTCATGTGTATCAGTCAGGTCCTGGCAGGAAGCGGGTGTCAAGTTAAACTGGGGGATTTGGGAGAATTTAGCGGACGGGATGTAGGGATGTAAGAGGAAGGCAGCACCTCGCAGCTACCAAAGCAATTACCCCCCATGGGGGCAGCAGACGCAGGAACTCGGAGAGGGCTGGCAGGCAAGAGCTGTGGCCTTCTGCAGAGCCGACCCCTGGGACCTCCCATCTCCTGGCTGTGCCTCCCATCTGCCACCCAACTGCAAACCTGGGGCCAGGGAGCGGGTGAATCTGGGCTGGAACAGAAGACACACAGTACATCAGGTCCAGGGTGACGGGACGCCTGTGGGACAGGTGGGACAGCCAGGCCCGTGTGTTCTGCGTGCCTTGGCCAGGCTCCCAGCAGGAGGGGGACTGGCCACACTTCCGGGGAAGGGGGGCTGCCCTCCATGCTTAATGGTGGAGGCCTCCAGACTTCGTTCCTCATTCCGCAGCCGCTGCCTTCCTGAAGAGATTTATCAAGTCATTTTGAAACAGAGAAGGAAACCCTGAAGCCCCACATTGGGGGGGGGGGGGGGGCTGCGAACGGGAGCCTTGCTCATCACAGACGTTCCCCGGGAGGGTGCCCATGGGTGACTGGATTTCTGCTCCGTGGCAACTCTCCCCCAACCAGGAAGGAATTCCTTCTCTCTTTGGCACATACCTAGAGCACACGACAGACAGCTTGATTTTGTGAAAGCAAAGAGCAGCATTTCCTACATTGTTAGTCTATTCACTTAATGGTGTGTACGCACAGAGCAGACGACCCTTCGGGGTTTGTGGTGTCAACAGAATGGACATGAACTTATCTCCATCACCGAAAGTCATGCAGAAAAACACGTGGTAGGAGTTAGTTCAGATTGTGAAACAAAATACCTATCTCTTCTCCAGTCTGTCATTAAAATCTCCAGGTTATGGAAAGTTCCAGGCACTTTCCAGCATGACCATTTCCGTGAGCCCCTCTAGACAGCTCCCTACAAAGCCCAGCTGTGTCTGCTTCCCCACAAGCTTGTAAGTCCTTGTGGGAAAGGGACCCTGCTTGGCTCAGCCAGCCTGTCATAGTCCCCCAAACCCCTTGCAGGCATAATGACAGCCCCCCCCCACACACACACACTGTTTGGCGAGACGTGCACATCACGTAAAACAGACCCCAGCATTGAAAAGTCATAGAAGGAAACGGATGTGGAATGCCAAGCTGGGCCTTTCAGGGAGGGGCCCCTTCACCCCATCACCTGGCGCCTGAGCTCACCCGGGTACCAAACTCCCAGAGAAGGTACAGAGTGAGGGGGAGGGTGGCCCTGAGTCCCAGGGTTTGGGGAGGGACAGCCAGCAGGATCTTTAAAACAAGGGACAGCTGAATGTCCGGTCTGTTGGAGGCCCAGGGCTGTGCACCCTGCGAGATGTGTTTCCAGAAATGGTTCTGAGGCTCTCACTTTCAGATGCTCTTCAGAGGAAGGGGGAGCACTGGAAGGCTGAACTTTCCCAAGGGGTAGCTTGAACTTCAGCACTGTCTGCTGTGTCTAAACGGGGAACTGAAACAGGGCTAGGGACTCGGGAGGAAGCGGGCACAGGCAGCCGAGGGGCAGCCGAGGGGCTCCGGGAGGACACTGCTGCAGGGCATGCGGCTCTGCCAGCCTTCCCTACAAAGGAAAGAGCACATACAATCGTTCTGGAAATTTTACAGATGATGGGAAAGTGTTAAAGAGAGGGGAGAAAAAAAGTCTGCTCGCTATCCCACTGCAGCAAAGCATTTCTTTCAAGTTCAAGGAGAAAGTCACTAAAAGGTCTTAAGCAGGGTGACAGTACCATTTGGCTGCCATGAAGAGAATGGCAGGGAGGGGTGAGGGATGGCTGGGGGCATTATTATTTCTATTTTCCTGGTGACGAGACCCTGGGCCCCTGGAGGCTGTGGAGGAAGTGTGCAGAGCTGGATTCAGCCCAGGCCCAGGGTTCCCACATCCCTGGAGGCACCACACTGATGCAGAGTGAGCATGGAATTTGGCTGTCCAGGCCCAGCCTCTGTGTTCTGGAACAGTCCCTCCCATCCCTGACAGCTCTGAAGCATTTCCTCCACTCACAGATCAGATTGGCAGGGGCTGCACGCCCCGTCCTGTCCACCTCTCATTGTCGCTGGGACCCACCTCCTCCTAGCCCTGCTCTGCCCTCTCCGGTCTCTGCCAGCCCCGGACATGCCTTCCTTGGTTTCCCTTCTGCCCTCAGGACTGTTCTCCCTCTTTAACCAGCTCCTCTCCCGCAAACCTCTTCCTAAGAATTGCAGACCTCAACGTGGGTGAAGAAGGGAGAGACAGAGAGACCAGACGGTGGGTCTCTCGGGTCTTTTGGGCCCTGCAGAGTTTGGATTTTGTTCTAAGAGTGATTTGGAGCCGCTAAAGGCTTTTAAAAGCTTGTGTGTGTGTGTGTGAGAGAGAGAAACTTGATAAGATTTACATTTTAAAAAACATCATGGACTATTGAATGGGGCAGGAGTGGAAGCTGGGGACCCCAGCACCTCCCCCCGCCCCGTGCTTGACCTGTGGAGGTGCAGTGGAGGGAGAGGGGCTGGACGGAGCTGGAACAGCCAGAGAGCTGCTTGTGAGAGACAGGGGGCCAGGGAGCTCACCCCAGATCTCCAGCTTTAGGGACCTGGTTGATGTCAGTGCCGGTTAGTGAGATGGGAGAGGCCGGCGCAGACAGGTTTGGGAAGATCTGGAGGCCAGCTTCAGATCCAGAAATCCCTCTCCAGCCATATGGCTGAGAATGGGCCCCAGGATATGTCTCCTGAAAAGTCAGCTCTTCCGCTTCCCCACCCTTCTCCTCTTTTCTTTAAAATATATTTATCCATTTGTTTCCTTCCCCTTCTCTTCCTTGAAGTGGCCAGGAGCCAGCAGGGCTTCGGGGCTGGGGCCACAGAGGTGGTCGGCAGGCAGAGGATGCAGCTGGAACAAGGAAGTGGTCAGGGCCTTAGCAGCTGGCCTGGCTGGGGCAGGAGGCAGCAGAGACTGGCTACACACAGGGAAACGAGCAAAGGATGAAATATATGGAGAAATGGGAGCCAGTTTCTCACTGTCAGAGAGAGGAGCTAGGCTAGAATGAACTCGGTCTGCAGTGTCGCATCGGAAGGGGAGGCATCAGTGTGAACTCAGGGTTTTTACCACCTATAGGTAAACACCGATGCATGTGTGAGTGTGTAGGTGTGTACACACACATTTCACTGCTCTGTCTTCCGAGAGGACCTAGAAGCAACAACACCCCAGTTGCAACTAGCACATTGAAATACAACCCTCCACTAAAGAGAACCAGGCTCCTTGGAGAGACAGACGGTTCTAGGGCTGGGGCGGGAAAGGTGTAAGGTGGGCCTGGAACATCCATTACCCAGAAGGTAAGGAAAAGCTCAAAAAATGACAAGGATTTGTCAAAAAGATCCAGGAACCAGGAGACAACTGAAAGGACAGTTGAAAGGACCATCTGGCACAATTTCAGCATCAAAATGAATAATAAAAATAATTACAATTCATTGAATAAAATAGGAACTCATGAGTCTGTACTGATGTAAATAAGTGAGAAAGGAAAGCTCTTTCTCACGGTAGAATGCCGATTAATAACTGTCTAACGAGTGATGGGAAAAGTCACCTTTCAGCAACTGATTCAGGCAAGAATCAACGGATGCTAAAGATGCTGAAACTAGTGGGTGAGAGACTGAGGAGGGACGGGACATCTAGATAGTCTCAAAGCATCTCCCCACAGAATAGTTAATAATTTAAAAGGGAAAAATGGTAACTTGACAACGAGGACACCTGGCAGACACCACCTTAACCCAGTGACAAGGTTGACTTCGCGAGTAACAGGACAAAACGACATCGTGCGTCTCCTGAGATGAACGCGGAGAGCACAGCAGTGCCTCTGTGGTACCTGTGTCGGAAATGCAGCGCCTGGACCCAGTCAAGTGGAAACACCCGAAAACCCCAAATCAAGGCACGGCCTACAAAATTACTAGCCTGTTCTCTTCAAAGATGCCAAGGTCATGAAAGACGAGGAACTGTGCCCAGTACAGGGATGTGGTAATTACATGTAACTAACACATAGTGCCCCCACCCCACCCACCAGCTGGTCCAGAGGCGGAGATTATAAGTAGAATATATAAATATAACAGTTACGTATTGCTATAAAGGGCATGGCTAAGACAACTGGAGAATTTTAAATGGTATCTAAAGATTAGGTGATACTATTTCATCAATGTTAATTTCCTGATTTTGACGATTGAACTGTGGGTATGTAGGGGAGAGGGCTCATCTTTAGGGAAAACACATCTTTAAGGTTAATGGGGCATTGCCAGCAACTTACTCTCCAATAATTCAGAATAATAATAATAATATGAGAGAGAGAGAATGATAAACTTCCAAGGCTAAAATGTACATTGGGGAAAGTGAGTGAAGGGTGCACAGGAATTCTTTCCACTCTTTTTAAAACTTTTATATGTCTGCAATTATTTTCAAAATAAATAGTGAAAAAGAAAAAAACAGTTTGGAAATGATCTATATCTTAATCTGGATGGTGGTTACATGTAAACATTTTTTTGAGCGTAATAAGAAAGATTTTTAAAAATTAGCTTATGTAACCCCACTCATTTAATTAACATGCACGCAAGAACACACACACACACACACACACAAACACACAAGGGAGTGGGGTTTAAAAGGCATGTTGTCTAAAAGTGTCAGATTTTTTTTTAAATGTACAAAAACATTCCTGGCCTATATACTTCTGCAGGTTTCTGTACAAAAATTACATCTTAGAAACATCTTCAACGTCAGATAATCGTAATAATACTGACGTACCAAGAATAGAAAGACAATCACAGAGAGTCCCTCAGCACGAGCGGGTGGAGGTGAGGTGGTGGCCACGGCCCCACAACAAGACACATGGCGGACGCAGCCTCTGGGCTGATGTGTGCGTTCTTGGGACTGACCAGAGGGGAGGGGCAGCGGGTTTTGTGGGCTGGGGCTGGACATCCAGGTGCACTGGGCATTGGGCGTGGCGGAGCTGGGTTCCTGGAAAGGTCCCATGCATCGGTGAGCAGGGCGGGTTTTATTTTGTGAGTGGGAGAGATGGGAGGCTGGAGGAGGAGGAAGAGGAGGGGCCTGGGGTAGATGTGGACACAGCTTCTGTTCTCTCCCAGGACCCAGGCACTTGGTTTAGATTCTGGGGTGGATGAGAGAGAGATGGAGACTGATGGCATGGAATTTGGGGGGAGCAGACCCTGGCAGACTGGTAGATGGGGCTTTTGGCCCCTGGTACAGAGCCCCAGGCCGGCACAGGAACCCTGGTGTTCTCGTGGTGCACAGGGGCCACACGAAGCTTCAAGTGTCCTGCCGCCACAGCCCGCACGAGCAGGAGCTGACACAGGAGAAGGGAACAGTATTCTGTGTGGCGCCTGCAGGTGGCCGGCCAGCAGAGGGCACATTTAGGGGTCCTCCAGAGTGTCTTAGAACTATTCATGGGACCTTTGAGGGGTCATTTTCTGGTAGGCAGGCTGCAGGTTGCTGGAGCTGCCATGTCTCGTGAATGGCCTGGTGTTGTGGCCTCATGGGGCTGGAAGGCTGTGAGCTGTAAATGGCACTAGGGAGGTGAGGGAAAAGGGGGCTGGTGCAGGTGGGACGTGGGCTCTTTGGGTCCCGGGGAGTGGGGTCTTGTTCGTCTTTCCTCAGGTCTTGTCTTGCAACAGTGAACAGTACCCTGTGTCAGCCACTCAGGACAAAGGACAGGTCACGGTGGCAAGAACACTGTTCCCCACCATGTGTCCTGTGCCAGGGGCAGAGGAGGTCCCTCTGAGGGCTCTCTGGCTCTTCCCAGGTGAGGATCCCACTCCCCAAAATGGAAGAAACTGGAACTGGGCCAGCGGTGTTAGGTATGTTATCTACTTTATATTGTATCTAACATCACAGGTGGGTGCCACAGCTCCATGCTACAGACAAGGAAACTGAGACTCAGATATGTTGAGCAACTTGCCTGGGTGGTCAGAGGCGTTGTCAGAAGAGCAGCACCCAGGGGGACGTTTCAAGATAAGAAAGAAGATAGGAGGCGGTGGGTGGGGACCCACAGGCTTTCTAGCTAGACAGGAGGGAGGGTACCAGACACAGGGAGCTGCCAGCTCGGGGTGGAACCAGGTGGTTAGAGATTCTCGGGCAGGCAGACTCAAGCCTGCAGCAGCTCAGTGGGTGGGCTGGGTGGTGTGAAACCCGGTACGTGGGAGAAGCTCGTATCCCGGGTGGCAGCAGGCCTGGCCTCTGCGCTGTGGTGGGCGGTGGGGGTGGGGGTGGAGGCGGCGAGGCTGGCACTTGCAATCTGTGGTCTCTGTCCTGTCTCCACTGGCTTGCCCCAAGGCAGAGTCCCCAAAGCCACATGTCTGAGGGCTTGGAAAGTGTGAAAGCCAACACCAGGCTTATTTAGAGTCTCGTATGTGCAGAAGAGGGTGATGCGGCAGCTCTGGGAGGAGGTAAGAAGCTTAAAGGAATAAAAGTGCAAACTGAGCGCCAAGCCTGTCCCAGCCCCACCCGCCAGCTGTGGCAGTGGGACATTGGCTCCAGCCCAACCGTGCTCATCCCCAGCTCCCTGGCGGGCACCAGCCAGCCCACTGGCCCTGTCTGCCCGGGTCCAGTAGGCCTGGCACTGGCAGGAGTGGGCTCTGTCTTACACCCAGCCAGCAGGCTGGAGTCTCCCATCCGCCTTGTTCCAACCAGCCCGCACATCCCAAAGAGGGTTCTTCAGCTTTTCTCTTGCCTTATTTTGGGCAGACTTCCCAGAACAGAACGGCTCGGGATGGGCTCTGTTCGCCTGCCAGTCTCTGTAATCGCTCCTAAATCCACACCCCACCCTTGATTCTCAGAGCTGATGTCCCCATTTCTCAACCCATGCTCCTTCCTTGGGCTTGTCATCCCCACCTCTCTACTTCTCAGTCCCTGCATCCTGTGGCCACTCCTCCCCAGGCTGGGTGTCCCCTCCTCCCCCACCAGCAGAGCCAGCGGCCCGCAGCCCTGCCTCCTGCCTTCTCCCACTGGGGAAACCCCCGGATGCCAGGTCATCTCCCATACTGGGCACTCACAGAGGCTTGTTCCACTCTGTCGCCTCTGAGCTGGGATCCCCATTGGGATGTTGAGATCATGAAGCCCCAAATCTCTGCCTTTCAGTCTCTGATATCTGTGCAGTGGGAGTCAAGTCGCTTGCTCTCCTCGCAGACTTGAGCGGCCTGTGAAGTGCTTTGAACTGCTCACATCAAAAGAGCTGCAGGCGGGAGGTCTGGGAAATTTACACCTCTGGCTGGTACTGAAATGACAGCTCTGAGAGGCATCGTCTGAGGTCTCTGTTGGTGTCACCACAGCTGGAGCGAGGGGCAGGGGATGACGATGCTCTGTCTGCCAGCACATGATCTGGGTGTTTAGATGGAGGACCCCCCCATCTGGGGAGAGGATGGGTCTTCTGTCAGTAGAGTCACAGTTGACAGCTAGAAACTATCCATCACACCCAGCATCACAGGGAGGTTGTCAGATAACTATGGAAATTGTTTCCAAGCTTTTTCCAAGAGCTCGTGTAAACAGAAGCCTGGATGACAAGGAAGGGGGGCTGGGGCAGAGGGCCCTCCCTGCCATTGAATCTTGTGGCCACACCCTTCATCCTGGCACCTTGCAACATCTTGCAGAGTGTGAAGAATTTACGTCTTTGCCCCACTGATGTTGGGCATGGCCATGCAACTTGCATCAACCAATGGATTATGGGCAAAAGCACCAGTTTCAAGCTCAGGGCTTACCGGGCTTGTGGGTTTCTGCTTGCCCCTCCTGGGTCCTGTGATCTGACATGAGAAGATATGCCCCAGGGAGCCTCTGGCCCTTCAGCACAGGCTGAGAATAAAGACATGAGGAGCAGACCTGGACCCAACCAAAAATCTGGAGTCCAGTCCAGTCCAGTCCTGCTGAGCCCAGGAGAGCCCGGCCTAGATCCCGCAAGCACAGCTGAGCCTCAGACCCAGGAGAGGAAGAGAAATGTTTGTTGTTATAAACTATGAAGATTTTTGAGCACTTGTTATGCAGCAAACAATGACAAATAGACATTTGAAGGGAAGAATGAACTTCTCCTGAGAGTCTTCCTCTTATTGAAACTTCATGACATGATTATCTCCGTTTACCCACGAGAAAGCTGAAGCTCCAAGAGATGAGGTGACTTGTCCAATGTCACACAACTTGTTTTGTCACCAGGACCCATCAAAGGGACACACCTTCAGGTTCCATGCCCTCATTCCCACCACATCAGCTCTCCAGCATCCCAGAGGCCACCACCCTTTGATCTTGTCCTCTGAGCAGCCTTCAGGACCCTCTGGGCCCACCATCTTTCTGATGAGCCTGAACCCCACTGTGGCCACCAGAGCTCCTGTCTGCACGGCACCCTGCACTCCCTGTACATCTGCAGGCCCTGAGTGTCCAAGCCACTAGCCAGGATCAGCTGCCCAGTCCACCCCCTGCGCCTGAGCAGGGCGGCCCATCAGACCAGCCACCACAGCCCCCACACATTGACCAACCTCTCGCCACACACCCCCCTCCCCACCCCCGGGCTCACTGTGGGCTTCTAGCAGGGACAAACCCAGACCCAGGCCTTGCCCGCAGTCTAGCAGAGAAGCAAGACATGGTACAGTAAACAGTTAAGTAAATAATTACAAGGTGCAGAGGGTGTGAGGAGAAGACCGTGCTCCGGGAGGGTGTTACAAGGGGACTCAGCTTGGTGGGTCAGGGAATTATTTTCCAGAGGACCAACACTTAAGCTGAGATGCCAAGGATGGATAGGAGTGGTCCAGGCAACAAGAGAGGGAAATGTCACGGCAGGAAGAGGGAGCAGCTTGTGCCAAGGATGGTGTTCATATAAATTTGTGGTTTCTAATCACAGTTATTAGGTCCTTATGGCACGCTGTTGCTGCCCTGCCCAATTCTCCCAGGATCCCTCTCCTGCTCTATGCTCCCATCCTCCTCTCTTCTAGCGCCTCTGTGCTTTGCTTCTGAAGGATTGAACCTGCAACCTTAGATGCTTCCCCTTGGGTGCTGGAGTCACCTCACTTATATGGAGATCCTGGAGAAAATGGAGAGTTCTATGTTCCCTGTGCCCATCCAAGTGGCCAGCGCACACCTGGAGTGTGTGTGCAAAAGCCCAGCTCTTTGCTTCGATGCAGGACAAGCCCCGAGGTGTAATTTACACTCCAGAGCTCCCTTAGGCTTCACCCCAAATTACACCTTTGCTTGGCTTCTCCCCTTCTCTGTCCTGCACCCCTTACTCTCTTGCAGGCTTCTCCTGGGAGCCTCTCTTTAGTGAAATACTGGTACCCACTCTCAGGGTCTGCTTCTGGAATAATTTGACCTATGACAGTCAGCTCCCCAAATCAATCCTTCGTTGGTCCATGTTGAGCCCTCTCTCAACAGGTGATGCGAGGATTTACCCTCATCCCTCAACCCAAGCCCCAAACAGCAGACGGTCTGGACCCCGACTTTATGGAGCGATTGATCAGACGTGAGGGCCTAGCTTCCTCTTCCTCTCCCTCCTCCCCCAAATGTGGCTGCTCACGAGGACCACCACCACCCTCCCTGCTCCCTGCCTCCTCTTTCCCACCCTGCCTTCTGCACGGACCATCCAAAACCCTACTCTGTAGCTGGGCCTCTGGTCCTGTGACTCCCTGAGCCAGCTCGAGGGGATATAGGATGCCCTAAATGAGGTTGGCCACACTCGGAAACTTGGTGTTTAAGTGACAAAATGCATCGCATATTTACCCCAGAGTTGAGAGTGAATGAATGAAAGTTTGACTATTTTTTCAGTATCCAAACAACCTTACTTAAGTTTCTCTTGGTCTTCCCATCTTGGAACAGGTGAAGAAACTGAGGCTCGGCAGGGCCAAATGACTTGCCCTGTAAGTGGCAGCCCCAGGACTTCAACCCCAGCCTCAGGTCCCTGGCTCTAAGCTCTGTGCTCCTGGCCTCTGAAAGGTTGCCGTCTTCCAGTTTCCCTGCCTGTGTGTTCTGGTACCTTTGGTACAAGGAAAGCCTGTTTTGAACTCCGTCTATAGGACTTTGTTTACTAATGGATCTTATATATTCAAACGCCCTCTCTCCCTCCATTCCTCCCTCCACATCTGTATTGTATAAAGAATCCTGGGAGTGTAGACGGGTGAAGCCAATCTGGAGAACAATCCCACACAATTTAGACAAATTAAATATAGGTATATTCTATGACCCAGCAATTTCACCCCTGGACGTACTCCTCAGGGCTTACAATAACCACCTATAGGATGGTCATCATAGGTTCGTTCATGCTGGCAGAGATTCGCAGGGAAACTGGGTGCCCATCATTGGGAGAGTGGACAAGGTAGAGTGTGGTCAAGGGGCACATGGGGTGTTATGCTGCAGCCAGAAGAAAAGATTTGACGTGTATGTTGCAACATGGTAGGATCTTGCAAAAGACCCTTGGGTGAAAAAAGTAGAAAACAGAATACGAGCTATGATATCACTTGAGTAAATGAAAAATGGACGCACACAACGCAACAATACACATTTTGTAAGAACGTAGTCAAATAAAAAGACACCCACTCAAATGGTTGCCTATTAAAGGGAGGGTTAGCCAAGTGCAGTATGGGGATAGAAGGGATTAAAACAGTATAAAGACATTGCTTTACAGTGAGCATGTGCTTTGGTTTTGATCACGTAGTCTGATTGTGAAAGATGAGTTCTCAGTTCTATGGTGGCCTCTCTGATTTGACCTGAATTAATTACAAAAATCTTCTGTCTCAGTTTCTTCCTGGTCAAGTGGGGAGGAAGGTGTGGGCAAGGGGAAGTAATATTTAGACAGAAAGCAGTGTGGCCCATAAGTACAAGCAGAAAATCTGAAGCCTGACACATTGAAATAGGCAGGGTGTGAGACACTAGGGAGAAGTGGGGACTGTGACACATTGGAGAAATGTCCCTTTAAAGGGATCAGCTTCCACTTAGCTCCAGTTATATCCCCATGGGGTCACATGGGACTAGAGTTGCCAGGATTTCAAAATATTCAAGAGAAGGTAAAAATCTAGATTCTTAGATGAAATCTCAAATTTTTTAATGCCTGCAACTAATTTTTAAAACACCGTGTCAGCCACCAATTCAAATCTTAGCCCCACCACCAACTAGTTGGGTGACCTCAAGTATGGTATTTCACTCTCCAAGGCTAAGCCAATTTCCTTGTCCATGAATGAAGCTTCTAAGATTTAGTCAGCCAGGTGTTTAAATGAGTTCATATGAGTCCAGGGCACGGCTCACAGTAAGAGCTGTTATCACCATGGAGAGCCTAGCTACGTGTTGAATATGCTAAGAGATCATCAACTTCTATTTTTCAGATGAGTCAATTAAGGAGTGGAAAATTAAGTAGAAGAGTTAGGTGGAAAAAATATCTTCCCCAAATGTGATGAAAAGGAACGGGTAAAATTGAATTAAAGTAACTTATAAATAAGCTTAAAGTTGAGGTTAAAAGGGCTTAAAGTAAAGCAGAACTGATTCTTGATCGTCTGACCCCTAACGAGCCACAGGAGTCTTTAATACAGACACTGACGGTTGCAGGGGCACACACATGCCCCGAGGGCACTAGCAGGTGGGAGCTGATGATACACGGGCCCCTCGTGTGCTGCTGCTGGCTCATGCCAGCTGGTGCCAATTTGTGCTGGCTCCATCTTCCCGGAACCCCAAGAGCTGGTTGTTAAATGTGGCCGCTCTGCTGGGAGCCAAGGTGAGAGGATTTACACCACGGCAATGGGCAAACACCGTACGTCAGGGCCTCGCTGTCTTCCCTGGAGAACTGGCTGTCAATGTCTGCCACTGATGAAGCCCAGCAACATTTACCACTTTGGCAGAATCATCCATGCAATTCTTAGAAGCCTGGCCTCATGTACACACTTCCATTTCCCTCTGCATGGCCCCAGTCTCTAGAAGCAACACTGGATCAGGAGAAAATACAGTCATGCATCGCTTAATGACGGGGATACATCTGGGAAATGTGCCATTAGGTGATTTCGTTGTTGTGCGAACACTGTAGAGTGTATTTACACAAACCTAGATGGTAAAGCTTACTGCACACCTAGGCTCTATGGTACTAACCTTAGGGGACCACCATCATATATGAGGTCCACAGTTGACCAAAACATCGTTGTGTGGTGCACGACTGTATCGTTGACACAAGATGGTTAATTATTCATCAAGGGGAACACGGAGGGAGATACTGTTCAGTGAGGAAAACATTTTTGCCCTAAAAATGGCAATGGCCCAGATCAAAACAGGAAGCTTCCAGCCTGTCTTGATGGGTAGGTGGGATTGTGGAAACTACGGGAAGCTGAAAAGGGACAGGAGCAAAGTGTTCTGTTGTCAAGATGTGGGGACAACTGTGAGTCTCTGGTTCCCCAGCCAGGCTCGCCCCGGACCTCTAGGGGGAAAAGGCTGAGTTTAGGCAGACAGGAGTGGACGGGCAGCCCGGGGTAAACATCGTGCCCTGCAGAGGAACCGAAAGTCACCGTTTGCAGGCTCCTGCTGCTCTGAGGAAGTGATCAAGGCACCCTCCATCATGGGACCGAAGCCCAAGGCAGAGGAGGGGCACGCAGCTATACCTGCTTCTACAAAATCCCAGCCTCATCCTGAGGAGGAGGGGAACTCGGAGTGAGAGAGCAACCTCGGGTGCTGACGAGCTGGGGCGGCGGGGGTTGGGGGGCGGTGCTGGCAGGTAGAGCAAAGAGGAGGGGGGTCAGGTGACTGAGGGCAGGCCAGGGAAGTCATGATTTTCACAATGCATAGGATGGGTTCTTCTGTAGTTTTCAGTTTAGAGAGCTCTGTGTCCATCCCAGAGAAGATTCTAGATCAGATTTCTAAAAGCGTGGGTTGTGAGATGTACCAAAGCAAGTAGCACCCCTAGGAGTTCACTGGGAACAGACCAAGTCAGGTGAACCTGTTTTTCTTATTTTATTTACAGAGTAGAGGCAAATGCATGTTTGCAAACCAAATAAATTAGATCATTTGTTGCCTCTGATGGAGATCACAGCGCAGTCGCCTACAGAGGTCAGGCAGGTGATGTAAGTGAGTGGAACAGGCTGGGAGTGAGGCAGTAGGGAGAGGTGGGGACTGTGGCACGTCAGAGAGAACTGCTTCATGGAAAGGGGGAAGCTTCCACTAGCTTCAGTTATCATGGGGTAATATAGGTCAAAGGTTATCAGATCCTCAGATTTTTCAAAAGAAGCTGAAAACTCAAAATGTTACATAAAAATCTCTGAACTTGTAAAAATGCTTTTTTAAATTTAAAATATTTTCTTCAATGCTTTTTATTTTATTTATTTATTTATTTTTGAGGAAGATTGGCCCTGAGCTAACACCTGTGCCCATCTTCCTCTATTTTTCATATGTGGGACACCACCTCAGCATGGCTTGATAAGCAGTGTTAGGTCCACGCCCGGGATATGAACCAGCAAACCCTGAACCTCCCAAGCAGAACGTGTGAACTTAACTGCTATGCCACTGTACCGGCCCCAAAAATGCTTTTAAGTGGTTGATAATTTTTAAAAACATATGTCAGGCAAATAGAACACTAAATTCAACACAGGGGCTACCAGTTTGTGGTCTTTGATATAAGAGATATAGATTTCAATGGAGCATATTGCGATATTCATCCGTGATTTTTTGTTGAGAACCACACGGAGGAACATAGCCCAGGGGGCGAAAACACTGCTGTCAGCCTGGACATGGGTTTCCGGTGCTGTGGGGTTCTCCCTCTCATTTACATCAGTGATTCAGACTAGGACCCGGGAGGTGGGCTTACCAATGTGTGGCTACCAGCAAGCGAGCAGGCATCTTAAATACGCTGGGTGACAAGTTGAAGCAGAGCTCAATGGGCTGGAGCAATGGGCTGGGGCAGAGAGAAGTCCCCATCGGGCACTGACCGCCTGGCTATACGTATCAGCTTTCCATCCACTCTGCCATTCCAGCTTGGGCACCATTTGGTTGATGCCCTCCTCTCGGCTCTCCCATCTGACTCCTTGTCTTTGATCTGCATCCTCCTCTCAGAGCAGAAATCAGAAGCAAGACAACACTGAATGCCATTGCCCCTGATCTGCGTCACCACACCACGGGTCCCAGCCAGCGCCAAACAAACCAAAGCAACTCCCCTCCCCACAAATCAAGGTATGGGAAAGAAGAGAGAAGTCTATCAACATTGGCAGGCATCAAGATCATGTCCTTAGAGAAGCCAAGAGAATACATTAAAAACATGACTAAAACGCATGAGATTATTCAGAAGGATAGGAAAGTGAAGCCTACAGAATCGTAATTTTCTTAGACATCTGCAAAACTCAATCAGAAAATGTCGTGGAGAAAACAGATTCTATTTGCCAAAGAAACTAAAACTATATCACACCCAGCAACAGGGAAGATTAAGAACTATATGGAGAAAATACAAAAGACAGCGTAAAAGATATAAAAACAAATCCGAATAAACAGACAGAGATGCCATGTTCCCAAACAGAAGGTCTCAACAGGATAAGGATGTGAGTTATCTTCTAATTAATGTATAAGTTCAATGTAATTACATAAAAATTCCAACTGGATTTTTAAGGGAACTTTATAAACTGATTATAAACTTCACCCAGAAGAGAAAAATGCATGGAAACCACAAAGAAATAAAGAGAAAAATAAATAGGAACCCTAGTCTACCTGATAGGAACACACACGATAAAGCCACAGTAATGAAAACACTATGGAACCGGGGCAAGAAAAGATTCATCAGTCAGGGGAACAGAAGAGTCTAAATTCAGATTAGGACCATGCATATGAGGGATTAGATTAGATTAGAGAATTTAGCACATAATATGATGGCCTTGTGAACCAACGGAAAAAGGACGGACTATCCAATATATGATATGGCTATCCATTGGGAGGATGGGATTATATTCCTTATTTTATGCCAAATATAAAAATAAATAAAGAGCTAAACATAAAATTATACTACGAAAGTGTAGGAAAAATGATATTTTCCCTGAATAAATAATATTGAGATGAGCGATTCACAAAACCCAGAATCTATAAATGACTACGTAATCCATAAAAGTCGCAAACTTCCATATGATGAGTGAACCATAAACAAAGTTTTTTTAAAAATGACTGGCTGGGAGAAAATATTTACACATAACTGACCCCCCAAAATTAATGTGCAAAATATATGAAGAGCTTTTTTAAATCAGAAAGATTTTTATAAAGGAAATAAAACTGAGAAAGAATAGAAATAGGCAATTCACAGGAAAAGAAATACAAATGGCCAATGCACATATGAAAATAAGCTTATCCTTTTTAATGAGGGAAATGCAAAATAAAATATTGAGATTGCATATTTCAACCACTGTGTGATAAAAATTACAGACACTGGTAATGTCCAGTATTGAGACGATTTGGGGACATGGTGGGTGCCAAATGACATTAGAGAGAGATGGCTCATTGGATGATGGCAGGGTGACTTGGCTGTGTCCACAATAAAAACATGCATTCCTTCAACCTAGTAATATTTTATCTTGAAGGAAATTTGCTCATGTGCACAGAGGCACACACAAGCCTTGCTTATTATAGCATTTGTTTTTGTAGCAATAATTTTAGAAAAGGGAAATTGTCTATATATCCATCTGTAGGAGGATGGTGAACCGTATTGCATGACAGTTAAGCACAAAGTTAAAACATAACAGTTAAAAAACTAGAGTTAACAGTACCGTGTTATATATTTGAAAGTTGCTACAAGAGTAGATTTAAAAGTTCTCATCACAAGAAAAAAATTTGTAACTATGTGTGTTGTTAACTAAACTTATTGTGGTAACCATGTCACAATATGTATCAAATCATTATGTTGTCCACCTAAAATGAATACGATATTATATATCAATTATATCTCAATTAAAAAAATAAATAAAATAGGCTCCCACCTCCCCCAAAAAAGCACAAAGATGTGTGAACTGACTTGGATAGATCTCAATGAGAAATTGCTAAGGAAAGAAAACAAATTGCAGGACAATAGGCACAGCATAATCCCACTTATTTTTACAAAGCCTGACATATTTGTAGAGGCTCATCTCTCTACGAAAATGCACAAAAAATGGCAAATGTCACACCATTGGCAGTGGCTGCCCCTGCGGAGGAGAGAGGGGTGTGGGGATGGTGAGGTCAGGCTTTCACTTTCTCCCTCTGCACTTCTGTTTTGTTTGAACACTTTTAAGAAGTATATTTATATTTCACTTGGGTTGAAAAAAAAAAAAAAAGGAAAATGAGAAAGAAAGATAACAGGACCTACCGCTTACAAGCAGACCTGCCTTCCTCCCAACAGGGGTCTTGATGCCCGGGGTCCCTCCGCCTGCAGCTGACCCGGAAGAGCTCCCGCCTGAGAAGAGCATTCCTGACCTGGGGACCTGCCTCGGAGACCCTATTCTTACTCACACAGCAGTGGCCGCCACCAGCAGGGCTGTACACAACTACAAATTAAAAAAAAAAAAAAAAAAAAAAATCCCCCCCACCACCCAGTTTTTGCCTTGAAGGGTTTAAATTCAGCACATATGCTTTTCCCAGACGGGCATCGGGAATAAAAGGTATTCTGTTTTTAAAACTAACTTTAAAATTGCTATTGTATGAGTATGGGGTTTTAATTTGGAGTGATGAGAATGTTCTGGAATTGGATAGAGACGGTGGTTGCAAAACACGGTGAATGTACTGAATGCCATGGAGTCATTCGCTTCAAAATGGTTCATTTTGTGTTACGTGAATTTCACCTCCACTAAAACCAGCAACTAACCAACCGACTCTGCCCGGCCCTCTGCAGTCTGCAG
The DNA here is from genome assembly GCF_041296265.1 of Equus caballus. Taxonomy (NCBI): domain Eukaryota; kingdom Metazoa; phylum Chordata; class Mammalia; order Perissodactyla; family Equidae; genus Equus; species Equus caballus. Next base: position 20,103,579 of record NC_091689.1, on the reverse strand, counting down.
AACAGACTCCAAGCTCCCCAGCCCGGCATGCAAGCCCTTTTTCAATCAGGTCTCCACCTCCCCTTTCCCGGTCTTCTCTGCTGGGACTCCCATTTGGGACCCCAAGCTACGGCAACCTTCCCCCATACCTTCTGAGACGATCCCGTTTCCCGCAATGATAATTTTAATAAAGACAAGAAGTGAAATGTAAAAGAGAAAAAAAAATTATTGTTATAAAAGTTATATCTCTGCCACAGTTCAAAAAAATTAAGACAGCACCAAAGGGTATAAATTAGAACGCGGAAGCCTCCTTTTCTTATTGATAACCCCCAATGGCCCGAAAACCCCCATTCTCGTCCCACTGTTATGAGTTCCTTGGGTATCTTTCCCGTCACTCTGATGCATGTGCAATCCTGAGTGTATAATCTACCCTTAACAAACAACTCCCCAAATTCTCACAGTATAACAGCACACTGCAACTTCTTCTTGTTCTCTCTCTTTTTTTTTTTTTTGAGGAAGATTAGCCCTGAGCTAACTACTGCCAGTCTTCCTCTTTTTCTGCTGAGGAAGACTGGCCCTGAGCTAACATCCGTGCCCATCTTCCTCCACTTTATATGTGGGACGCCTACCACAGCATGGCTTGACAAGCGGTACCAGGTCTGCACCCAGGATCCGAACCGGTGAACTCCGGGCCGCCAAGAAGCAGAACGTGCGTACTTAACCGCTGTGCCACCGGGCCGGCCCCTTTCTTGTTCTGTTTTTAATTTTGGAGATATTTCCAACTTACTATGCACAGCTCTAATTTTTTAAACAACTGCATAGTCTTCCACTGGCCAGACCACAATTTATTTAAAGTCCCCTATTAATCACATGTAGGTTGTTTGCTGGTTCTTCTTGGTCCCCGATTTGAAGTGATGCTGTGGTGAATGTCCTTGTACATATCTTTGCCCATGTGACCTGCTGGACACAGTCCTGGAGCGGAGGGCATGCCTCGGGGGGCCCGGGCACTACGGATGTTCATGGATATTGGCAATTTGCTCACCGGAGCATTTGTCCCTATTTACACTCTATTTCCCCCACCTCTAAGCCAATCACTTGAGGATCTTGTTCGAATGCTAATTCTGAATCAGGAGGTCTGGGCCTGATTCGCTGCGTTTCTACTAAGCTCCCAGGTGATGCTGAGGCTGCTGGTCTGTGGGCCACTCTTTGAGTAGCAAGGCTCTCGGGCAGTGCTGTCCAATAGAAGTATAACGTGAGGCTTAAATGTAATTTCAACTTTCCTAGTAGCAACCTTAAAAAAAGTTTTTAAAACATCGGGTGAAGTTAATTTGATGAATATATTTTATTTAACCTAATATATCCCAAATATCAGGATTTCACTGTGCAATAAAAAGTTATTATGAGATATATTACATTCTTTTCTTCTTTGTACTAAGTCTTTGAACTCTGGTGTGTATTTTACACTTTGTACATCTCAGTCTGGACTAGCCACATTCCAAGGGCTCGATGGCCACATGTGGCCAGTGGCTGCCACATTACCCAGCTCTAGGGAACCTCTTGGTCTCTCCCGGGGAGGGGACCAGGGCAACATCTGTTTCTCGGACCCCAGGGAGTGCAGGGCTAGTAGAGTGGGAGGCAGAAGAGGGACGCTCAGGAGACGCTAGAGAGAACATATTCTTCAGCTAAGGGGAATGTTCCTGAAGCCGCCACGGGGCCGGCAGGAGGAGGGAGCCCTGGGCAGCACAAAGACTCCAAGTACGGATGCTATTATTAATGTTATTATTACTACCTGTTCCTAGGCAACATTCCCAATAACTTTATTTTTCCATTTTTTAAATTGATATATAACTGACATATAACATTATATTAGTTTCTGGAATACAATATAATGATTCGACATATGTGTCTATTTCGAAATGATCACCACAATAAATCTAGTTAACATCCATCACCACACATAGTTGAAAATTTTTTTCCCTGTGATGAAAACTTTTAAGATCCACTCTCCTAGCAACTGTCAAATATACAATACGGTATTATTAACTATAGCCACCATGCGATGCATTACATCCCCGGGACTTATTTATTTTAAACCTGGAAGCTTGTACCTTTTGACCGGCTTCACTTTTAAAGGGAATCACAGTGCACTGAAAATCGTGCATAGTTCGCTCTAGCCGACCAGGCCTGATACTATTAGTGCCGAATTTCTGCAACTCTTTTTCTCCCCAAAATATCAGAGGGCTGTCGACATTGACAAAATGCTTCAGTGAGCGCTCGATTTGCTTAACATAAAGTCACTAAGACTATTTTTAAGGTGCCAAATATATTACAGGTTCTAAAGTTAAATTTTAGAGAAACATATTTACATTGACCGTTTCCCAAGAAGCAAGGCCTATTTCAACGTCAGGGGATTTTATTTCCGTTTTGTGTTTTCGGTTTGAACTTCCTCACCCTCACTGATGACTTTCCTAAGAGAGAAAGCAGAGATGACAAATACTGATCTGCAGTAATCCTCCTTATTACCAAAAAAAGGACAGTGAGCTGAGAGAGTAATTCAGCGGGCCAAGCTGGGCTGTGTGAAGACGCAGACCTCACGCGGCACACAGATCAGAGTCTGCTTATTTCTCCATTTTCCTTGGGAATGCGTTCCTTGGTTTAGATGATTCTGCTGCTTTCTCTGTAACCATTTTCACCATGGGGTCGAAACCACGCCAGCAGGAATGTACCCTTTTAGATGCAAAACGCCAGGTGGCTGCGGGGTGCAGAGAGCTGGTTGTGGGGTAGGGAAGGGGAACACCAGAGACCATCACAGCCCTGGGGCTTCTCCGCCTGGCTCATCTGTCTCAGGTTTGAAGAGGGGGTGGGAGATGGGGGGAACGGGTGCTGTTGAGAGTCTCTAAGAGCTCCTCCACCTTCAATGGTTAACAGTTGCCTTTAAAATAGCCATTCCCTCCCCGCCTGCAACGAAGGAAGTTCAACTTGTTCACTGTTTCCATTTCCCCTTTTCTCTCTTCCCCCAAGCAAAGGGCCTGTGTTTAAGAGGCTGCCCGGATGAAACTCCTCTCCTTCAAGAATTTAACCACACATCTTTGGCAAAGCCGGGATACAAAGGGTATATATAATTGTCAAGGCTTGTGGATACTAAAGACCTGTACTAATCGTTGTCTTTCAAAAGCCTTCACAGTTCCAGGGGTCCCAAGAACTGGAGCGTTCTCAACTTCCCCATTGCCAGGAGCCGAGGAGGGATATTTTTATCCTTAATTACATATCTCCGAGACCTCTTCTTTCCAACTTGCTTCTTTCCTTTTTGTAAAACTCTCGAGGTTCTCCGGGGGAGACAGGAATGACAGCTGGCAGACAAGCTCTGTGTCCTCAGCCTGCGAGTCAGCCTGGAGAGGAGCTGCCTCCGGGAGATGAAGCCTGGGGCGGCCCCCTGATTGACTCTGCAGCTCGCCCCCAAACTCCCTGCCGCCCTCACTTCATCCCAGACCCTGTTCCTGCTGCACCCGCGGCGCCCCGACACCGCAGGGCGGCTTACGAAACAGCCGCCCTGAACAACCCCCTCTCCTAAACCTCTGTTGATGTCACTGTTAGACGAGGAATCGTAGAGTTTTAGAGCATGAAGGCATTGGGAGGTCTCTAGACCATTGTCCTCCTTTTAGAAGTAAAGAAATAGAAAAGAATTTCCTGCCTCGCTCGTTTTGCAAATTTACCCCTTCATTCAATCAGTTAGCAAATATTTGTTGAGGACCTACTACGTGCCAGGGGTTCTTCTAGGAGCTGTAGATAAAGTGGGAGCAAGACAGACAAGGTCTTAGCTCCCCTGGGTCTTACATCCTCGTGGTGGAGACGGAAGACAGAGGGAGTCAAGAAATCACGAAGATAGTTGCTGTGGGGGGCAGAACAACAACCCTTCAAAGCTGTCCACGTCCTGGTCCTGTAACCTGTGAAGATGTCCTGTTACATGGCATGCGGGAATTAAGATCGCTAATGTGCTGATCTCGATATAGGCAGATTATCCTGAATTTTTCAGGTGGTCTCAAGCTAATGCCAAGGGTCCCCTTAAGGGAAAGGGAAGGCGGAAGAGTCAGAAGCAGAGAGACGGCATGGTGAAAAGCCTTGACCAGCCATTGCTGGCTTTAGTGATAGAGAAATGGGCCACGAGCCAAGGAATGCAGGTGGCCCCTAGGAACTGGAAAAGGCAAGAAAACAGCTTTTCCCCCAGAGCCTCCAGAAAGGAACACATCCCTGCTGACACCTCGAACTGTAAGGTGATAAATTTGTGTTATTTTTAAACCACTGCATTTGTGGTAATTTGTTACAGTGGCAATAATAGCGTTGCAGATGGTGATAAGGGCTACGAGGAAAAATACAAAAGTAGATGATGGAGAATGACGATTGGGGGTAGGACGTGACTCCAGATGAGGGGAACTGGGATAATGTCAGGGCGGTCAGTTACATGGTGATCTGGGGGGACAGAGTCCTAAGCAGAGGGCAGGGCAAGTCCAAAGATCCTGGGGCAGGGAGGAGCTTGGTGTTCTCAGGAGGAGCTATCTCCTTGGTGCTTTCCCAGGGAGAGAGAGCCACGCCATTGTCTGGTTTCCCGGGAAGCCAATGGTCTCTCCCGCAGACTTCTGAGTAACCTTCAAATCTACTTGTGTGAATGTCTGATTTCCCTCTTTGAAGTCCCCGTGTCCTGTTCTTGTCACAGCGTGAGGTTCTGGGGCCTCTTCTCAGAGTGTATGTTTGCCAGAGACATTTGGATTTTGGAAAACACACTTCATCTCAAGCCTTCAGAAGCTTTTCCCTGAGGTCACAAGGGAGCATAATGACAGGGTCAGCCTCCCGGGGTTTCTTGACTCGCACAGTCAGGAGCAGCTGGAACGAAGGGACTCTGGGTACTCCCTACTCTCTTACGACCAATCTCTTTGTAAAAATGACAAACTGATCACCTACTAATTAATTCAGTGTTGGGGGGACAAATTTGGATTTTTCTATCCCGAGATTGCTCAAAATGGGGTACACCTCTGCCAAGAACAGGGGGCTTAAGGTTAACCTCGAAACGTTCCTGAGCACCAAGTGGTAAACAGAAGCACCCATCTCCAGCCGAGTCCACCAGAGCCTTTTATTCAATGAGTGGTCGCGAACCTTCTGTCCTGTACCAGGCTCTGGGGCAGACACAGAGGCAGAGGAGACCCTCACCCTTGTTCCTGAGGCTCCCACAGCTCACCGGGGGGGACAGACAGGGGCCGAGGACCACCCATCATGGCAAGGGTGCGGTAGCGGGAAGAGAGGAAGTGTGTGGGGAGCCCAGAAGAAGGAGCAGGCTCCCCCCATGACTTTTTTGAAGGATTGGCTGGGCTGTTCATTTCCTCTCATTTGAGGGGAGCTCCTTTCACTGTGGAAGTCTCCTGCAACACCCCTACTTCAAGATATATAAATTTGAGGCTCAGGTGATAATCTTGAGAGTTGCTTGTCATTGGTCTCTAAACTGAATATCCCATGAGGGCAGAGACTGTGTCCATGAGGTTGACTGTTGTACCCCCATTGCCCAATGAATATATGCTGAGTGAATGAGCAGAGGAGCCAACAGCCAGGGGGAATCTCTGAGCTGGGTCATGATGACCCTCAGGGTATGGTCAGGAGATATGGCTGTAAGACTGGCTGGACTAGGCTGAAAAGTAGGGTCATCTTGAGCCTCCCTCAGGAAGGTTAATGGCTCACATCCATACCACTCACAGCTGGTTCCACAGCTGGGGCCAACCTTCAGTTAAACATGGGGGCAGCATCAGACTCGGTCTGGCACCCACCTCCCAGTGGGGGCCCCAGGCTCTGGGTGCCTCAGTGACTAACAGCCAAGCCAAAGAGAGGCAGGGCGGCCTGGCCCTCAAGCCGCAGCATGGCAGGTCAAATGGCATCCCCAGTCTGTCACTGACTAGTTGTATGAACCAAGCAACAGTTTATCCCATCCGAGCCTTGGTCTCCTCGTATTTAAAATGGGAATAATAATAATGCCTCCCCACCTAAGATTAAACTAAAGAACTTATATCAAGTGCCTGGCTCCTAATGAGGGATCAATAAATGGGGGCAATGGTGAAATGGGATGATGAGGTAGGCCCCATGGGAGTTGTGGGACCTGCCGCTCGACCCCTTCAGCATCCTCACGGCTCTCTTTTATTGCTGCCTTGTGGGACCCCAGACACCAGCCCCCTGCCCTGACGCCCTGCCTCTGTCTTTCCCAGTTCTTCAAGACTGGGTGACACAGACTCAGTGAGCAGGCACGGGACAATCCCAGTTCTCTGGTAGGTCCCAACACAGACAGGACAGAGAGGCCCCAGCTTGGTCCCTCTTACCCCCCTTTCTGCTCCTGGGCTGTAGTCTGGGGCCAATCAGGATTCCTGGCCCCTCGTTCTTCTTCCAAGTCCCCCTGACTATCTTGTACCAATCCCAGGACTCCTGAGTCTTTTGCGTCCCCAAGTCTCAGCACTTTCTCCCTCCCCTGCGCCCAGCATCCTCCATCCTTGGCCAGTCCACAGGCCCGGGTTTCTGCCCGGGTGTTGCTTAGCTGACTGACCTTGGTGCCTCTCTCCTCCCTTACTCTTTATTGTAAAACAATCATTCACTGAGTCCTGCACACGTCAGGCACTGTGCTGCGTGCTGCACACCAGCCATCTCTTACAGTCCTGGAAACTTCCCGACGTGAGAAGTGCCGCCATTATCCCAACATTTCAGACGAGGACACAGACGCCAGAGAGAACAAGACCCAGAGGAAGCCTTCTCTGACGATGCTACTGCAGGAACTCGTAAAATATTCTGGGAAGCATCTCAGACATCCTCAGATGGATGTAAAAAGGCAATGACCCCGGAGTGAAAACCCACAAGAAGAGAACAGGAAAGATGAACAGACCATAGGACCGGTTAAAGAGGGAGATCAGCCAGATAAGGCAGGCTTGCACCAAAATGACAAACTTGATGGTGACATTAAAATCCAGGTTGGAGGGAGTTACAGCAAACCCAAGACTGAGGAACAGAACACCCTGCCCAGCAGGCAGAGGAAATTGACCAAGGCATGAAAAACAAGAGCGACAAGTCAACAGATACGGTGGATGCAGTGCAGACCCAATTTAGGAACGATAACTGCAACCAGGGCGAAACCAGTCACGATCGTAAATGAAACACGTGGCTCCTTTATATTCCTAAGGGTGGCAGCAGAATTAATTCATTCAAGAAATATTGATTGAGTGCCCACTATACGCCAGGAACAGTTCTAGGACAGACAAAAAATAAATAAATTAAGTAATAAGTATATAAAGTCAGGTAGTTACAAGTGCCACGAAGAAGGTGGAGCAGGGTGAGGGGCTAGGGGGTGACAGGTGGGGGGCAGGCAGATATTTTTATGGGGTAAACAGGGGAGGCCTCACGGGGTGAGGTGTGTTCTTAGAGGAAAGGCTCTTTTCTGTTGGGTGACTTTAAGTGGCCTCTTGCATATCAGAAGGTTAGAACCAGGACCTGACATTGAAGGGCGAAGTTGAGAGGAGCCAAACCCATTCTGCAATAAGCAAGTAATTGATAAAATATTGATTCGTTTTTGTGCATTTTCTAGTTTGAGATGGAGAAAGGGAGGTTGAAGCCCCGGATGTTTGCTATGGAGACACGTCACAGGAGATGTCTGGGAGGGCTGGGAGCCGGTCCTGGCAACGTGGTGCAGGCCACAGCTAAGAAGAGGGCAGAGTCAGGGACTACGTGTGTCAGACCGTGGTTTGTGGGCTTTGGGTGCAGTGAAACTTGACATTCAGTTGACAATGTTCATTTTCTGCTTTGCAATTCCCCTAAGATAGTCCAAACGTTTGCATGTTGAGATACTTTTACCTGCAGGCAACTAAAAACCCTAATTCAACTACTTGAACAAAAAGGAATTAATTATCTCACAAAACAGGAAGTCTGGGGGCAGGGCAGTGAACAGGCTGGTTAGTTCTGCTCAGTTAATTCAATGGCATCATCGAGGACCCAGGTTCATGTCATCTTTCTGCTCTGCCCTCTCTCTCCAGCTACCTCTCCTCTTGGTTGCAACATGGCAGCAGCAGCTCCAGCTATCACATGCTATGACAGTTTCCAAAGGTAGGAAAGAGACCATTTCATTCTTGTGTCTCTTTCTAAGACAAATAAACCTTCCCATGCCTAAACCACCAACCACAGCTGGTATTGGTCCCATGTGAGCTCTGCTTTAGGCAACGAAGAGGAAATGGGCCCAGGTCCTGGGGCAAGGTGGACCGGAAGGCTCTGGAGCACGAGAAGAAGGGACAAGATGGCCAGGGGGGCTGGGGAGAAAGTAAAGGCAGTCATTTGGAGGCAGAGATGACAAGTAGAAACCACAAGAGCTGGAATAAAAACTTAACTCAAAGAACAAACAGAAGAAAAGTCTTTGGAGACAAGACCCAAGTTTGCAAAGTGAACAGGCTGTACACATTCCAGGAACTATCGATGAAAGGGAAAATGATGAAAGTGGAAAAGAATTCCCAGCAGCTTCGAAGCAGAAAAAGAAAAAGAAAAAAACTGGTTCCCTGTGACGGAACCAGTGCCAGTTAGGCTGTGGATTCTGTATTCTGGGGCCATTTGTGATAACTTCTGAAGACAGTGGAACAACACCGCTATAGAATTCTGGGGGAAAACTCGGTCCCCAAGAATTTTATCTCCATCAAATTCCCTTTTGAGTGTCAAGGCAACTGGAAGATGTTTTGAGATAATTAGAAGCTTGGAAGACAGACCTGTCCACGCTCTACAGCAGACAGAAATAGAAAAAGTAAAATGCAGTCTTCTTGAATGTGCAGACTACAATGGCATAAGGGAAATGTCTGGCCACTGTGGACCCACCCCAGGCCTGCTGTGGACCCCCACCAGGCCCGCTGCCCTCGGTGTGGCCATGGAGTACTGCAGGGCGGCCCGGGCACGGTACGGCTTCTGTCGCCTGTGCCTTTTCTGCTCCCTCTTGTTGTGCAATGTCAGGAAGTGTGTGTTAGAGGCACATCCTTCGCCCCGCGGCTCAGACGGAATCTTTACCTCACTTGGTGACCACTCAGAACAATAACAGCTGCCACCCTCTTCCTGAGCTTAATAACAATGGCTCAACCGTTTACCCTCCCGGACACTTGTGACGGAACAGCTTTAAGAAAGTTGTTTTGTTTTCTTTCTCCAAAAGCCACACAGCCCAGGGCGACATGACAGCCACCTTCGGGGACCAGGAACTGAGTCATGAGTCTCTCACCCGAATGGCTGGAGCCACCGGGTTTTTCTTCTAAATCGGGAAAGAACACCGAAAGAGTCTGCGAGGCAGATGGTTTCAGATTCCCTCTTCACCTGCACTGCGTTAAACCCATGCGGGTTCCTGTCTTGACTTAAACAGTCAATATCCTGGATCCTGTCTCAACCAAAAGAAAAAGACAGGAAGTTCACAGCGAATGGCGACGTGACAGGGGACCAGGGGTGGTTTTTATTTTCTGCTTTCTTCTTCTTGGTAGGAAGGATGTCAGAAAAAGAGCGAGGGGCGAAAGGTTGTAGGAGTGTAGCGGAGGGCCCCATTTATTAGGACTGCAGCCTTGGGTTTGGGGCGGCCACTTATGTGCCGGCTCTGAGGGCCTCCCCTCGCTGGCGCTCAAGCTGGCCCAGCAGGATGCTGGTACTGCCTCCAACTGGTCCTTGATCTCCCGGCGGGGGCAGGGGGCAAGGTGGGGAGGGTCATTTCAAAAGGGTCACTTCCCTTTCCAAGTCAGGAAAAGAGTTGGGGCTTTATAGGAAACCCGCTCTCTTGGTGCTGGAGACTCAGGCCTAAGGGGTTGGGCCCACCCGCCTTCCTCCCGCCTCACACAGTGCTCAGAGGGCTGCCCATGTCCAAGGACCAGCAGCCCAGGCTCCAATCTAGAAGGTTCTCAGCACCTGAGGGTCAGAGCAGCTGTTGAACAACTACTTAACAATTCCACTGGCTGCTGAGACCTGCAAATCCACAGCTCAAGGAGCAGAGCTGAGGGAGACTGACGGCCACAAAATCTGGCCTCCTTCCCGCCACCCCAGGCACTGCCTAGAATCTTCTAGAACATGGTCTATCTCCCTCCGTCACCCTCTGCTGTCTCTTTGTCCTGAGCCCTCTCTTCTCAACTCATTTTCCTCCATTCTTCCTTCCTCCCTCCGCTGAGCACCAGGTAGAACCGGCCTGTGTTGGTTAGCAGACACGATGGTTTTGCTTGATGTCTGCTCCCTCTCACAGTGAATAAAGACAGTGATGGTGGCAGGTGGCGGCTCCCCCATGCCGGCCACTCACCTGGGCTGGGTATTTTATCTATAGTGTATCATTGAGTCCCAACCACAGCCCTGGGAGGCATGTGTGGGATTTCCATTTTCCAGCAGAGTTTAGTCCTCGCCCAAGGCTGCAGGGCTGGCAAAATCTGGACTTGAATCAGCTGGGCATGGAGGGGTCTGGTCTTAGCTCCCAGTACCTCACTGACTTACCACAAGGGCCAAATGCCGTTTGTGACCAACGTTATCTACAGCCTCTCTCTGTGAAAGTCTATATCGCCCTGCCTCCTCGTCCTCCTGGGGCAGTCCATCCTCCTCCAGGGGATCCAAAACCCAGCCAGGGTGGGACACACTTTCTGGGGTCCAAGAAAGAAGGTTTGGCTGGGGCGATCTGGAGACCTGCGTGTGAGCCCCAACTTCTGCAGGTCTCAGCTGCGTTCATGCTTAAAATAAAGGTGTCAAATGAAGTCACAGTTCACATCCTTCCTTCTCATTTCTGATTTTTCGTAAGTCTGAGAAAGATGGAGTGAGGGAGTAAGGTCACCAGGTATCAAGATCACCCTTCTTTCTGACCGAATAGGGCTGTCAGGGGCCACGGCGCACAGACCGACTTCACGAGGACACTCGGCGAAGAACAAAGATGGAGTGGCTGTTCGGTTTCTCAGAAAGACAGAAGCCCCAGGGAGAAGAGCTAAGGTAATTAAAATAAGAAAGCGATTGGAGCCTTTGGTGCTTTACTTGGCAACGTTTCAGGCCAGATTCTTATTTTGGGGAGCCTCATATCTGGTGGCACTGAACAGACTCAGGTGTAAGGAATGAGTTATTTAGAAACTGTGGCTAAGCTCAGAAAAGAGTATGAGGTTTTGCTTCAACATGAAAAGAGGAACTCGCCTTAAAATAAGCAGCCATCGATAATTGCCAGAGCTCCGTCAGATCTCAGACTTCGCCTAAGCTGGCGCCTGCTGTCATTTGCTCCTCAGTAGACATCTCTCGTTATTCTAGCGAGGTGTTGTATTTTTATGGGAAGGCGTAACCTCAGGAGTGGAAACTTCCCCAGGCCCGCCTGGGCCTCACGGCTCTCTGGACCCTGGCTACCTTGCGTTGGCTACCAAGGAGGTCACAGCCTCAGTGCTGGGTTTGGAGCAGACACGTCCAACAGGGCAACAGCTCTTCTACGAAACCTGCCTGCTTGTCACCCTAGTTGAGCGTGGGCCTCAGGTGACCACACTCTGCCTCCACAACTTGACCTCCATCTCCGAGTGGGCGAGCACCTGCTCCCAGACAGCCGATTCATACACAGAATGTGGCCACTGAAGAGAACGCCGTTGGTGGTGGAGCCAATTAGACTCGCTCTTGGGACTGGTAACTGAGAAGTGAGCCTGTTGGTGGGAGACAAGCAGACCCACAGAGAAGGGCTGAGCCGTGGCAGGTAGCATCCAACCCTCTGGGCCCGGGCCCTGGGCCCTGTCCTTCCGTGTCCCGTGCATCTCCATAAAGGCTGCAGGAGCACACGCTGCCACGGCAGCAAGGGTGTAAAGATGGGAGGGAAGAGATGCTAGACACAGTCTATACGTTTACAAGCTGTGGGTACAAACCCAGTACAAGAAGCCACAAAGTCATGTCTTTTCCAGCTTAAGGCCTAGTCATACTTAAAGTCTTCTTCCCTTTGAAGGAATAGAAGAAACCACAAGGGGAAAAAAGATCAAAAGCGTCGACCAACTTTCAACTTAAGAGACTTCAGACTCCTTTCAGCAAACCACCCGTCAAGGATGCCAACCCAGCTGGGAAAGTTCACACAGTCTCAGACTTGGAAAAAATGCCATGGAGGCCCACCGCCTGCCCCACGCGGGCCTCCCCTCGGGCCGCCACGTCCCTGACAGTGAGAAGCCCACAGGAGGGACAGCCATTCCCATGATAGGCAGCTGTCAAGTACTTGAAAGGACAGTCTCACACTGTGTGTGCCGACATTTGCTCCTGGTGACCATGCTGAGACATGTGGGCACCCAGATCAGCTAAAAACATTTAAGTGGATTCTCCTTAGATACGGGTGCAGATGCACAGACGGGAAGGACAAAGAAGCCAGAAGTAACACTCAGCCTGACCTCCACGGGGTGGAGCCATTCTGCTTGGGCCCAAACTTGCATCTTTCATGGAAGCCCTTCAGCAAATAGCCCCAACCTCCTGAGAAGGCAGCTTTGTGAGCACCTGGGCTGGCTCAAGCATGCCCCTGAGGGTGTCACTCTTTGTCCCCAGTGGCTCATTGAAATGAGTCTCCCCAGAGGCATTCCAATCAACACAGCTTCTCTCTCTTGACAGGTTTCCAGTGACTTGTGCCCAGGGACCTGCCTATTGTCCTCCCCTTGAGTCCAGCTCTCTTTCCGCTACTGCATCCTAATTCTGCACAAAATTCATCTTTCTCTTCAGGTTTTGGAATTAGAGATTGTTCCCCTCCTCTCTCCTTCCACTGCCACTTTCTGTTCTGCTAAACTCCACAGACCCTGTCACCGCTCCTCTATGACACGGTGTCGCAATCTTTGTCCATCCCAGCTGCGCTGCTCTGCACGTGGGTGCCCTTCACCTGTTGCTGCCTCTCACCATGGTCCCGAGAACTGAGTGTGGCTCTTCTGCCCACACTGAGAACACTGATAGTGTCACCTCCTTCGTTCTGCCCACCCCTCATGCTCTCTTAATGCAACCGGATGAAAATAGCTCCCCGGGCCTCCACGTCACTCGGTTGTCACACACTGTGGTCGCACAAAGCCCGTGGTGTTTGTCACACAAACTGTGCATAGGATGGCCTTCCCAGACTTGGACTGGTGCAGCCGATTTTTCTTTCAAGTTTAACGGCAAGTTTTACTCATATGGGACTTTAATGGCAAAATCAGATGCCATGAGCGTCGGCCTTTGACAGAAGAGGTCTCTACGAACGGAGAGATACTGCTTCGTGCCAATCTTTGGGCCGTCTTCGAGCCCCTCAGAAAAGGCGGTCTGTCCTCCTGCAATTCCCTCCTTCTCGCCTTCCTGGTCCACTTACTCCTCTGAGCGCAATGAAGAAAATAACCAACAAGCCACATCCCTCTTCCTTCATCTCTGGGCATCTCCCTTCACCATCGTTTTCCCTTCACAGCCAGGAACACAAATGATGTCTGTCATGCCCGCTCCATCATGCCACGGAGTGGGGTCACTTTGCAGGGTCACAGTTCACCCGCTAAGCCAGCCCCACCCATGGGCTTCTAGGAGAAAGACATGCTCAGCCAGGCCTTTATGTCCAGGCTGCTCAGCGCACGTGCTTTCTTCTCTTCTTCCCCTTTTTCACTTTCTCTGCCAATACAGGCTCCAGACAGGCTCAGCTTTCTAGTTTGTGGAGGTCTTACCTGAACGGTGAATTTATCCTCTTCGTTGGGCAGAATTCTGTACGTGTAAACGCAATTCCGATACCTGAAATAGACCAAGGATTTTATTAGATCCCGTGTGGGAAAATTCTTTTTTTCTGGTGACTGAAAAGACGAGACTTCCTGCCACGGCTCGAGGAAGCTTGGCGTGAAGTCTCTGCGCTTTGGAGCCGACCCCGTTCTGAGGTGGAGATCCATCTCAAACAGCCTGGCCTGAGGGGCTGCTTGTCCCTTCCCCACCCCTTCAGCACCCAAGGAGCTTCAGGAAAAGGCGGATGGGGTCTTTTGGGTGTGATTTACAGGGGCGCTTGACAGCCATGTGGCCCGATCTAAAGAATTCCGCCATCTGGAAGGGCTTCCTCAATATCTGAGCTGTCATGTTGGCCAAAAGAATAGAGCTAGAGGGGGTGTTTCAAGAAGAAGGAAGACTCCAGTGGGGCTGAACAAGGTGGTGACATGCCGAGTGGGTGTTGGGCACAGCCACAGAGAGGGGCCACACTGGCCAATGCAAAGTTTGCTCAGCTTTGGGTGGAGCATCACTCTTCTGATGAGGTCCCCCCACACCCTGTGGCTTCCTTCCCTGGAGACTTTGCCCCATAGGTTCATTTTCCCAAAAGTCAGCCACCATCCCTGCAGAGACCTGGATTTTCCCCAGTAGCTGGTTAGTGCGTCTTAGGGTTGCTTCTAACAAGGAAACGCTAGAGATCCCAGATTCTCTCCTTTTTCTAGAAACTCTACCTTCCTCCAGTTCAGGGGTCCCCGGTGTGAGGAGAAGGAGGAGCTACTTTTTTCCTTTCCTAAAATCTTTGAGAGGAAGGGGAAATTGTCAAGTCTGAGGACCTTGTGGGCACATTGGTGGGTGGTCCAGCCCGCAGAGGGCCTGGTGGCAGGAGATGGCCATGGAAGTCCACTGGCTCTGCCGCTGAGCCCAGAGGCATAGGAGTTTGGGGAATGCTATTGAAGTCTTATACTTTTAGTTAAACTGCTGGTCTGTCCTCTCAGCACCATAATCTCCTCCCATTTCCTCCACTTGGTCTTCTTCTCCTGAACCTTGAAAACTTACCCACCCACACTCCAGCTCAACAGATACTCACATTGTTTCTGCAATCAAGACAACGCTTCCTCACAAAAGTTTCACTTATCTAGGTCTTCACGTGTGCCCGGCACTTCACTAAGCATTTATATATGTCATTGCTTATTAGACAGTAGTTTAAAAATTTTAAGACCACACAGAAAGATATAAAATGAAAAATAAATATCTCTTTCCCCTGCTCCTGTGAGTTTCTCTTCTTAGATTTACTACTCCTTTTTGTAAATCATTTCAGAACTTTTTTTTTCTGGTAAGGAGAATTGGCCCTGAGCTAACATCTGTTGCCAATCTTTCTATTTTTGCTTGAGGAAGATTGTCCCTGAGCCAACAACCATGCCAATCTTCTTCTATTTTGTATGTGGGATGCTGTCACAGCATGGCTTGATGAGCCGTGTGTAGGTCTGTGGCCGGGATCCGAACCTGCGAACCCCAGGCTGCCGAAGTGGAGCACACGAACTTAACCACTGGGCTACCAGGTTGGCCTCCAGTACTTTTAAACATATGCACAAACTGATACATGCATATCTTTTAAAATGCAAATAATATCTTACGTATATACATTGCTCCGAAATTTGCTTTTTCACCAAAAAAAAATCTTAGAGGTCTTCCCAGGTGGTGTTCCACCGTGGGGTGGTACGGTCATTTATTTCACTGGATGGCAGTGATGGACAGGGAGATATCTTCAGCTTTTTGCTGTTATAAGTAATGCTTCAGGGAACATCTCTGTCCCCATATCTTGTGTATATTGGGGAATTCATGGTTTTAGTTTCCCCATCAGTAAAATGGGACAATCAAAACCAACATCTACCTGTTGTTGTGTAGATTAAGTGACAACGTAGGACAAGCATTTAGCATAGTGCTTGGGACACAGTGCACACTACACGTGCTGACATTTAATAGTGCTTGTGGATAAATCGCTAGAAGGAGAACACCTGGGTTACAAGACATGGACACTTTATATTTTGATAGAAACTAACAATTGCCTTCCAGTGAGGTTGTGTCATTTTTTTCTCCTGCTAACCGGATATGAAAGTGTCGATTTCCGCACACCCTGCCAACTGTCTGTTATCAGTCATTTTAATCTTTGCAAATCTGAGAGGTGAAAGAAAAATGATAGCTGGCTTCAATTTGCCTTTATGAGAAAGGTTGAACATGTTCTCATCTGTTTCACTATTTGCGTTTCTTTTTCCATGAATTTCTTTTCATGTCTTTGGCTCACTTTTTTGTTTTTGATCATCTTTTGTTTATTTGTAAGACTTTAATATAGTCTACAATATGTTTTGGAGTGATTAATTTTTAACAGTGTTTGTTGATTGCTTTTTTTTTAAGCAGTGTAGAAGTTTTACAATTTTATGTGGTCAATTTGACAGCCTTTTATGGCTTTTGAATCTATGAGTGTTGAGAGAAAGTTTTGGAGAATGTTTTGGGTAATGTTTTTCACTTCCACATGTCTCTTCATTTCTCAGAGGAATGTTTCTGTTTCTCTCTTCCTCTCGTCCCTTTAATTCACATCTTTCTGCTCGCTGTCCTGTTTCCAGAGCCTGGATCAACACCACAATCGGCTTCTCTCGGCCATGGCAAGGATGAGCCCCTAGCACAGCAGCACCTCACCTGCCGGAGACGGAGACGTCCCGGGAAACAAGGACCACCCCGCAACCCCAGCCTGACTCTTCCACTCTCATCACTTCCAGCCTCAACTCCTTTGCAGAGCCTGAAGGCAAATGCCAGCTCACCCTGCTGTGCTCTTATCTTTCACCGCTCCATTCTCATGACACTTCCTCCTGTTGATATGCAAACGCAGCCAGGGTGAGAATAGTCTCTTCTTTGGCTGAGGACAGCTAATTTGTGGAAGAGCTCGGGCAGGCCCAAAACATCAGCTTGTACACAAAGAGAGAACAGAGAGTCACAAGAAGAGGGACAGGGACAGCCACACAGAACAGGAAGGTCCCTTAGATAATCAAGAGCAACAAACAAGTGTTACGGCTTTTTCAAAGATATTCTAGAAACACTGGAACAAAGAAACAGCTCCATATTACTCAAACAGATCAGAATTCAAAAGCAGGTGCAATAGGAAGTAAGGATATTTTCCCTTTAGACAGTAACATCTCAGCATCTCCAATGCATGGGGCCGGATATACCGTCTCCTGGGGTCAAATCAGTTTAGATCTTCAAGGGAAAACGTGGGTTACCCCCACCACCACACAACCCATGGAGAGTAGTGGTTCCCAACTGCATGCCATGGGTGCTGAGGGCTCTGCGGGGAGCTGGTGGGGGCACTCCTTGGGCTCCCCCACTCCCCAGAAGCTGCACTTCACTCTGGTCCTATATGCAAACACATACACACATCTATATGCGTGCATGTGCATATACAGATAGGAACACACATATACATACGTGTGCACGCACACACACAGAGCCATAGTATACACACATGTGTGTTACATACACATACAGGTACACATATAGATACACAATACACACATGCATATGTATGTACACATACATATTTATAACATACATACATCCATGTGCATATACAGATACTAATATACACATATACGTACATGTGTGTGTACACACACAGATATGTAATATACACATATACATGTACATACATACACATAAAAGTCTTACATACAAAATGTTCAAAGCAAATATTCCACAACTAATGCAAATAGAATGCTACCCAGACAACATGCTTGTTGCTATCTGGGGCAATGGGTCCTCTCCAGCCTATTCCCAGCTCTCTGTGGTGGTTTAGTAACAATTTAGCATGCTAACACTGGTTTCCAGCTGCTACTTCTTCCACTGACTGGGTCACGTTTCAGGCCAATTGCGTTAGGAGTATTCCCACTGAAGACCCGGTTTGGGATGGCGCTAGGCCAGGAGCACGTACTTCTGCTACCAAAAGAGATCGCTTCAATCTCAAATGAAGTGGGGCTTACAGCAAATTTCCCATGAGACTCCTGACAGCTGCTGGGTGACGACAGGTGCGTACACTGTGCTAAGCAGGAAGATGCTTCCCCTGGGAAGGGCATTTCCAGATCAACCGTAATATGGTTCGATGTTTTACTCGAACGTAAGAGGACAAGCAAACACAAGTAGGAAATGCCGTGGCATTTTATTTATTCTCTCAGGTAAATATTACTATTTCTGGATGACCATTCCTAGCCAAACAAACACTGACAAGATTGCCCAGAAACATCCTTTACCATGGTGAGCCTCACAGAGACAGAAAGAGAGAAATCAAACTCTAAAGTTCAAGAACCTCGTTAGTGTTTCTGTCTCGCTCTGCTGATCAGTTTAGCACGCTCCTATAATTGTTTTTAAATCCCTCTGTAACTATCAAGGGTTTTCTCATCATGTGTTACAGACTTCTGGACAAGATGGGCTGGGAGCACCAGAGTTGGAAACTGCATTCGAAAAAGCCACTTGGATCAACGTAGAAATGAGAGAAAATGTACGTCACTCCTAGGAACCAAGGGTGTTCACCATTCACCACCAAAACCTCAAAGAATCCCAGCCAAAGAGAGTAAGAAAACGGATAAATTGAAAGAGGCCATTAGTCCAGAAGAGAGAAGGCAGGAGGAGGCAGCCCACGTAGACAGGTGAGAGGTGAGGTGAGGCAGCCAGGTGCTGTCGGGGGCCTGCTGAGCACCCTGCCCCAGCAGCATGGGGATCCAGCGAGTCGTTCCTTGCATGAGACCCCTGGGAGGGAGCCCACTCCTCCGTGCACCACACCACCCCCTCATCACCTGCCTCCGTCTTCTGGATCTTGGATCAAGGGGCTCCCCACCCCATCCCTGCCAGTCCTCTTTTATTTTGGAAGAGGATTGGGACATAAACCCACTCCAATCTCTAAAAGAATCTGATCCAATTTTTCCCAACAGTTCTTTGTTGAAAAAGAAAAATCACCAGACTTATGAAAAACGATCGCCGCTCAAAAAGAAGGGGCACCATTTCTCTAAGGACTCAAAGGTGTTCCCTTCATCTTACATAACATCACTGCAAAAAGGAAAAAGAAAAAAAGACATCCTGGAGAAGTCTGTTGTGTGAACTCACTAAGATTTAAGAGCCCACTGCCTCTCTGAAGCTGGAAATCTCAATTGTGAAAATTGAGTGAACTGAGACAAGGAAAGTGGATCAGCAGTGAAGAGCCTGGAGTTCTAGAGTCGGCATTAGACACGACAAGAGAGGCAGGAAATAGCAGCTTACGTACCAGAGAAAGTTAACAAGGAAGAAGACAAACTCGAGAAGGTCAGTACCGAAGGAAAAGACAGATTTTACAGTGAGAGGGAAGATGAGAAATATAGAAAACAGATCTCTGTCCTCAAATATATACACCATAAGCGTTCCTGCAAGGACAGGTAATTTTTTTAATATGAAAACAAAAAGCAGACTAGGTAAATAAATCTAAGAGCATATGACCTGAAAAGTAGAAAAATTAAATGGACAACACTTTGACAAATAGAATAAAGAAAAAGAAACGCAAGTGAGCTGGATAGTCTCCTTTTATCCTCTCCCCTTGCAACCAACCAGACCCACTCTATCCTTCTCCACCTGCCCTGTGTCCGAGAGGCTGACCTGTGTGGGCTGCTTCACCCAGGTTTGGCCAATGGGAGGCATTGGGAGAGGGAGAGGAGGAGGCGATGGGGGTGTTTGTTCCCCTGACCCCAACCTGCCTGCTGCAGATCAGCAGGGCCTGAGTTCCTCCACTGGAGGCCACAGCTCAAGTCAGATGGCTTGGTGACACAGCCCTGTCCCCTGCCTCTTCAGGTCCAGGAGTGGGAATGGATTCCCATGGTTGCTGGCTCCAGGCTGCTTCACCATCCCTAGGCATAGCATCCCTTTGGAATATGCCATCTATTTCCTGCTGGGATCCTTGCCACACAAGTAAACAAAAGTAGAAATGCGAAAAGGAAGATAGCAACAGCAATAGAAGAGAAACCTCAAAACTATAGAAAACCAAGCGTAATTGTATGCCTGAAAATTTGAAAATCTCAACAAATGGACTATTCACTGAAAATATATATAGCTTATCAAAAGTGACTTGATGGAAGGTAAAAAACAAGAATGAATGAATACCAATGAAGAAACTGAAGTAAATACTAAGAATCATCTCCACAAACAGATCTGAGGAAAAGCAGCTTTACCAAAATTTTTTCAATATTTCAAAAAATCAGATAATGATGATGCTACATAAATATCTTCAGGGTATTTTATAAAACTTGCATGACTCTTAAACTATAATATGACCCAAATCATAGAAATAACCTCACCTATGAATATATGTGCAAAAATCCTGAATAAAATTCAGGATACAATGGAAAGTTATCATAATCTAGAATACTTCATTTTAATCATGCAAAAATGGTTAATATTATAAAATCTATAAAATTAAGCTATTATAACAGAAAATCAAATGAGGGAAACAACATAATCATCTCAACAGATATCAGAAAGCATTTGATAAAATTCAATACTCAGTCCTTCAAAACTGTTTACAAAACCAGAGAAAGACAGCTCCTTCTTTGACATGACAAAAAGCAACAACTTTTATCAAGTGCAAACTATGTGTCAGATGCTGTATCAAGCCCTTCCCAGGCAGTAACACGCTAGATCCTCACAGTACTTCTCCCCAAGGTGGATATTGTCTCTTCCCAATGTCCTCCACTGTAGAAATACTGGCCAATGTAATAAGTTACGAAATCTGAATAAGAGTAATCAGCATTTGGAAAGTAGACCACAAAATGATCATAATTTGTATATGATATGATTGTCTATCAAGAAAGTCCAAGAGAAGCAAATGGAAAACAATTTGAGGTAGTGAGGCATGAGTTAAGCC
This sequence comes from Equus caballus, assembly GCF_041296265.1. NCBI lineage: Eukaryota > Metazoa > Chordata > Mammalia > Perissodactyla > Equidae > Equus > Equus caballus. Next base: position 20,082,986 of record NC_091689.1, on the reverse strand, counting down.
ACAGAATAACAGGCAATTTTATAAAATCTGTAACTTCCTTGTATGTTATCAGTTGCTACAACTATAGGGGAATAAGTACCATTCCTAACTGTAACAAAATTATAAAATAATCAGAAGTAATCATAACAAGAAATATGCAGGATCTATATGAAGAAAAGTACAAAATTTAAAATAATAGAGATAGCTATGTATTTTTTTTTAAAGATTGGCACCTGAGCTAATATCTGTTGCCAAGCTTTTTTTTTCTTCTTCTCCCCAAAGCCCCCCAGGACATAGTTGTATATTCCAGTTGTAGGTCCTTCGAGTTCTGCTATGTGGGACGCCACCACAAAATGGCTTGATGAGCGGTGCCATGTCCGTGCCCAGGATCCAAACTAGTGAAACCCTGGGTCGCTGAAGAGGAGAATGCGAACTTAACCACTCGGCCATGGGGCCAGCCCCGAGATAGCTATATTTGTTGTTAAGACAATAATACTATACTGTCCCTTTCCACAAGTTGTATTATGGATTTCATGCAATTCCAATCAAAGTCCCAATAGTGCTTTTTCCAACTTGACAAAATTCTTATCTAGTTGACCTGGAAGAATACTTGAAAACAATACACGTGAAAATCCTAAAGTAAAATAGTTTATAAAATTGTGGTAATGCACTTGGTATGATATTGGTGTAAGAAAAGCAGACATCCGTGGAACAGGGTGCACAGGCAAGAAAGAGGCATAGAAAACTTAGCATATGGTAAAAGAGGACTCACAAAGGGAAAGGGATAAATTACTCAGTAAGAGGTTGTGAGAAAGATGGTCACTTGAGACAAAGACACCTAAATCTTAGTCTTAAACCATTCATTAAATTAATTCCAGAGAGATTAAAGTGTTCAATGCTAAAAAAAAAAAAAATCCAAACAAAAAACCAATAACATCTTCATCTGTTTTTGCTAAATTCTGTGCTAAGCACGTGATCTACACTTTTCATTCAATCTGCCCAGCAACACTACTACATTAGTCTTCTCAGCTCTGGTTTTCAGATGAGGAAACCAATGCTCTGCGGAATTAGACAACAAGCCAGAGGTTGCACACACAGAGTCATCCTTAGCCTGAGTCTATACAGCTTCAAAGACCCTGACCCAACCCTCTTGCCTCCCACAGGAAGAGGGGAGAATCGAATTTCTATGCACAGAGGGACTCTCTACACTGAAAAGCAAAGGGGAAAAAAATCACAAAAGAAAAAGATTGTTAGACATTATGAAAATTCCCACTCTCTGAATGTCAAAAAAAATCATAAAGTTGAAAGGCAAACCACAGTGAAAATATTCACAACAAGCGTGATGCAAGGAATTCGTGCAAATAGGTAAGGGAAAAACTGCAGCTTCAAACGAAAAATGGCAAAGAGAATTGAACAGACCATTCACAAAAGAGGAAATTATGAAGGTCCATAATCTACTAACCAAGCTGGCCATGATCACAGTCCAGAAAGGCAGATCAAAATGAGCAGAATCAACCACCTTTCACCTTACAACTTAAAAACTTTTTTTTTTAAATGAAAATATTCAGAATAGGGAGACTGGAATGAGGTGGGCACTCTTGTATTGCTTACCGGAGCATAAATTGGAACAAAATTCCTGGAAAGCAATTTGTCATTCCGTATCAAGAGCCTTAAATACATCCCTATCCTTTGATCCAGTAATTCCACTCCTGAGAATCTATAACCGGAAGTGTCACATTTCTGCACAAAAACCTTCATCACTATCATATTTATAACAACAAAACACTCTTGGTAACTCAAATGTCTGACGAGAGAAGAATCATTTTGTAATTATGGTCCAACATGTATTAGAATTTTGTGCACCCATTAAATATGATATTTAGGGAGAAATTCTAACTAAATGGGAAAATGCTATAGCTGTTAGAAGACACAGCCTAGAACTATGTGGTTTTATTTCTATATATTATGGAAATTTTACATATACATGGAGAGAGAGGGAGAAATAGAGAATGAGGAGATGCACCAACAAATTAACAGATTTATGTTAGTCTCTCAGTGATTGGGAGATTATTTTCTTTCTTTCCACTTCGTGCTCTTTGTCTGTTATACTGAATTCTGTTTTTTTTAAGTTACTTGAAAGAAAGCTGAACTGTTTATCAGAAGATCTTTGTCACTTCTACTTTGCCACTGACGTTTGTGATGGCCTCAGCGAGACTCTCTCTGGAGAGCGGGCTCCTGATTGGCAAGCCAGGGGGAAGGACCGGCTGATCCTTTGGGGTTATTTATAATAACTAATTGAACCTGAAATGTTTGGGTCCTTGTACTTGTTAACAGAATGTTTCTCTAATCAGTGGGGGCAAAGGGAGTGTGAAATGAGCAGGAGAAAGAGGAAGGATCTGGTCCCACAGAGTTACAGGCTTGTTGTCCCCACCTCCCAGGGGTCCTGGGCTGCCTGTGGCCGTCAACACGCAGTCCCCACCTCATGGAGCATGCTGCGCTCTTCCTAGCTTCCTGAGACCTGTGGGCCTTTAGTCCCCTTAGTATCTTGCTCCTCAGTTGGAACCAGTTAGTCACTCTCAAGACGGCCTCCATTTCTTCTCGACTTTGTCTTCACTCTACCTGGTTTTCTTCAGTGGTTCTTCCTGGCATCCGTACCTCTCTCCCTCAGGCCTCCAGGCACTCAGCCCTGACCCCAGCAGCCACCGGCCACTCATGCGTCATTGAGTCCTCTTCCTGCCTCATCTCTTTGAGTACTTCCTCTGAGGAGGCCCCACATGACAGCTCAGTGTCTCCCGGAGGCTCCTGCAGCCTCTAGGAAGTTCCAGAAGTGACACGCTGCCTCTGCTCTCCTTTCTCTTTCTGTGGAATTTCCTTCACAGATGGGTCCTATACTTCTCTGCTTCCAAGACGTCACTACTCACTTGTTAGCTTGTAAAAAATAACGGTCGGCATTTAGTGAGTACTGACCATGTGCCAGCCTTGGGTTATACATGTTGCCCACACTCTCCCATTTTATCCTCTCAATAATTTGATGACAACAACAGAAAGACAACTCAATTTTTTAAGTGGGCAAAGGATATGAATTGACATTTTGCCAAAGAAGATACACAAATGGACAATAAACACATGAAAAGATGTGCAAAAATATTAATCATGAGAGAAGTGTAAATCAAAGTCACAATTAGATGTCACTTCACACCCACTGGGATGGCTATTATCAAAAAGATAATAACAAGTGTTGGTGGGGTCGTGGAAAAATTCGAACCCTGAGTCACCACTGATGGCAACGTAAAATGGTGCAGCTGCTGTGGAAAACAGTTTGGCGGTTCCACAAAAAGTTAAACATAGGATTACCACGTGACCCAGCAGTTCCGCCCGAGACAGTTGAAAATATACGTCCATGTAAAACTTGTACATGAATGTTCATAGCAGCATTACTCATAATAGCCCAAACGTGGAAATAACCCAAATGCCCACCACTGATGAATGGAGAAATAAAATGTGGTGTATCCATACCATGGGCTACGATTTAGCCATAAAAAGGAACGATTCATGCCACAACATGGGTGACCCTCGAAAGCATTATACCAGGTGAAAGATGCCAGACACAAACACCACATATTGTATGCTTTCATTTATATGAAATACGCAGAGTGGGCAAATCTATAGAGACAGAAAGTAGATTAGTGGTTGCCAAGGGGTGGAGGAGGGGGAACAGGAAGTGAGTACTAATGGGTACAGGGTTTCTTTTGGGGATGATGAAAATGTTCTGGAATTAGATAGTGGTGATGGTTGCACAACATTGTGAATGTACTAAACACCACCGAATTGTACACTGTGCAAAGGGTGATTTTACAGGATGTGAGTTATACCTCAATAAAAAAAATTAACCCAACGAGCGGGCATTTCACCAATGAGGATGTTGGGTGGGCACAGGGAGGTTCACATCTTGCAAATACTAGAACTCACATCAGTTCTGATCAACCACACAAGGCTTGCCTCTAAGGACTGAGTCACATGGCGTCAATTAGGGAGGGGAGAGCAGACGTCCTCCATCGCTGGGGCAGAGAGGAAGGCCTGGGGGAGCACCACGTCTCATCGCGATGTTTGGGTTCACACGCCAGGAGACGGGACCATTCCATGGAGAAGCACTGATGGCCGGCCGCAGGTAAATTCAACCTGTCAGGTAGCGAAGCTTGCAAAACACACCAAAGCTGGAGCCTACCCTGGTTCTGGGTGGATTGCTCTGGGGCACTGGGCATGGGCACCAAAAACCTGGAGACACTCAGCTTTAGCACCGTGGTTCTGAGTCACTTCACACAGAAGACACCATCAGTCAGTTAAATACATAGGCCTTCCTGGGCACACCGCTCCCTCCTGGTCTTGCACACACAAAGGAAACTCCAAAGAATTGACCTGGGACAACCTCTTACGTAAACCGGATTTCAGAAGCCCATGATACTCCTGGCTACTGTCTGTGCCAGCGTTTTTCCACATTTTCTGTCAATACTAGATACGAAAAACAGCGCTTTTCTGTGCATTTGCCCAAAAGTAATGAATGAGCAGGGTAAACTTTACTGAAACTTTGAAAGAGCACTGGAGGAAGCAGGGTTATGTCACACCCATTCGTACCACAGTCACTGGCTTTACACCTCTCCTGTCCTTCTTTGTGACTCCATCACCAGGGGTCTCGTCTCAAGGCCTCCTGACCCCACACATACCCAGGCTTGCTGGCTCTTCTCTCTTTGTGCCTCCCAAGAACAGCATGAGTTCAAGTCCCGGCCCTGCCACTGTTCGTCCTGTAAACGTGGCATGTTACCCAACTTCTCTGGGCCTCGCTTTCCTCTTCTGTAAAGTGGAGGAACAATAATACTTCCTCCAAAGGCCATTGTGGACCATGAGTTAATATGAGTGAAGAGCCTAGAACGGTGCCTGGCACACAGTAAGACCTTTATAAGTCTTTTGCTATTATTTTTAGGCAGAAGAGGTTAGCAACCACCTTTTGTTAGCAGAGCAAAGCTTGGGGCCTGCTCTACCTCAAGTGCTGTCACACTCTTTCTTCCCAAGTAGAATGCCTTCTCAGAGGGGACTTTTGGTGACTAAATGTCCTTCTTGTGCTTCTTCATCTTTCTGGCTGTGCTGACAAGGTCACCAAGTCCAGGCTGCCTGGTATACTGTCCCCGGCAAGGAGACTGTTCCAGACACTGTAGGTGGGCCTGGGCAGCTCATGGAAGGCCATGTGCTGGGGGAGACCAACACTGCCTCCCTCCCACAGCTGGCTGGACCAGGCGCTGGTTTCTGAGCCAAAGGCAGCCCACGCCTGCCCCCTCCCTCATGAGGGAAGCCGACTGTCTCCAGTGTGGTTTGGTAGGAACACCACCCAGCTGGGCAGCTCCATAATGGATGGTGGCTGACGGCCCCAGTCATATGTAGGCTCTCTCGGGGCCTGGGTTTCCTTACAGAGAGGGCATCCCCTACATGCTGGGCTATGGTTCTAGTTCTGCCCGGGTATGGGAAAGCCGGCCCCTGCTGACCCATGGCCCCTTGCATGGATGGACCCCCATCCCCAAAGGCATATCTCTTCTCTGCAGCACAAAGCCCCTGATGGTTGTGCTGGCCCCTACGTGGAAGTACAGTCCTGGCAAGAGAGGAGGGAAAGGGCTTGATGGCCTCTTAGCATCCTCCATCCAAGATGGGCTGGACGTCCCCCTCAAGGTGCCCCCGTGGACCCCCTACAGCAGAGCCGACTCTGCTGGTGGGTTTGAGGGGGGCCAGGTAAGCATGACATAGGCCCTATCCCAAAGAGCTCACTGTCCCTCGTGTTCTCAAGTCCTTTGCCACAAGTTGGCAGAGCTGGAAACCTTGTGGTCAGCTGCCTGGGTTCTTCCCCTGCCAGCTCTCTATGCCCTGAGGTCGGTCTGCGGGGTCCCCCTAAATTGTGGCTTTCTGCGTTGCTGAGGAGAGACCTGAGCTTTCCCACCCTGTGGCGTCGGAGGGGCTGACCTCTGGAGAGGAAATGCGGGTTTCCTAGGGGTGGAGGTGCGTTCTCAAGTCACGTGGGCGGCGCCACACTGAGCCCTTGTGTTCGAGCCTCCCTCGCTCCCCTCCCTAGTTCCATTTAAATAGTCAAATCCCGTCCTCCTCCTCAGTAGGAAGGCCCGATGGAGCTGCGCTCAGTTCCTGGAGCTCCAAACACACCTGCCTAAACCAGCAGTTGGAGGTCCCCCACTGTCCCCTCACTCACCCGGGGTGCCTGGGAAGAGGCTCCAGCCCACTGGGGCCCAGGCAGGGTGAGATCTGGGCACCCCGGGCCAAGAGGTCTTTTTCGGTATGGATATTTCTAGAGCCGGGGGCCAGTCTCCGCGGCTTCCTTCTGCAGTCCTGGCTCCCTTTTTAGAGCAGGGTCATTAAAAGGTCCTGGCCCCACAGCTGCACCACGCAGGGGCCCTGAGCTCTCGGCTGACTTCCAGAGAGACAGAAGAGGGGACTTTCAGAGGCCTGTCGCTTCTGAAACTGAGGATAGCCCGGCAGTGCTTCACCCCGTCAGGGTCCCCACCGCCAGGCTGTAGATCAGGACAGTGTGGCGCATTCCCCAGTTCACAGGGGACACAGAAAACCGAGGATGGTGGAGACTGTCTCTTAGGAAGTTAAATCTATGTGATTTAAAGGACTGGCTTTTTTTTTTCTAAAGGAGTATGTCCTTCCTGTCTTTTTAGTGTTAAAGGATGCTTTCTTTCACGAAATGAGCCGTTGGAAGGTGGTAGCTGGTTGTCTTTCATTTAGTTAGTTTTTACTTTTTATGTTTCCTTAACTAGCAAAATTAAGGATGGTGGCAGGAGGGGGTCTCCCGGGTTTTTGGAATGGTTGGTGGTCCATGGTATCCCATGACCCACAGTGGCTCCTGATCCTACAGGAAGGGTGGCTTCCCCCACAGAGTGGAGGAGAAAGGGGAGCCCAGGGTGAGGGTCTGGCTGAGGGGAGGGGCTCCCCAAGAAGGGCTCTAAGACCTGGTGGTGGGGCCAAAGTGGTCTCGGGGATGAGAGACTGAGGAGACGTCCAGGCCCGGGCTAAGAGGGTGGTGGACATCTGTGCGCACCATCCCTAAGGTGCAGACCCCTCCCATCTGCCGAGGCTCTGAGAGCGACTCAGTGCAGACGAGGGGAGGGGAGGAGAGATGGAGGAATGAATACTGGAAACCAGGCCTGGGTCCCCATTGGTCACCAGCCAGCAGGGCAGTGTGGACAAAGACCTTGACCTCTCAGGACTCTGTCTGCTCACCTGCAAAGGCAGAAGCTGTCGGCCTAGAGGTTCCCCAGGCCTCTTCCAGCTCTGCCTCTGGCTTGCCGTGATGCTGCCGGTTTGGAGTCAGAGAGACCCACGTTCCGCGACTGCAGCCTGGGCACGGCCACAGTGCCCTGGTCAAAGGGCTGCTGTGAAGGTTAGCGAGCTGGAACCAGGGAGCTCTCAGCACACAGAAAACACCCAACTGGATCAGCCCTCCACCAAGGTCCCGCCGGGACAGGAGAGAAATCCACATGGGCTGACTAGAGTCGGATTGAAATCTCCCCACTGTTTCTAAGGCCCTGTTGGCGGGTCCCCATGGGGGCAGTGCCTGCTGGGAAGTCTGGGCTTATGTCGCTTGCCCTGAGCGTGAGAGTGGGGGGCACAGGAAGCCGACCTAGGGAGATTGGGCTCCTGACGAAGTCAGACCTCAGACGGGTTGGCCAACTGCGAGCCTGAGTTGTTTTCTAGATGCTCCCAGCTGGTTCTTGTAAACACCCTGGCTTCTCTTGCTGTGACCCGGAACCTACGTTCACACCCAGCTTGACAAGGGCAGGAGTGGGGTGGCAGAGTCTTGTCTGGGTGCAGCCTCTGGGGGAAGAAGGCCTTGGTTTTGACTGTCATCGCTCGCTTAACCTGTCTGAACCTCAGTTTCCTCATCTGCAAAGTGGGGCAATAACAGGACCTGCCCTTCAGGCTGTCGTGAAGATGAAAGAGGATAACATAGGACAGATGCTTAGGGTCAATTCTCAAAACAGGTCTGTATTCAGTGACCCGCCTCCGCTCCTGCCTGGACAGGGCAGGGCCCTGCTTGCTCCGGGGGACCTTCCTGCAGGCCCAGGGCGGCTACCTCAGAGGTGCAGCTGGACACACCGTTCCCCAATGGCGCCCTGGCACTGCCCGAGGCCCGAGGGGGAATGGATCAGGCTGCAGGGATGACGGCCTCCTTCGGACATCGGTCAAGAAGGCTGTTTGAAAAAGGAACCTTCAGCAAGCGGCTGGTTCCTCGGTTGTTAGGACAACCGGTGCATTCAGCAACACCTCTGAGCCCGGGAGCAGGGGGCGTTGATGGTGGCAGAGGCCCAAAGGGGAGGGGACGCAGCTGAGTGCCAAGGCGGGGAGAGAAGAGGCTCTCGCTGTCGGTGATGGTGACTTCCTCTGCTCTCAGGGCCTGAATGCAACTTCTGGGTGAACTGAAAGTCCTCTCTTGAGTGAACACTCCCCATATTCGTTGCTCCCCAAATGATAGCTTCCTCTAAGGGCCCTAAGCCTGGGCACAGGACGGGTCTCCTTTTGTCACATCTGCTCTTCCATGAGGGTTTCCAAACTAGACGTCTTTCACCGACACCCGAGCTGACCGAGCCGCTTTCCAACACACTCACCACCACTTCACCCTGGTGGGCCCCAGCCCTGAGCTTCTGCCGACCTCAGAGAGCCCCAACCCCCTTCTCTTGGCCCCCAGAACCCCAGGAAAGCCCCCGGCACTGTGGCTCACGGGCAGCTGGGGTGTGCGACCAGGCCCCAGGGTGGCTCTGGAGGGCTCCACCACTGCAAAACCCAAACGCCAAGGCCAGCGGGTCCACAATGGGCCCCAGCTGGACCCACCAACAACCCCAGGGAGTGTGCGAGTCAGAGCACTCCAGCTCATGACATGAAAACAACCCATCCCAGTGCCAGGCCCCTGGTTAAGCCCCCGGCTGGCGTCCTGTTTCCCTAGTGGCACCTCCATCATCTCTGTGCCTGGACAGGAGAGGTTGGGCCGGGGGTGGAGGGGCCGGGTGGGGACCACTGTACTTACAGCACGCACAGCGCATACGCCCGGGAGATGGACTCGCTGGCCCGCACGAGGAAACTCCCGTCCTTGCCCGTCCTGGAGAGCAGCTCCTCAGCCTTAGAGCGGGTGATGTTGCCATGGTTCCAGCAGGGGACCATGGTGGCCGTGGGCCTCCTAGGGCCGGGGTGGCAGCCACCCCCAGGACCGACGTGCCACTGAGGGCCTCTGAGGCCCCTGCTCGGCAACCTGGATGTGCCGTCTGTCCCCAGTTGGTTGGCCCGGCTGCTGCCACCAGCTCACTGACCGACTTCCTGTTTCAGCGCTCAACGAGGGAAAGGAAACGAGCTGCAGAGAACTTCCTCATTGCAGAGCCCAAGCGAGAGAGAGAGCCGGCTGGTCCTCCACCTTCCCACCCCGCCCACCCCCTGCCCGCTGCCCCCTCCCCGGCCTCTCCCGCCCTTTCTCTTTCCTTTAATGGGTCTCAGTCCCCAGAGGGCCAAACGTCAGCTGGGGAACTGTCCGCCCCTTTGGCATCAGGAGGCTCATGGCTGACTTCTGAAATGTGGCCTAGCAGCCGTGGACGGGCCAAAGCAGTGGCCATTCCGGGGCCTGTCCCGATGCCCACAGGGGATGGCCCCACCCTGGACAGACTCTGCCCTTCTGCTCCACCCCAGGGCTTTTCAACTCTCCTCCCCGGCCCTCTGTCTAAAATACCCAGAGAACAGGGGCTCACACAGCAGACCCTTCTGCGTGAGGACAAGGCCGACCCCCAGGACAGAGCCAGGCTGAGGGGCAGGGGTAAAGTCGAGCCCCCTCCCCATACTGGAGACTCATAGCCATCCAGACACCACGCAGCCCTGGGAGCTGGGAAGACCTGGGTGACACCACCCGAGGGCTCCGAGGGCCCAGGTGACAGCTCTGTGACACCTTTATACTCATCCTCATGGGAGCGTGAATGTGGGCTGGGTTTTCCTCTCTGGGTCTTTCCAGGACACTCGGGAAGCCCACACTTCCCCACGGGCAAGCAGGCCCCCTGGCCAAGGGTGATGTTGCTTCCTGCATCCTACTTCTCAGCAGAGGTGGGGTGGCCAGTGGGCCTGCGCCTCCTCCGAGGCTGAGCATGGCCGTGCTTGCCCACGGCTCAAGGGGGAGCTGCCTCCCACGGGCCACCATCCAGGATCAGCACATTCTGAGGGCTCCAAAGTGGATGCCCACCCTCTTTGGATCCCAGACCGAGTGCTCTCCGTCTTTGGGTCAGGCCCAGCAGGGTGAAGGGGCAAGTGCTGACCTGTTGCACAAGGAGTGGCCCCCCAGTCCCCCATCCAGGCCTCGCCTCCCAGATTGGACAGCGGAACCCCCTCCAGGGGCCTGAGCCAGGCAAGCCTCCATGGGAACCCAGCTCCTCTGCATTCTTCTTCTCCAGGCTTCTTCTCTCTCTGAGCTGCGGTTTCCTTTTCTCCACCTTGAGGAAAGTTGCCCCTAAAGATGCTCATCTGTGCAGGGAGCCCAGCACCTCCCACTGCAGCAGCACATGCAGCAGGTGATTCTGAGCCAGCAAAGTGCTCTCATCCTGGCGGACTGACCGCAACCCGCTTCTGAGGACAAGAGCAGAGAGGCCCGGCTTCAGGCCTTCTCTGGGCTCCAAGTGAAGTTCCTTTCCGTAACTCAAGCCCTTTTGGTAACTCCCCTGTCCACACCCCCACTTCCCAAAGCCAGTTCCTCCCCAGGCTGCTCTGAGCTTCCTCTCCCCTGATGACTGTCCCCTCCCCTGACTCCTCCCACTGGCCCCAAGGGCTAAACTCCCAAACCTTCAGCAAATATGAATCAAGGGCCCTCTGGGCAGGCCCTGACCTAGATGTGGGGACACGGGTGGGTCTAAGAGCTGGCCTCCATACTCTGGCCTTCCCGAAGCCAGCTGGGCCCTGGGGATGCAGATGACCCAGCAGCCGCCGTGGAGGCCTCTCTTTCCCTTGTCCCCACCTCAGCTCCATGTCGTGCCCACACTCCCATCATATACTTTGCACCCTTCTCCTCACTTCCCTGCAGATCTCCACCAACTTCCGCATTGCTCTCCGCCTCCAAGTCCCCTGGTCTCTCTAGAGTCCACCAGAAGGAGCCTGGTACTTGACCAGCTCATCCCTAGCGACCCTCCACCACGTCCAGGACTCTCCCACTTGTTCCTGTCTTCCCGCACACTCTCCAGCTTCCCACCCTCCTTCTCCCACACCTCTGTTCCACTGAGTCCTACATCTCAGCAGAGTCGAGGGGAGGGCGGGAGGCAGCGAGACTGTCCTTGCCATCTGACTCCAGTGTGATTTCCCTTTGATGCACACAACACACACATGATACACACAACACACATGACACATACATGACACACACACACAACACAAACGTTTCCCTAATTCTTAAGGCCCATTCCATCTTCCTTTCCTTCCCAACCCAACTGCCTGAACCATCTGACATGGTCCGCTTCCTTGTGCCCCTGCCCTTCTGCCCCCGCCCTTCTGCCCCCCACATTCAGAAAACCCCAACATCTAGGTCAGGGCTGCCCTTATGGTGGTGTCTGGGGCCTGGGTAAATATTTTTTGTAGGGCCCCGTCTATATAAACAATTTAATTAAAAATGGTATTATGAAATTCATGGCCCCATGGGAGGTATAGTGATTTATCAATGAAGATTTAGAATAATGGACAGACAGGAGGTAATTATGTATATGTTCAACGTCCCATCAGCACACTTGAAGAGTCTTCGCGATGTCCAGGTCCTCTCGATGTCCAGGTCCTCTCTTCCTGTTCAGGTCCCGTTGATTGTCAAATGACCATTCCTGGTTGATGTCGCATCTTGTACAGCGAGAGGAGGGCAGCCATGCTGCTTTAGTCAGGACGCTGTGGCTCTTCAGAACTGGGTCATTTTGACAACACATAGATCTTCTTCTTGCTTCTGTGTTTCCTATTCCCATTTGTTTATCGCTAGTTACATCTTTACCAGTAACACTGCTTCATCCCTGTGCCGCCCGCGTACACTGGTCTCCAGCGATTCCCTCTGAGGTTGTTCCTTTGCTTTGTTGATAACCGCAAATGCCTATCTTATCCAGAGCATGCAGGAAAATGTTAACGACAATTCATTTTCTGGTCATGTTAATGCTACTGTTCTGAATTTTATAGCATGAAGGTAGAACAACACATCTTCCAACCATCTGCTCTTGAACTTTTAGGCTGTAATCACCACATCCCTGTATTGTGATCTCTTCCAATGATGACGGCACCCCTGCCCTCCACAGCCCCCTTCTCAAAGAATATCCATGCCGCACCTGGCATGATTAAGAGCATCCTGGAGAACTCGACCTCAGTTGACTGGAGGAGCTCATAAGTGTTGTAGGGCAATGGTCTCCAGAGCCATTGGAGGACTCGACAGTGCCTGATACCCACACGGGAGCTTCCAGAGGGGATGGAGTGACTGTCCAGGTGCTGTTGGCGGGGAGGCAGAAGGTAAAGGACGTCTGCCACCTTCCCTGTCACCCTCAGTGCTATTGAACGGAGGCACCACCGTGGGTAGAGCACTGTAGGTGAACGCGACCGGTAGGCCCTCACATGGTGTGGTCAAGGATTGGCCATGGACCATTCACAGCCCAGAGCCCTCAACTCGTCTCATATCTGACATAAGAGTCATCCCATATCAGGATCTCAGCATCATTCTAGAGGCCCAAATTTGTGCCATCGCACAAAAGAAATACCACACTGGTCAGAAGGAGTGACCTGCTCCCCAGGGGGCTCCCTTGAGCTACACCTAGCCATGGGCCTCCAGAAAGATCCCAAAGGCTTGAGTCTCAGAGCTCCTTGGGGCATCTGGTCAATCCTACATGTAGGACAGAGGGTTGGAAAGCAGCTGAAGAGGAAAAGTGTGGTCAGGGCTTATGTGGGCCCAGGACCAGGCTGGGGCACCCCATCCAACTGCACTGCCAGCCCTGGTCAATCCCAAGCACTGGAGGGGGCTTGGAAATTTTCTAGGAAGTCAGGGCAGTGAGCAGCATCAGGGTGGTCTGGCAGGTACCGGGTCATGGGCACTTGGCCATCTCTAGAAGCTCTGGGAAGAACAGACAAAACCTCAGTGTTGAAGAAATGAGCTTACATGGCAGGCACCAAGGCATAGGAGGGATTCTGTTTCTGAAAACTCATGTCAGGTCAGGTCCCAGGGACAGACTAGAACTTTCCATCTGAGCCCCAGGACAGCATCAGGGTAGGCTAGGAGAGAGGTATAATTCGGACCACGATTAAGACACTCGTCCAGGGTCCTTCCACCCTGGACAGGAAGCAGAGGGGTCTGAGAAGGGGCTGAGCTGGGAGATGGACCGTGAAGTCCCGGCTGCAGGGACGAGGGGTGGGGGAGGAGGTAGAGATGCAGAGTTACTCCACACATGACCGGGCAGTATTTCTGAGTATTAATCATCATGCTTCCCTCCCCGTCCTGTGCTCACTGAAGCCCTTTACTGTACCCCAGGGCTCCCCACTCCCTACCAGCCTGGACAGACAGGTGAGTGTCCCCCACTGGTTCCTACAGAGCCGGGAGGATGAAAGTGGTAACACTGAGTCCCCGAAAGCAAAGGAAGCTGTGATAGTCAATTTTGTGTATCTACTTGGCTGGGCCACAGAATCCAGATATTTGGTCAAGCATTACTCTAGACGTTTCTATGAAGACATTTTTAGGTGTGGTTAGCATTTCAACCAGTAGACTCTGAGTGAAGAAGATTACCTTCCATGTTGTGGGCTGGCCTCACCCAATCAGTTGAAAACCTTAACAGAAAAAGACTGAGGTTCCCAAAGAAGAGGGAATTCACTCTGCAGATGGCTTTCAGACTCCAACTGCAGCATCGACTCCTCCGTGGGTCTCCAGCCTGCCAGCCCATCCTGCAGGTTTTTGACTTGCCAGCCTCCAAATCACATGAACCAATTCCCTAAAATAAATCTCTCTCTCTCTCTCTGTCTATATATATACACATCCTATTGGCACTACTTCTCTGCAGAACTCTGACTAATACAGAAGGAAATACTGGACTATGAAGTTCGGAAGCTGCTCACTGGCGGGTATAAACAGAAGTGAACTTCCCTCACCTCCAGACCTGATAAAAAGGTATCTTGAGCTGGAGAAGGGGATGGGGTGGCCACTCACAGAGGACCAGCGGAGGACCAGGAGGCCTGAGCCTCCCGTGATCCAGCACCATCCTTCCCAGTGCCAGGGGGCCCAGGGCAAGTGGGCCAGACCTCCATCAGGAAGGAGTGACAGGCTCCTCTGTCCTGAGAATGTACCCTGCCCCCACTGCCACCCCCCGCAATCAAAGCCAAAGATGCTTACTGTTGACGCGGGGGGAGGGAGGGGTCCCAGTCTCTGATCAGATCTGCCCAGCTGGAGATCTCCTGCAGAGCTGGGGCGCCTCCAAACATAACCAGGATCATACCTCCTGACCCTCAGCCAGGAAGGAAGGGCTCCTCCTTCTTCAGCCCCGTCTCTCCCAGCCTACCCTCCTCAGTTTCTTTTGAGGTTCCATCAGGATGCCTGGCACCACCTGCCTGCCTTCTCCTCACGGGGAGTCTGGGCTCCACTTCTGCTGCGGGTGTCTTCAAGGTGGCCTTTCCAGATCCTCTCCCCCGACCCCTCAGACACACGTTTGGTTCAGTGGGCCTCTGCACGCTTGGCTGGGCTCCTCACAGGCCCACGAGCCTGAGGCCTCCCAGGGCCTGGGGCATCCTGAGAGGTGGGACACCAGGTCTTAGCACACAGCACGGTTCACCCTCTTTCCTCCTGACGTCTCTGATCACTCTGTTCCAGAGCTGTAATGACCCTGAATGACACACCCAGGAGCGAGGCGGGGGCCAGCTCTGCCACAAATATCTCACGTCTGAATCTCAGCTTGAGTCTCTCTGAAGGAGGTAGTAACACCTCCGCCGAGGGGCGGGTCTGAAGTTAGGGAAGGTGCCCCGCGCCCGGTGAGGGCTCTGGACTGGGCGGGTCCGACTGGTGCCGGAAGGGTGGGGCCTCGGTGGGCTCCAGCAGCCAGCGGCGTCAGACCCTCGACATTGGTTTAACAATCCCGGTTTGAAAGACAACAGGATTCTGCAAAAGCGCTGTTCACCTGCGACTAAAAATAACCAGAATGGGTCAGCTTCCGAGCCGGTGATTTCCCGCCACCAGGGGGAGCCTCGAACTCTGGCCTCCATCATTGAGTCGGCGTTGTCACTTTCCAAGAGCCCAACTCTCCTGTGCCCACAGTAGCAACGCCCACAGGGACGGAGGCGATTTCCCAAGGCGTCCAAGGGCCCACGGAGTCCATGACTGTGCTCAAGGATGCCCGTGAATACCAAAGACCCGGCAGCGAGCGGCTCTCCCCTTCACCGAAGATGCTGGAAACTCGAATGGGCTTGAACTGCAACAAGGAGAATTCGGCTTGACTTTGGAAAGAATCGAGTAAGGAAGAATCGCATCTACAAAAGTAACTTATTTCTCTTTCCGATATTTTTAAGGGCACGGGAAAATATTCGTAATACAATGGCAAGTTAAAAAAAGAAAAAAAAATCAAGAGAGAGATTGGAGATGTTGAGTCCAACTATGGAAAAAACTTTCTCTCAGGAAATCATTGAACATGAAGAGTGCTGAGTTAGGTGGCATATCCACGAGCAATCTTTTTTCTTCCTTCTATATTCCCAGATCTCCTTTACAACCACACACTACTTTTTTACAATAAAAATTAAATAAATAAAAAGACAACCCCAGTTCCAGAAGGTGTTTGTGAAATCCTGGAGGCTTTATGTGGAGAGCTGGTTGCATGCATTCCAGGAGACACCTCCCTTGGCGCCCGCCCCTCAGGACTCATAAGGAAGAGACTGACTCTTTCTCTTTAACCTTTTTTGTTTTTTGTAATTGAAAAGTAGTACATGCACATAGCAAAAATTCAAGCAACACAATGAAAATAAAGTTTTCCTGCCAGCCCAGACCCCATTCCCTTTGTCCCAGGGCCAGCATCTTGTGCTTTCTTGCAAAACTTTCTGTGCATGTGTAACATATTTTTGCAAGGCCTCTTTTCTTTTTCACTCTGTTGTACAGCTTGCTTTTTTCACTTAGTATTTCTGAGCATTTCCTGGAGCTTTTTTGTAACTACCACATTCTTTTTAAAGCCAGCATGCTATCGCGTGCCATAGTGCAGCGCATTGAACCAAACTCCTTCTGATGGACACTTAGATTGTTTCCGGTGCTTGCTGTTATAAACCACGCCACAATGCACACACTAGCCGTGTGTCTTTGGGCCCCGTGCAGTCAGTGTATCTGCAAGATAAATCCTAGAAGAGCAACTAGGAGTCAAAAGTTTGTGCATTTTTAGTTTTGACCGATTCCGCCATCTTGTCTTCTAAAGTGGTTACGCCAATTGCTTATACCCACTGTGTATAGGAATCAGGGCTCACGATTTCCTTCAGCCCAGAGGGACAATTCTGGAGTGTCCCACTTTAGGAAAGTGACATGGATGAAAATCCTGCTTATGAAATAGGTTTTTAAAAAGCAGGCCTAGCTCACTCGTGTTACAAAAGGATTCTTGACTTTCATCACAGTGTTCATTTAAAAATGAGCTGTCCCCTTATATTTATATGATTTGAATTTTTAAAAAAACGTATACATTCCCTTTCCAAGAAAACTGCCTGGGCGTGTTTCCTGGGCTGAACATGAAAACGTGAAGAGGCTGGCCCGCTGGCCTCAGAGGAGGTCTGTGAAGCTTTGCATCTTGCTTGTACCAAGCCCACACCTGGTGTGTAAAGCGAGGCTCTGGGATAGCCCCCACGTACCTGTGTTGTCATAGCAACCGCCCCCTCCTGACTGTCTTCCCCTTGGGTCAGATTTGCCAAACTCTGGAGACAGCAACTCTCCAGCCCCAAGCCAAGCCCTCAGCCACCCACCGCCTGCTGCTGACACGTGCCACACTGCCCAGGCTCCTGCACCACCTCCAGCCTCAGTTCTGGCCCCGGACCCTTCCCAAGCCTGAATCACGACAACTCTCCCTTGGCAGGGCCTGTTACTGCGTTTCCTAAATGCATTTTCTGCCAACAGCCACTCGCTTTCCGAGGCAATTGCGTGTCAACTGCTTCCCAGCTTCTTATTCTGCTCCTCTTCCTCTTTGCTCTCAACAGCCAGCGGCTCTCTTAACTGATGTACCAAAACCATAAACCAAGGAAGCCCACCCTGTAGGTTCCAGCCTCATTCCCACCAGAATCTTGCGACTTCTTCCTCCTGCGTGGCTGCCCCTGGGTCTCAGGAAGCCCCAGGTTTTCCTGACTACATCCTTGCCGTTGGATCGGCTCCTAAAACTGCATGAAAGTCACCTCTGAAATGCCCCTCCACCCCTGCTCTTCCTTCCACCATCCCTGCCACCCTCTGCTCCCACTGCATCCCCTCTTCCAGGCTGCCGGAAGCACAGGCTTTTTCTATTACTCTTGCTGAATATCGAATATTGTCCCTCCTCTTTGAGCCCCCGGAGCCCCCACGACTGTTGCCGGCTCTTCTCTCAGAGCGTTTTCCTGTCATCAATTGCAGTGTCTTTTATGCACCTCTCTCATCTTCTCATCAGATTATCACATTCTCGAGAGTCCACATTTGTCTTTTCATCCCTCACGGCTGTAGCATCGGCCCACACGCCATGTAGTAGGTATCTCAGTCAGCTCAGACTGCCACAACAAAATAGCACAGACGGGGCGTCTTCAACGACAGCCATTTATTTCCTCGCAGTTCTGGAGGGTCCAAGATCAGGGGGCAGCAGGGGCGGGTCCTGGTGAGGGCCCTCTTCCTGGCCTGGAGACGGCCGCCTTCTCCTGTGTCCTCACATGGCCCTGCCTCAGTACATGCACGTGGAGAGAGACGTCTCTTCCTCCTCTTATAAGGCCGCCAGCCCTATAGGATTAGGACCCCACCCTTATGATCTCATTTAATCTTAATTACCTCCTAAAAACCCTATCTCCAAATACAGTCACATTAGGGGTTAGGGTTTGAACATGTGGATTTAGAGGGAAACAATTCAGTCCATAGCAGTACTCTAATACTTGCTAAATTATGACAATAGCTAATGTCTATCACCTACTATGTGTAAGACATTGTGCTAAGCTCTCAGCATGAATTACCTCACTCATGATACCCCATAACATATGTCTTATTATTATCCCCATTTTGTTTGTTGGTTGGTGCCATTAAGTGGATTCTGACTCCCAGTGACCCTGTGGACAGTAGAGCGGAAGGAACCCTGTCCAGTCTTTTGGTGACATCCGCTCACCTTCTGGTGCCGTATCAGACAACAGTCTGCTGCTATTCCTAGGGTTTTCTTGGCCAGTTTTGTTGGAAGTGGGTGGCCAGGTCCTTCTTCCTAGTCTGTCTAGTCTGGAAGCTCCACTGAAGCCTGTCCACCTTGGGTGACACTGCTGGTATTTGAAATACATGTGGTATAGCTTTCAGCATCACAGCAACACGCAACCACTACAGTATGAGAACTGACAGACAGGTGGTGTGGTTCCCTGACCAGGAAACAAGCCCAGACCCAGGTGGTGAGAGTGCCGAATCTTAACCTAGACCACAGTGCTGGCTATTGCCAGGGCTCCGGAGAAATTGAGACCCAGAGAGGTTAAATAATTCATCTGCAAGTTAGTGACAGATCTGAGATTCTAGCTCATGTCTGCTTGATCTTATAACCATTGTAGGGGAGGAAGACATTTCCTCTCCCCACTGTGGGTTCTTCTGGCCGGAGAATGAATTAAATTCACGTGAGACAGAATAACAGGAGAAAATTAAACAAAGCTTTATAACATGTATACATGGGAGAGGTCAGGCAAGCTGAGCAACTTGCCAAAATGGCTGAAGCCACCACCTTAAATACCATCTTCAGCTAACAACAAAGGAGGATGTTGGGGGTGGAGGGGGAGTCGATCCTGGGAGATTACCACACAAGTACAGTAAACAAATGCATATTTAAGTCCTTGCCTTTGGCATTGATAAAGAGTTTCTAGAGATAAGTTCATCCCCCCTTCTTCCTGGTACAGAGAGGGAGACACCTTTACAGATGGAGATTTCCTTTACAATGTAAACGTCTCTTAACAAAGGATAAGTAAATTCTACTCCTCAGAGCCTCCTTCCCATCTGCAGTTTTTAAAAGTAACCAGCCTAAAATAATCCTCATGTCAAAGAGACATAGCTTGGGGTGGCCAATTCCCGTCCCCCACACCGCTATGCATGCTACACACTTTGAGTTTGGTGAGCCCCAAATTCTGTGCTGGACTCAAATTGTTAGGCCCATTCCTTTGCCCCTTTCACCTAGCTTAGCACCAGGACAAACCCACAGCTCCCAACCAGCATGGTGGCCAGCATCCTCTGGACATCCTCTCTGCCTTCCCTGTTGGCTGCCCTCAAAGCCTGTGTTTTTCCAGTTGACCTCACTTGCCTGCCTCACCTCCTCACGTTCCCCAGAGCAGCTCACTTCAAGAAGTCATCAAGAAATAAACCCCTCACTTTTCTGCTCACAAACAGTAGAGGGGTCTCCCAGGCCTCCTTCAAATGTGTCCCCATCTGCCTCTAGCCCCATCATTCTCCGTACCTCCCCTGGGTTCCCTCGTCACCCTGCTGGGACAGCTCCCAAAGCCACGCTGACTCTTCTGGATTTTCTCCTTCTCCTCCTCCTCACCCTACAAGCAGGCTTAAGATTTTTCCATCTTAAAACAAGGACAGCAACAACTTTTTCTGTCAGTGGTTCTCAGCCTTGGCTGTGCATTTGAAAGATCCCACCCTAGGCCAATTAAATAGGAATCTCTCGGGTGGCGCCTGGACATCCCCTGGCTGGTCCAGTGGGCCACCACGACTGAGAATCAGCTTCCACCTGCTTCCTTCCGGCTTGGGTATCACCCTGTCTTTTCACCTTAACTAAGACCTTTTTGAATAAATTGTCCTCATTCATTGTCACAGTGTCACCGCCTCCCACTGAAGCCTTCTCATCAAGATCTCCAACGAGTTCTTTCTCCCAACATCCTCGCTGTAGCCTGCCCGACAGCCCTCTCCTGCCTTTCTGGAATTCTTCTGATTCACGGCCTCCTCTTTTGTCTAGCCCATGCTTTCCAGGGCCTTTTCCCCACTATGCCTTCCAAATCCGCATTTCTAGCCTTGACCCCATTCTTGAGTGCCCATCCGCACTTCCTGCTGCCAAGGTGGATAGCCCGTGGACACTAGAGCCCCACCTCATCTGAGTTTTCCATCTTTACACCAAAAACCTGTTCTTCCACAGGTATCGCCTATCTAGACTCCTGTCACCAAACCACCCAGTCTCCCAGGATCCCAATGACATATTCATCCTCATCCACCTCCTATGGGCTGCAGAGCCATAGAAACTTCCGGAATCCACTCCCTTCAATGCACCCCCACTGCCCCAGCTTCATTCCACTCTTGCATAGTTTGTCTCCGGGACTTTTCACGAGGGCCTTTACTAACCCACCCTCCCTCAGGCTCCTTCCTACTCCGCCCACATCTCTCACTCTGTCCTCATTTCTACCGGGGTTCTCTTTCTAAAATGAAAATCGGGGTCAGCCGCGCCTCCCAGTGAGACCCCCTGAGATCTTCCCTCTGTGGTAGGAATGAATGCCAACTCCCCGGCAGGTCCCACCAAGCCCTTCAAAGTCCACACCTTTCCTGATCTTCTCCTCCTTCTCCCATACCCACTCTGGGCTCCAGTATGACCAAATCAGTACCTTGATGTGTCCATTCCTTCATTCATTCATTTAACAAATACTGACCAAGAGCCTGCCAGGTGACCAGACCCCAGGGATGCAGCAGGGAGCAACACCCCTGTCCTCCTGGAGCTTACACCCTGTGCTGGGACTTCTCGCCCTGTGCTGTGACACGTCCACCAGGCAGGAAAGGGCAGCCTCAGGCACTTGACCTCCTGCTCAGCCACTTACCAGAAGTGGCTTAATCCTCCTCTGCCTCAGTTTCTTCCTCTGTAAGATGGGGATGAGAACGAGGCAGTAATCTGCCCCATGGGGTTATCGTGAGGATAAATGCATGAACACCTGCTGAGGGCTCAGAACATTGCCTGGCGCACAGTCAGGCCTCAACAGACATTTGCTTTGTTTAGTACCCTAGCTTACTGCCAAACACCTGATGGGGAGTCAATGAACCTTTTCTAGTTGGGCCCTTCTGACCTCTGTGATTCTAGAACTTTCTGTGTGTGTCTACCTCCGGTCTTTCACCTAGATTATAAAGCACATCAGAGAGAAAGCAGGAACCATGACTTATGAATTAAAGAACAAATGCATGACTTAATTTTTCTGGGTGCTCAGGTGCTTAAAATTATAAAAGAAGAAAGCCATTTCAGGGCATTTTACCTCATAATGGGGAGTTGTGCTTGACGTTTGTGAACAACACATTTCAAGAGATCTCAAATGTTCATCTTGGACTCAGCAATTCAATTTATAGAAATAATCACAGATGAGGACCAAGATTTACTCACAAAGAGGTTCACGTCAGTGTATTTATAACAGAATAAAAACGGAAGTAACTTCAATTTCTAATACTCGAGGAATGCTTAATAACTCACAGTATGTCTCTTTGACACACTATTTTGCAAGAAAATAACATGGAGGAAATGCTTATGATATCATGTCAAGTAGGAGAGAAAAACGTCATCCTGTATCAATTTTGCAGCGTGATTTCAGTTTGGGGAAAAAAAGAAAAGTTCACAGGTAAAAGACCAGAAGAACATGTGAGTCTGCTTAGTGGAATTATGGTATTTTTTTCCAGCTTCTTTGTGCTTCCAAATGTTTGGCATCTCTTAGTTTGAAACCCTCCTCTAAAAACAGTACAAAAATGAATTTCAAGAAAGGAACACCTTGCCAAAAGTATAGTCAGCTTCGTCACTGCTCAGAGCTGTGTGATTAGAGTATTGCAGTTAAGTCTTAGATTCCTTCCTTTCGTCTTCACATGGAGGGGTTGAGACGCGGGGACCGAGTGGTCCCAGCGCTGAAATCTCAAGATGAAGAACAGGGCCCTTTGAAGGCTGAGCTCCCCGACTCCTCCTGGCTCTGCATGAATTGCCGCCTTCTTAGGTACGCCGGCCTGGTGAGTCTGTAGACCGGGGCTGACAGCCAAGCTGCCATCTCCCTGCCCTCTCTGGTGAGAGGATGAGGGAAAGCCAGGGGAGGTGGCACAGTGCCCAGGGGCTGAGGGAACAGGCTCTGGGGACAGGCCAAGCAGAGCTCCACATCCCAGAACCCAGACGCACAGACCCCTTTGCATTTCTTGGATGTTCAGACAGAGACGATGGAAACAACTCAGAACAGATGCACGAACACTAATCTGGGCTCAGAAAACCCAGTTGCTCTCCTGGCCCTGCCTCTAACTGGCTGTGTGGTCTGGAGGAAGTCATGAGACCTCACGGGACCCTCTTTCATCCCCCTGTCAACTGAGTAGGCCGGACTTAGACTTCAAGGTCACTTCCATCTCTAAAGGGCTAACGTTTTGTGTCTTGCTATGTGTGGCCTTACCTCTAAGAATGGACAAGCGTCAGTTAGTCTTTGTGGCCGCCATGTTGCCCCCAGTTAATCTCGGCTGTGCAGAGAGGGGGTCTCTCCTGAGACAGTAGATGTCCTCTGTTAGCACCACTGGCTTTAGCAGACGACCCCGCCTGCTCTGCTCCCAGGGCCAGGCTCTGGGCTTTCCGAAGTGACCACCCTGGACAGGCCCCAAGCCCTCTCTCTCCTCTCCCAAGCCTCACATGACTCAGCAGGGGCCCTCTTGACCTCTACCATCCCCCGCATCAGAGGAGGGCCTCTCCTGCCTGGAACTGCAAGGTATTTTGGGGAGGAGACTGGTACAGGTGTCCAGCCAGGAGGTCAGTTTAGGAGACACGGTCTTTCATGGCAGATGTTAGCTCAGGGCCAATCTTCCTCACCAAAAAAAAGAAGAAAAAATTCCACTCCAAAGTTTTAAAACTCAATATAATATATTGATTTGGAGGTTTAACTAGCAAATCCACTACTCAGTTCAACATTTATTTTTTATTGAGGCATAACATACATACAGGAAGGTACACAAATCTTGCGTGTACAGCTCATTGAATATTTACATATGAATTACCCTCCTAACCAGCACCAGATCAAACAGAATGTTTCCAGCACCCAGAAGTCCCCTTCTAGCCCCTTCCCAGGGAATAGCTCTCCTCCACCAGAAATAGCCACTATCCTGACTTCGAGACCATACACTGGTTTTGCCTGCTCTTGAACTGCATATAAATAGAATCGTGAAGTGTGTATTCTTTTGAGTCTGGCTTCTTTTACTCAATATAATGTCTGAAAATCATCAGTGCTACTGTGTATGGCCATAGTTCGTTCTTTCACTGTGGTATAATATTCCATTGCATGAAAATTCCCCAATTCAGTTATCCATTCTTATTTTTGATTGACATTTGGGTTGTTTCCAGCTTGGGACTCTTATGAATGACGCTGCTGTGAACATCCAAAGCTGTCTTTACAGCTATTTGCACTCCTTTCTCTTGGCTACTTCTTCAGAGTGGCGTTGTTGGGTCATAGATTATTTGCATGTTCAGTTTTAGTAGATACTACCAAATAGCTTCCCAAAGTGGTTGTACCAGTTACACTTCCTCCAGAGATGTATGAGAGTTCTGGTTGCCTCACATCCTTGCCAATACTTGCTGCTGTCAATCTTTTTAAATGTAGTCATTCTTGTGGGTATCTCACGGTTTTAATTTGCATTTCCTTGAGGGTTTAGCAGGCTTTAAGATATCCTCTTTTGTGAAGTGCCTGTCCAAGCCTTTTGCTATTTTCATTGGATTGTTTATCTTTTTCTTATTGATTTGTAGGAGCTCTTTATATAATCAGGATATGAGTCTTTTGTCAGATATGTGTATTATAAGTATCTTCGCCCCATCTATGGCTTTTCTTCTCACTCTCTTAGTGGTGTCTTTTGATGAGTAGATCAGTTCAGCTTTAACCAAATCAACTGCTACTTTTTTTCCCACTCACATCAGAAGACCTTGGCATTGCATATGTTTAGAACTAGAAGGAACTTTAGAGATCATCTGTGCCAGTAAGTCTTGATCCTTAAGTCCACTAGAATAACTTGAGGGGCTTTTGAAAAAAATACCCACGCCTGGGCCTCACCATCAGAAATTCTGGATCAGTTGGTCACGGGTGGAGGCTGGACATCAGCAGGATTTAAAAGCTCCCCTGGGAATTCTAACAGGAAGTTGGAATCAAGACCTTTGTGACTGGAGAGAGTCTAAGAGAGTGACGTTCTGCTTGGCAGTGGCCAGATGTCCTATCCCATTCCTGCCTTATCTCAAGACCCTTCAGAGATGATTGGCTCTTCCAGGGTAGCTCGCGGAGGCCAGCCCCTGGCACAGTCTTTGGTGGGTCTTTCTCTCTTAAACCTCTCAGTTTGCCTGGGACAGTCCTGGTTAGTGCCCATTGTCTTGGTGTAAATATTAATAGCATCCTCCTGTCACTCTTGATGTGGATAATACACTATAGGGACACCCTAGCTTTAAGCCTTTTGAGGGTGCACTGCCCTTGCCCACATGCCCTCGTCCTCGCCCTCCTGACTGGGCCTCAGCTACTCCCCTATTGCAGCTACCTTTGCGGGGTTTGGAAGACACCACGTTGGCATCCTCAACACAGAGGGGTCTCTCTTTCCATCTCAGCAATGATCAGGCCTCGATTCCTCATCCTTCCAGCTGGATTTCTTAAAATCCCACACAGAGAAGCAGCACCGAGATAGGAGGCGGGTGCCAGGAACCACACCCAGAACCGAAGCTGCACCCCCAGCTCCCCACAGGGAAGATTCCCTTTAACCACCTCCTGGCCCCACGGAGACGCAGCTCAACTGCAAGGACCCATGACTGTTGTCGTTGACGTCCTGTCACCAAACTGCTAGATGGATCCAATCAGTAGTAGGAGAGTTGATTAGAGGGGCTCTGATGGGGGTTGGGGGGCAAGTCTGTTCTTCCGCAGAGTCATGTGACAAAGGTCCCCAAAGACCCGGGAGGTCAGAGAGGTGTCTGCCTCCTCCACCCAGGCCAGGCCCCCTCTCAGGTTGTTATCCGGCTTCCTATATGACAAGAACTACACAAGCACAGCACCTCCCCTTTGCCTCCACATGGTGACACCCCTGTCACCACAAACACTGAGTGCCCTAGAGCAGCTCCACCCCATAGAGGCACGTCCAACAGCCCAACCCCTCCTGCCCCCTCCATTCTTCTGAGTTATCTGATTCATCTGAATTTCACCTCTACTTTTAGCCAAGTCACCTATACAAAAATAACTTAGGATGACTGTAGTGGTTGAATGGTGGCCCCAAAAATATACACCCATGTCCCAACCTCCAGGACCTGTGAATGTGACACTATTTAGAAAGGAGTCCTTGCAGATGTAATTAAGTGAAGGATCACCCTGGATTATCTGGGTGCATCCTAAATCCAATGACAAAAGTCCTTATAAAAGACAGAAGAGAAAACAGCGGAAAGAGGACAAAGCCACTCGAAGACAGAGCATCAAAGTGATGGAACCATGAGCCAAGGAACCCCTGGGGTCACCAGAAGCTGGGGAGGTCAGGAATCATTCTCCCCCGGAGCCTTCGGAGGGAGCACAGACCCGCAGACACCTGATTTTGCACATCTAGCCTCCAGAGCTATGAAAGAATACATTTTCTTGTTTTATACCACCAAATTTGTGTTAACTTGTCACAGCAGCCCTGGGAAACTAAGACAATGACTCAAGCTAGCTTAATTTTCCTAGGTCCTGCTTTTCCTCCCTATGAAGCTGTTCCCCATGCTGTCTGCTCTAAAGCATTTTCAAGAAGACACACACACGCACACACCCCTCTTCTCATTTACGTCTCTGTCTCAGCCCTTCCCCAGGAACACAATGTGAGCATTTCCCAGGAAGAAGTGGGTCGGACAAGATAATTTATCAAGACCTGCGCAAAGGCTGGGGCCGTGGGGAGCAGGCAGGTTGAGCTGTGCAGAGCAACAGCCACCGTGCCGAGCTCTCTGCGCCCTGCCTGACACGGGGCTCCGGGAAGTCACGTTCCTTCGGTTTCTGGGCTGAAAATAGAATCCTCTGAGAAGACTGAAACAAGAAAAGAGGAAAAGAGCCGAGAGGCAGACCTCTCTGCACACTTTCAGCGAAGGGAACCCAGGGCTGGTGTCCACAGTGCACAGGGCGCTGGGAGAAAAGGAAAATCATCAGCCTCTGAGTTGGGGTGTGAAAGAAGAGATGGAGGCTCCAGGCCAGTGGTGGTCCTTCTTGGACAGCATGCGGTGGGCTCACTGAGGCAGAAACTCCGCTGGGAAGGCTTGTTTCAGGGTGAACATGAGGAAGATGATCTCCTCGTAATTATTTGATTCGTACAGACATGCAAACTGGGGTGACCCATCCGGGCCGGCACCCATGCTCTGGAGATCTGAGTAAGCGCAGCTGCCCTTGGCCAGCAGAGTGGGCTCCGACCAGGCCGTGGGGGCCAGGGGCCACTTGTTGAGGTACACGCCCAGGTTGGATCTCTGCCGGGAGTCAGTGGGGTGGGTGTACAGCAGCCACTTGTCTGAGAAGTCTGACTGAACTGTGGGGTTGGGAAAGCTGACGATGCTCCCCTGGCAGCCTTGGGGAGGTTCCGCAAGCTTTGTCACTAGTTGGATCTCCTTGAAATCCAGCCCATCGTTGTTGCTCTCAGCCTGGACCCTGGCTCGGAGCGGACTTCTAGCGTTCAGATACACCACCCTCTGTTTTGTACTCCCGACCTCAGCCACTTGGCACTCCAGGGTGTCCTGGGCCACAAAGTTCCCTCTTTGCCACGTGTGCCCATGGTCGTGGCTGATGAAGCAGACAGCGAAGGGGGCAGGCCTGTGGCGGGGGTGAAGGTTCCGGTAAGCGTAAGCAGGCACCACCAGACTCTGTGACTCGTTGTGCAGCTGCAGACAGTGTCCCGGGCCCAGCGCAAAAGTGGCCCATTCCTTGTAGGCCGAGCCAATGATGGAGTCAGTGACGTCTCTGGCGGGGCTCCAGGACCTCCCGTGGTCGGTGCTGGTGACTTGGCACAGCCGTGTCACGTTGACCCTGGTGTGGAGCTGGTGGCGCTCGGAGACCTGCCCGGGGATGGCAATGAAGAAGAGGAAGAGGGTCCCCGTCTTCTTGTCATACAAGGGGCTCGGGTTCATGGACCGGTGGCCCTCCAGCTGGGCTTGGGTCACCACCTCCTCAGCGTGCCACTGGATGGGAGGAGAAAGGAAGAAACAGCAGCATAGCATTGAACCGGCCAGTGACTGTGACAGGAGCAGTGCTCTGGGGGGCTTCTTGTCTCATGGGGTTAGAACCAAAGATGCTCAAAGAGAATTCTTCATCCAGCGCTCATCCATCCTGACAGCACCTCCCCAGAGCTGGCAGAGCCAGGGCTCCACCTCGCTCCCTCCCTGCAGCTCACTCTTCGTTTGAATGGCTGTTGCTTCCGTTCCCACCAACATACGTTACAGAGCACCTACAATGTGCCAGACGTAATACCCAAGATACAAAAGTGATTCAGGCACGAGCCATTCCCAGCTTCATCCTGGTTCTTTCAACTTACCAGCTCCTTCCAGCTTCTCATTCTTGCAAAGTAAAGCCCTAGCAGTAACTACAATAGTCTGGCCAGCGTGGGACAGAATATGACCATCACCTTCCATCTTCTATAAATCATACTCTATTAATGCAGCCTAGGAGGGACAGTACCATGACACTAGGACTCACACTGAGCTTCAACAATCCCTGGGTCTATGTCATATATGCTGCAGCTAGGACATCTATCCCCATTCATTAACAGCTATCCCCCATGAGTGATTCTCAGGGTAGACACTGTGCCCAGAGCCTAACATCCATTATCTTGTCTAATCCTAACCCTAACTCCTGAGGGACAGGTGTTATTAGCTCTGTCTTACATCTGGAGAATGAGAGGTTCAGGTAGGGTAGGTGAGTTGCCCAAGGCCTTACCTCTGGCAAGCAGTGGAACTAGGACTTGAACCCAGGTTCATGGAATAATGACCACAAAACAACGATAATAATATTAAGCCCTTCATATATGAGAAGCCAGCCTTGGATGTCTTCGTCGAAATGAATTACTTGATCTACATGCTGTAACTTCAGGACATGAGCAATCACCCCAACCCTTACTCTGCTCCCCAGGTTAATTTTATTCAAAGATACAACCCCCCATGTGATACTGGATTACTCCTCCCTCAGGTTCTCAGTGATACAGGGAAACTTTTCCAAACTTCGGTGTCCCTGAATGACTGTCCAGTCATGCCATAAAGCAGATGTAGCCAGGCCAGCTGGACTTGTTCATGGTAAACCCACGTGAGGTCCAATTGATCAGGTAGGCACACCTTCTCTGCCCCATCCCTGATAGGTTCCTCTTGAATTTCAATGTATCTTTTACCTCTATCCCCCAGGCCTCAGCCATCTAAGGATGGAATGGTCCATGTATTCTTGGTGGAGTGATTCTAGCCTCATCCTGCCTTACCAGGACCCGGTGGGTGGCCACATCATAGCTTCCTTTGCGCAGGGCAATCAGCTCTGCATGTTCATCCCTCTTGTCCCTCCGCTTTTCTGCAAAGGCCAGCAGGGTCTTCTGCTGAGGCAGGTAGAGCAGAGCAGGGATTCTGTAGGCATGGGCTCCGGACTGGAACACTTTCTCCTTCTGCAGGATGGGGCAGGATGCCATGGGGCTTGGGAGAGAGCACAAGAAGAGGAAATGAGCCCCCTGCAGTCACATCCTGAGATGGGGCCAGAGCTATCCTTCAAGGTAGGTGGTGCTCACCCCACAGGTGAGCCGACTGATGTCGAAATGGCCTCTCCTCGTCCTGTTGCCACGAAAAGGGCACGATTGTCTCACCACAAGACAAAAGCCAATCATCAAGAGGCAAGATGGTGATAGAGAAAGGGAATTTATTTATTTCCTCGCTTATTATTTTTCTTGTGTGTGAGGAAGATTGGCCCTGAGCTAACATCTGTTGGCAATCTTCCTCTTTTTGCTTGAGGAACATTGTCGCTGAGATAACATCTATGCCAATCTTCCTCTTTGTTATGTGGGATGCTACCACATTGTGACTTGAAGAGTGGTGCTAGGTCCACACCCAGGATCCAAATTTGTGAACCCCAGGCCACAGAAGCAGAGCACATGGACTTAACCCCTACAGAAAGGGCATTTATTAAGGAATAAGCTAGCAAATTACAAGATGGGGGACTAGCATCCTAAAGAACCATTTTGAGGGGGGCACAGAATCTTGAAGTAGTTACATAGGCCAGTGGGTTATAGGGGAGAGGGTTAGGGATGTTGACCCTCTGGTGTTACAGACTGGGAGTTGCCACAACAGATATTTCAATTGTCATGGACATCAGCATAGAATCTCTGTCCAGGGGTCTTCATATCCTTAGGGAGCTCAAAGGAACAAAGTTACCATCTTATCGCAGCTGGGAGGGGCCATAAAATCTACAGAGCCTGTACATCTCCTGGAGGGTGCATATCCAGCTGGGTTAGTTAATCAGAGGTTATTCAAAGTTATAGTATGGTTTCTTTTCTACAACGTGGCTTCCCTTATGTCAATCTTTGTGTTGAGCTGGTATCAATTCCCCCCTTTTTTTGTTCATTCCTCAATCTTTAGGGATACCCTGCTGATGAGAGGCATAGATTGTTCCATCTCATTGAACCAGTCTCTTAGTAAGACTGCGCTGAATGTGGGCTCCCAAAGTTAGGCTTCTATTGTGTAAGCAAGTAACCAGATGTTTAATAAGAAGCATTTCTAGAGAAACAAAAAGAAAAATAAGATTAATGGCAGGAGCAAATTATAAACCAGTTTCTGAGCCCAGGGGTCAGACAGTCAAAAAGATCTCTAGATGTGAGAGTCAAAGCAGCTTTCGCAGTTTGAAATGTCTCTGGTGATGTCATCAGGTGTTCAGGTATCTTTCTGAGTGGCGTACAGAGCAACAGATGTGAATCTTTAGAAAGTTTACATCAAGTTGTCCAGCTTAAGTTTGCAAAGCTTCAGGAAAAAGGGCAAATTCAGTTCTCAATGATTCCAAGTGAAAATGATGGAAAAGATTGAAAACATTAGTTTGGAGATTTGTAGCCAGATATTTTAGGAAACTAGAAGAATTCAAGATCCACTCCAGTTTAAAGATATAAAACAAAACCTCAAAGACAATTATCAGAACTAGAACCTAATATCCATGAATGTGTACTATAGTTTCTATTGAAACATAACTTTTCTCTTTAAAACTACCCTCATTTTTACCAATGATAGCCAAATGAAGACTCGTTGCTTGGCAAAATAAGTCTAGTTTAAATAAACTTGGCCCAATTATTTATGTAAGTACAGCAAGAATAGCAATTGATCATATAGGCTCTTTTAAATTTGCTGGAACTTTTTATAAGGAATCTAAGACTGAACTTTAAAGGCCTCTGAGGCCAGGAAAACCAAAACAAAGACTTGTCATTGGACTCTTCCTGAAATACTTTAGATTTGGGTGGATTTCTCTCTTCTCTTGAGGTTCCTTGCATCTGTCAGGGAAGTGACCTTCTTTACTCACCTGATAAGGTTGCTAGGAACACTGCAAGCAAGGTACCAAGCCAATATTTCCAGGTGGCTTTATTCCATAAAGTCAACTTTTGTTCATCAAAAGCTGCCTGGTCATATCTGAGTCTGCATGTTTCTCTCAAATATGACATTCCTGTCAAAGATTTAGTAATATAACCAATGCTTCCAATTGTGACCTGCTATGAAGACAACAGATTCTTATTGATCTTATGCAAATAACTGTACTGCCATGAAAACAATACTCACTCACTAAGAGTTTCCAAATTCTGGAGGGATCAGGTAGGGAGAAAAAAAGATAAATGTTTCAATTCTGCTTGCAAAGGTATTATTGTACCATATTTCCCTAAATCACACTTAGCTTAAATCTGGGAAAAACGAAACACCAAAAAAACAGCAATATCTCAAATGAAGTCATTAAAATTATAATCATCCTCATCAGTTCATTCAGCCCTGTGTAATTGATTCTTGATTTTAATCTCCTGTTAGCAGTTTCATGAAGTCATCAGTTTCTCTGTAAGAGTTCTGTAATTTCTTACCCAGTTCAGTTTTATGATCTGAAAGTTTATCAGAAACCTGTATTCTAGAGAAAGTGTCAGAGTCCTTTCCATGAATCTCTCTGAAGATGAAACATATTTGCAAAAGCATCAGAGTAAAACAATCTGCAAATAACACTAAAAAATGGCAATTGATAAAGACACTTAGCTATTTTGGTGACATACAACACTTTGAGATAATAACGAGAATTATGACCTACAACCAGGACAGATCAGAATTTTTTGAATGTTAAATAATTTTTTAAACACTTATATTAATAACATTTAGCCACACTATATAACCTGGGAAAGCTTATCATCATCATTTGATAATGCTTCTCATGTAATTTAACATACCAAATAAGTCTAATTAGTTAGTATCTTCCTCTTTATAGAAAGATAGAAAAAAATTCTTTGAGAAGTCCCAGGGCTGATTTGAAATTCTCAAAGTTTCCCTTTTTTAAGTCAAAAGAAAGACTTTAATTTGGGGGGAAGTTCATCAAAAATATCAAAAAAGTTTCAAAATGCTTTCTCAAATAGGAAACAATTCTTAGTTATCCATTCAATCAAACCGACAAGAGACACAGTCGAAAAACCCTTATAGGAAGACCTCAGTCTTTTTAAACATAGGAAATTATTTTAAGAAAACATAGATTTTCTATCTTTTAGGTAGACTTACTGAAAAATAAAGAAAAACCTTTTATATCCTCTTTTCAAGAGCAGGCTAAAAGTTCAAGAAAATTATCTTTTTAAGAGAGAAAGCCAAATTCTAATTTTTCACAAGCTTACCTTTGATATTTAAATTTATTTACTTAATTCAATTCATTTCAATCTTAGCCAACTTGACCATGCACAACTCTTTCCTCAGGTTCCTCTTCCACAAACCTTCTATAGCTTCCTTTTTTTACATTCAGAATTTGTCCCATGCCTTCTTTCTTCCCTCCTAGTACTTTAGGACAAATTTATCTTTCTTAATAAAACAAGCAAAAATATTTTCATTCTTGATACCTTCTTTAATGAAAACATACATCTTACTTTCCTTGAATACAAATATGTTTTCCTTATTAATTTTTAGTAGCTTTAATCACATACATTAACTAGAATTCTTAACCCTTACAGACCTTTATTTTTAGTGAAAACTAAGAAGTAAGCAATTATGAACTGTCTTTTACATTAGCAATCTGTGTCTTGACAAGTTTATAAACACTTTTCATAATTTCTAGAAACATGCTGCTTCATAGTACAACTTTTAATAAAATACAAGACAAATTCAGTAATAGACCCAAACATCTTTTAGTTTCTTTGTAATAAGATGCCAAAAGTAGATAAACTTAGACATGTTTAGCAATAATGTTTCAGAATTTTATCTTATTTGAAAATGACCCATATATTCAATGAATTTTCTATCACTTAATTTCACCTAGAAAAACTTCAAGTTACCAGAGAGATTTTGGAAGTTATCTTAAATATACATGCTATAACACATAATTATTGTTAAAATTATATCTATAGACTATCTCACTTACATTTGACCATTTGTTTGTAACAATCGTATTTAGATTACTCACAAAAATTTTACATGACACTAAAACAGTTAGTTATCATCTTAAGTTGTTTTAAGTACATACATTGTAACACATAATCATTGTTAAAAAGTTTCCCCCCAAATTTTACCTTTTTTACATTTATTTAGTTTACCTGTTTCCAGTAATTACTTAGATTGCCTATAAAGACTTTGAGACATCACACAAAATCAGTTATCATTCTAAGCTATTATTTTGCTGACAAATTTGTAACAGGGATGACATGAGCTCATTTGACTAGTAAACCCAGGCTGTATGTCTGCATCATACCCAATGCTGAAAACTCTGAGGACGTGCCTATTTTAATCAAACCAACAAACTTAAATAAGCTTTTACTTATTGAAGATTACTTCATATCACATTAACTTGAAAGACATTTGCGTTAGTTCCCATTACATTTAGAAATAACTTATATCAGTGCTTACTTTAAGCCAATTGAATAGAGCTCTTTAGAAATTATACCATCCAGAGACAAGATATTACACACACACACACACATATATTCATATAGACACACGTACACAGAAACTCCACAGCTATTGTTTTTAAATTGTTGCCATGAACACAAGACTCTTGAGTTATGAATCCAGATTTTGTTTTAAGCCTTTTTACTAATACTTGTGGAAAAGACACTCAAGATGCTGGATTTTTGGTGAAGGGGCTCTTATGGCCATTTTTCTTTCCTTTTTCCTTTTTTTTTTCCCCCCTTCAGTCCTAGGAATTAGCAATGGGCTAGATAGTCCCTGGAGGGTTTGCAAGCTCTTTGAGATAAGGGAAATGGGTGGTATCTGAACGGCCTTTAGAGCCGGAGTTCTAGTCTTGCAAGGATTTTTTTTAAGGACAGTTGCTCTAATTCCTCAGAAACTGGGTTGTAACTTAAATGACATTATAGGTTGATCTACCTGTCTGACTACATCGTCCCTGGTTGCTCAGTTCTATTTTAACTTAAGGAAGAAGGCCTGGAAAGAAAATTCCTAGTAGGCTCTGAATATCAGCTTCCAGTTTGGCCAAATTTCTGATCATAGGTTGCTAAATCCTTTCAAATATCTTGTCAAGTTTCCGCTGAGACAAACAGTAACCATACCTGGGTGTATTGAACAGCAGTTTCCCAGAAAATCTCTGAATCTTGTTCACTCAGGGAGGAGCTCATTTTGGGGCCCTGCTTCCAAGGTAGATTATGGGATGTCCATAAAATCTTTTCTTTTAGGTAACTGTTATAACTTAATTTTCCATTAGCTTTCTGCAACTAAACTTTCAATAAGGTTATTTTGGATTTTAAGTCTTTACTTTGAAGTGCACTTGTAAATGATCTTATCTAATGGAATGTTCCTTCTATTGCCAAAGTAATTCCCCTGAAGCCAACAGCCATTTTGTAGGACCCTTAGCCACAAGTGGGAGTGCAACCTGCATTTCTGTATGACCACCTCTGCTTGCAAAATAGGGGCAAGCACATTTTTGTCCTACCATATTTTGGGAAGCACCCCTCGCCCCCCAACCTAACAATTATCAAGCCAGGCCTTTGGGACACAAAACAAGCTGGGTAAGATTCTGCTGTTCTCTGCAAACATTTACAGCTCCTGGAACCATTTGGTCAAAAGGTGGAGCCCTTGACTCTTTCAAGCTTAAAGATTTTTCCTTGTTCCTTGGTTTCGAGGCTCAAAAAGAGCTCAAAATGGCCACTGTAATTTTGAATTATCCCAGATTATCTTGCCAGCTGTTTAGTTATCCCCATTTTAGGGGGATTTTTCTCAAGGTGGCCACAACAAACACGGTAATTTCTAGAGAGAGCTTGTTACGATCAGTGAGAAACTCAGTCCCCAAACAGCCAATTTTAATAAATAAAACAGTCAGACAGAGACAAACATGAACAGACACCAAGATCCAATTCTCCGGGACTGGAACCCAGAGCTTGGGACTCTAAGCCAATCCTTTTGAGCATCCCGGTGGCTGTAACCCTTTCACATTGTCTCCCTTCAACCAGTAATCCTAGCCTTGGGACTTTAACCCAGCAAAAAAATCTCCCCAGTGGGGGCTCTAACCCACAATCCTGATGAGATATTAGACAATTTTAAACACAAGCATGTTTTAATGAGATTGCTCACCCAAAAGGTGTCTGATCCTGGAGCTTCCTACAAACACAGATACAGAAAAACCAGACACCAGTGAACGCATTCTCAGATTTCAGGTAAAAAGTCCTACAACTATTCACATTGCAAAATGCACACCCAGATGCTCCTGCCATGAATGTAGACGGAGGGGCAGGGAATCCTCAGGCATCTCGGAGGCCACTTACCCTATTCCTGATTGAGCCTGTGGACGCGCAGATGTAGCTGTTTCTCTTCCTACCACAGTCAGCAATAGGAGGCAGCCAGCATCAGTACAGAGGAGCAGGAAAAGCAGATCCCCAAGACAAAGAAAGCCACAGCAGCTGATCAGGACTTACCCAACAGGTCGCCCGTCCAAGGTCAACTGGCTGCAAGCAGGAGTTAAAGTCCCACCAGAGTTGCCAAAAGAACAAGATCTGCTCACTGTAGGACAAAAGCCAGTCGTCAAGAGGCAAGATTGTGGCAGAAAAAGGGCATTTATTAATAAGCAGACAAATCAGAAGATGGGGGACAAGCTTCCTAGAGAATCATCTTAAGGGAGCACAGAATCTTGAACAGTTATATAGGCCAGTGGGTTGTAGGGGAGAGGGTTAGGAATGTTGACGCTCTGGTGTTACAGACTGGGAGTCACCACACCAGTTATTTCAATTGTCATGGATATCAGCATAGAATCTCTTTCCAGGGGTCATCACATTTCTGGGGAGCTCAAAAGAGCAAAGTTATCACCTTATCGCAGCTGAGAGGGACCATAAAAATCTACAGAGCATGTATGTCTCCTGGAGGGCTGCTGGGTGAGTTAACCAGAGGTCATTCAAAGTTACAGTATGGTTTCTTTTCTACAATATGGCTTCCCTTATGTCAACCTTGTGTTGAGCTGGTGTCAGTCCGGCATGGGGCTCATCCCCTTTCATTACATTCCAAGACCCTGTCTACCAATTCTTCATGTGCCTCCCATGGAGTTTGGTAGCACTCTGTCCATGAGACATCGAGGAGGGAGTAACTGGAAAAGCGTATTTTGTGTCATATTTTTATTGTAAGTTAACAAACCTCCGTATGACGGATCTGTGATAACCTTCAACTCTTCTGCCAAACCTGACACATCAATCAATGCTAAATCTTGGGTAGGATAGGAACGCTCGCCGAGTAGCATTCTGCAGCTGTCCAACTGCCAGAAAATGACACATAGGAGCTTTTTATAACTCCAGAGCCCTAGAAAGTTGCCTTAGAAAGAAAGAAAAAGAAGGAGGGGGGTGGAATTTCAAGGCTCTCCTCCCCAGGCTGCCTGAGGCTAAGACCCAGCTGCCCCCACCATGTGGGCTCCACTGCTGGGGCAGGGAGGGGATGGAAGACAGGCTCCTGACAGCTCCCTCGGGCTGGGAGGGTCCTCCAGAGGTGTAAGGAAATAAAAATAAAAAATAAGTATTCGGCCAAAATGGGCTGGGAGGACCAGAGATAACTCGGTGACCGTGGGTGAGAGTGGTCCTCATGCCAGGGTCCCCTTCAGGAGGATTTACTCCCAGCTGTAGGGAGTGCTGGCTGCAGAGCAGATGGCCTTCAGCCGTCAGCTCTGAGGAGGAGGAACAGGACTGCCATCAGCTGAAAAGAGCCTTGTCCTGGCCATACCCCAGGAAGGGCTGCATCTGATGACTGGCCTGCCCAGAATATAAAGACCCAGCCCCCTTGTCTTAACTCCGATGCTCTAAAGGGCCAGTGCAGTGCAGGGTTCCCACAGCTCAGCCAAGGCTTCCATAAGGGGCACCCAGCAATTCCTCTGCAGTGTACCCTTTCATACTGCATGCGTTTTCTCCTACCTCATATATGTATTATCTATTTAAAACTTAATTTAACATTTTTGAGAAATAAATGCAACCTATCAGTATTTTATTCAATCCATAATGAATATTATTGTTAGGACAATGTAACAAAATAAAATTAACAAGGATGTATGGTGCACAAGGTAACAACGTGCGATTGCCTAATCGTGGGGGGAAGAACTAAGTCTTCATGACAGAATTGAGACCTGCAAACTGCATCCAAGGAAACAGGGCCCCACAGACATAACAGAGGCTAGATTGAAACTTTGTTACGAATGGTAGATCGGAAAGAATCAAACATGATTCAAAATAAAAATGAAAATGAGGATGAAAGGTGAAGTTTAACAGTATTTTCTAGAAAATTGATCAAAGCTTGGCTTAAGCTCTTGGGTATTGACCTAGGAGTGGAATTCTATGTGTAACCGTTTGAGGAGCTGCCAGCCTGTTTCCACATCAGCTGCAGCGTTTTATTCCCCACCAGCAGCAACTGAGGGTTGATCGCTCCACATCCTCATCAACACTGGCTATCACATCTTTTGGATAATAGCCATCCTAGTGGGAGGGAAGTGGTACCTCCCTGTGGATTGATTTGCATTTCTCTATGACTAAGGATACTGAGCATCTTTGCACGTGCTTATTGGCCATCGGAGCTGGGTTTTAGCCTGGAGGCAACAGGAAGATTTCACATTTGTTTAGGCGAGGGAGTGATCTAACCTGATTTAACTTTTTAGGAAGTCCCTCTCTTGGCTTCTGGGCACAGGAGGCAGAAGGTGAGTCGCTTGCAATTTTCCAGGTAGGATCAAGTAAAAGCCTGGATGAAGCAGAGACTGTGACAACAGAAAGAGGAGCCCAGCTCTTAGAGACGGGAAGCAGCAGAATTAGCATGATTTCGAGGGCAAATTAGGGAGGAATTGAGAACGCCCCAGTTTAAAGTATTCTAAATTAATTTCCATAGCATCTGTGACTGTTTTCCAGATTCCTCCTTTAGACTCTGATCTCCTTTAGGGCGGGGACGAATATATTCATTCTTATAGCAAATATTTACCGTGTTCCTACCTTGTGCCCCCCGTCGTTCTAGGAACTTGGAACGCTTTGTGAATAAAACAGAGATCCCTGGACTCATGGAGTTTGTGTCCTAGTGCCGATGGGAGGGTTACTGTTATTGCCAAATACCAAACGGTGCTTGCTAGGACCAGGACCTGTCTGAGCACTGGATGGGGTGGCCTTATTTGACCCCCAAACGCCTGCCCTCTGTAAAACCTGTGAGGCTGAGAGCGATGCCCCTGTGGAAGAGAAGTCAGGGTGGAGCAGGAAGGCTGTGGACGCGTGCTAACCCCACTCCCCACCCGCTGCTAACCTCTGTAAGTAAGTATTTGTCCCATGTGTATTTAGAGCCAAAGCTAGCACAGGAGGAGAGGAAGTGGAGCAAAACGGGGACCTCTGTGTCACCTCAAGGTTCTTCTCTATTCTCAGCAACTCAGCGCCGGCCCAAACTCGCATACCCGCTGACAATACCAATCCCCAAAGGTCTCCATAATAATAACAACAAACACTTAAGAGGCCCTTACAAAGTGTTGGGCACTTTTTATGTGTTCTACAACACTTTAAAAATTTTTTGTGAATTATATTTACAAATTTTGTTATTTACAATACAATTTACAAACATTCGGTCACTTAATCCCCATGAAGTAGGCACTATTATTATCCCATTGTACCGAGGGGGAAACTGAGCCCACCCAACCCTTAAGGGTCAGAGCTGGGACTAAAGCTTCTAACCCCGTGCAGCACTGCCTCCAAGAGGAGTTCTGGGAAATGCCAGCTTCCTGCAGCTCATGGCATTTCCAGCGGTGCTCGAGCACCTGGTGTAGGTAGCTGGCCCACCTGGATCTGGCTCTGGCCCAAACAGCTTGAGACTGATGTGGGAAGAGAAGTGAATTAGGAGTCAAAAAAATCAGATTCTGGTCCTAGGACCACTCCTAACAGGTGGTGTATCTTTGGGCAAGAACCTACCTCCCTGGGATCTGTGTCCCCACCAGGCAAGAAGGGAGCGGTAGGAGGTGAGGGTACAGGCCCTGCCATCTCCAGTGTGGGGGCTGAGCTGGAACCTGCTTCCTGGAGGAGGGGTGGGCGGGGTCTTCAGCACAGCCCAGGCTCACACTCCAGGCAATCAGAGAGACGACTCTGTCAGGTTGAACCATGAGAAACTGCCATTTTCTAGGCTACCAGTGTCTGCTGTGACTTGTGGCCTTGTGGGTGCCAAACTAGAGCGAAGCATCTTACGCAAGGAAGCTCACGCCTCCCCACACGGCCCCCGAGGCCAGCTTTAGCTCTGCCATCTCAGAGGTGGGGAAACTGAGAAGTGGGTCAGGGAAGCAGCAGATGGCTTCCCCGAGTCGGTGGTGGAGGTGGGTGGTTTTGAGCCTGGCACTGCTGGATTCCAGAACCCGTGTTCCCAACCACTGGGCTCTCCTGCCATGAGACCCACAGCTGGGACTCAGGTCTGAAAGGCTTCCTCAGAAAAGGTGAGTAGTGGAGGGTCCCTGCCCACCTTCTTTCTCTCCTGTTGGGAGCACAACCTCGTGGGCACCTTTCAAACCCAGAGGCCTTGCTGCCAGCATTCACTTGCCCCTTCACTTCAGGAAGATGCTTTAGCAATTTACAAATCCATATTGAACACCTCCTAGGGACCAGGCAGCAGACAAACAGATAAACCCTGGTCCCTGCCCTCTGGGAGCCCATAACAATAAGTGAGAGCTGATAATTCTGATAATTCTGGGGAGCAAGAAGGATGTGCACTTTGCAGCTTTTCCCAGAGGAATAGCCCTTGTTCTTGGGATCAGTTTTGGGTGGAACACTTGCCTGTGGGCTTCCACATTGAAACAATGCCATCTCTCCAAAGGGCAGGCAGCCGGCTGCATCTGGCCTGCCAACAGCACCAGCAAAGCAAGCCCACGGGGCAACAAGCCTGAAGCTTGGGCGGCCTCCTTCCCCAAGAAAAGCCCATTTTCAGTAGGTTCATCAACTCAGCTTGGGAACAGGACTTTGCTGGGATTCCTGCCCCACACTGAGAGGAGCTCTCTTGACTCCCACACCGCTCCAGGACCACTGAGCATCCTTCTGGAAGTTCAAACCAAGAAATAACTTGACCAAGAATAATTGGGCCGAATTAGGAGTTTTCCTGAGCTGGCTGACCTGAGCCTCCTCCCCACATGCCCCATCCAATGTGTCCTCTGGACACCCCAAAAACAGAGTGGGGGCCATATCATGACGTTGAGGGGCGATGAGCTGGCATGCTCTTTAAGCTCGCCCTCGTCTGAGGCCTTCCAAATATCGCACCATCACTTTATAATGACCGAGTTCAGAAGAACTCTTGTTTATGTCAACAAAGGAGCAGGGGTGTCAATTCCAAGAAAAGCCGTACCTCAAGGAGAGTGTTCCAAGTCGGATCTCCGGGCCTGGGTGGGAAGTCAGTGTGGGTGAGCAGAGGCAGTGGAACCCAGTTCCAGAAGAAGAAGAGTGCAGCTCCTGCATCCCCCCGGGCTTGCCTCAAGGCTCATGGCCTCCTCTGTTGGGTCTGTGTCTATGTAAACCTAAGAGAGGGCACAACTTCTGCCGCCCACTCATCTGCCGACCTGCTTCAGGGCTATGTCAGGGTACAGGCCCAGCCCTGACCCAGTTAGGACGCTCCCTCTCATTAGTCCAGCTGTCTACACAGTCATGCTGAATCAGAATGAACTCAGGCAGCCTGAGTCAAGCTCACATCTTAAATGGATGCATCCAGCAAGTGTGTGCACGGCAGGGATCCGAATTCCCAGGGGCTGGGAGAGTCTGGAAGTGCAGGGAGAAGGAAGAGCAGAGGCTGGAGCCTGGCAGGACTCAGCTCCTCTTCTGGCTTTGCCAGGGCCAGCTGGGTGAGCAAGGCAACTTTCTTGACCTCTTGGGACCTCAGTTTCCTCCTCTGAAAAATGGGAACAAAAATATTATGGTAGACCCCAAGCTTTGTGAGAGCAGACAGCATCACTCATCTGCTACTCCAACCCAGCATCAAGAGCATTTCCGATACATCATTGGTACTCCATCAGTATTCATCAATTGAATGAATGGATGATGTTGCCTTTCCAGGCAGGGCCGATGACCTGGGGATTGCAAGAGAAAACCCATCTAAATCTCTTAACACAGCATCTGGCACGTGGCAGAGACGCAGTAGATGCTAGTACCTGGTAAGGTACTTTTCTTCTGTACCCACCACAACCACTCTAAGGTTCCTTGAGCCGTGAGCTCATCCCCAGGAGAAAGAGTCATTTGCTGCACAGGGCCAGAAAATATAACCCACCTCACCCCAGTCCACTGCCAGACAGCATGCGTGAGGCTGCAGAAGCTGGGAAAATCAAAAGGCAGCCCAGTTCAGGTCAAAGTGCACTTCTTGTCTTAGTCTGGAACCAGGGGGTTAAGGGAGGTCCTCCTCATTTGGATCTCTTCCCTCCATTGGACAAAGTCCTTTCGCAGCATCTTCAGCTCTCGACAGTTCCCGTGCCTCAAGTACACACACACCTTGGCACCTGTTTCCTGGGAGGTCAGCTCTGCTTTGCTGTCCCCGACCCCCCCATCAGAGTCCCCCTGGATGGCCAATTCTGGGCCCCTTGTAGCTGCTGTGGTCTAGCCCTCTCACCAGTTCTCAGAGAGAAAGTCACAGCCTGACCTCAGGATTTATCTTTGAAAACCCCACCCAAAGGCCAACCCATGTGAACACCCCAATAAACCCAGACCCCCGGCCGTGACTCACGCCCACGGGAGGTCTGGGAATCACCTGGAAGTTGATGCCTTCACAACCTTGTTGTTCTCCAGCGAATTCACTGGGCCACAGAAGAGGGATGTTAAAAGTGAGTGAAGTGTAGGGGTAAGAGATCACCAAAGAAACTGTGACACATCCATAAAACGGAACGTTAGGCAGCCGATTAATTAAAATCCTGTTTTAAAGACTAGATAAGGCTGGGACAGTGTGAAGTATGAAAAGTAGGATAGAAGATGGCAGATAAAGTAAGATCCCACTTCTACAAATGTGTATCTTATGTACTCAAAAGTCGGTATTAAAAAATAAACAAAAATTACATCCAAATATATATTGTTCTGCTCCCAAAACTTAGCACAGTGTCTGGAACAAAATAGATACCCAGTAAATATCTACTAAATGTAGAATGAATAAATAAATATTACCAGTAATAAATTTTAACTAGTGGGATTATAAGTGATGTTTATTACCTCCTTGCACTCTTCCAGGTATATATGAATATTATTATTTTAAAAAGACATTATTTAAAAAATAATGGTAAGTAATATAATGAAAGGCTTGAACGTGTGGCTTATTATTGCCTATTTAACTCCATCCGAGCCAGATCATCCAGTGCGGAAATATGGTTTCAAAAGGGCCTAAAGAGCTTCTAAAAATGGGCTTGACTGAGCAGACAAATTTAACTTACATTTGACTCCAAAGGATCAATTGATTAAGTGTTCAAAAATATTCATCGAACACATCCTATGTAGCCAGCACCATGCTAACTTGGGGAGGAGATGGAGAGAAAGACCACGGATGAGGTCCCAGGGCTCTCCGTGCTTATTACTGATGTGGGAGAAAAAAGACCAGCATACAAGGAACGGAGGCCAGTGAAGGCAGGGACCCAGTAATGGGGGCAGACTGAGATGGTGACAGTGATTTAGGGCAAGGGCAAGTGGTGAGAACAGGTGCAGCAAGGAAGACTTCCTGGAGGAAGGTGTATGACCTGGGCTAGGCCGGGAAAAAAGGTAAAATGTACAAAGCAGAGATAGAACATTCTAGCAAGAAAGCACAGGGCCTGGCACATAGTGAGTGCTCAGTTTGAGTCAGAGGAGGTGAGGAAAGAAGCAGAGAGGTGAACCCACATGGACGGGACAGTGCCTGGCTTGCCAGGACAATTATTCCTTTGAAAGTAACCTATTTTCTCTCTGATGGCTTTCATGATTTTTCTTTATCTTTGGTGTTCTGCAATTCCACTATGGATCGTCCAAGTTGAATTCACTTTTTGGGGGGGAGGGGGGCGATGATTAGCCCTGAGCTAACTGCTGCCAATCCTCCTCTTTTTGCTCAGGAAGACTGGCCCTGAGCTAACATCCATGCCCACCTCCCTCTACTTTATATGTGGGATGCCTACCACAGCATGGCATGCCAAGCGGTGCCATGTCCGCACCCGGGATCTGAACCGGCAAACCCAGGGCCGCCAAGAAGCAGAACGTGCGAGCTTTACCGCTGCGCCACTGGGTCAGTCCCTGAATTCACTTTTATTTACCTTGCCTAGGACTCACCATGCTTTTTCAAACTCAGAATTCGTGCCTTTCTTCAGTTCTGAAAATTTCTCAGTCATTACTTCTTTGAATGTTGCTTCTCCTCCACTTTCTATTCTCTCCTTCAGAACAGCTTATTAAATGCATATTGCATTTTCTTGATTTGTTCTCCAAATGTCTTTGACTTATTTTTCATTGTCCATCTCTTTGCTTCCTGGTGCTTCTTTCTGGGTGATTTTCTCAGATATATCCTCCAAATCACTAAATCTAGAATTGTGACTAGCTAATCTTTTTTTAATGCAATATTTTTATTTATACAATTTCTACTTAGTTCTTCTTTGAATCTACTTTTATAAAAATTAATTTCCTCAACACTAAAAAGAAATGAGCTATGAAGCTATGAAAAGACATGGAGGAAACTTACATGCTTATTACTAAGTGCAAGAAGCCAGTCTGAAAAGGCTACAAACTGTATGTTTCCAATTACTTGACATTCTGGAAAAGGCAGAACTATAGAGACAGTAAAAAGATCAGTGGTTGCCAGGGGTGAAGGAGTAAGAAGGGAGAGATGAGTAGATGAAGCACAGAGGGTTTTAGGGCAGTGAAAATACTCTGTACGGTACCATAATGGTGAATACATGTCATTATACATTTGTCCAAACCCATAGCATGTACAACATCAAGAGTGAACCGTAACGTAAACTATGGACTTGGGGTGATTATTATGTGTCAATGTAGCTTCATCAGTTGTAATAAATGCACCAGTCTGGTGGATGATGTTAATAAGTGGGGAGGCTCTGCATGTGTAAGGTCAGGGGGTATATGGGAAATCTCTGTACCTTCCCTTCAGTTTGGCTGCAAACCTAAAACCGCTCTAAAGAAATGAAGTCTTAATTTAAAAAAATAATTGCCTATTCTTGTTTTATAGATTTTCCTTCATCTCTTTAAGCACCTTAAACATACTTATTTTTTCTTTAGTCTCTCTTTATATTATTCCATTTTTTCTATTTCCTCATGTGTCAACTCTCCCATTTTTGTGGGATGCTTTTCTTCATATCAGACTTCCTCAAATGTTTTATAATTTGTCATGATCATGTTTTAATAATTTATATTCATTTATGTTCTTCCTATTAATCTCCTTCAAATGTTTTATAATTTGTGTGTGTGAGCTCATCTTTAGTGGGAATTATCTTTTGGGGGTAGTGGGGAAGGTTTTCCCACTAGCACCCCAGATTGTGGATGCCACCCCATAGTTGTCTCTACCTAAGTCTTAAAGGCTCACGGTTTCTCAACTTTTTTCCTCAGATTATATCTTAGAGTTTCTGTACTCCATGAGCGGCGAAAGCTTGGATCCCATGTGCAAACCCAGCTCGTTCTCCATTTTCTTGTAGGTGTTTCTATTTCTGTCCATGGTCTAGGACATCTTTTTACTTCTGAGTCACAATCTTTCTTCAAACTTCTGCTGTATTTACGTTCAAAGCTTCAATTTTTGTTCCCCCACAGCTGTTAATTTAAAATAAACACATACCCAAGGTATGTGTGTAAGGGTCCCTAAAGAACTAGCTCACCAGGGAGGATAAAGAATTGCCTAA
Source organism: Equus caballus (assembly GCF_041296265.1). Taxonomy (NCBI): domain Eukaryota; kingdom Metazoa; phylum Chordata; class Mammalia; order Perissodactyla; family Equidae; genus Equus; species Equus caballus. The sequence goes on along the minus strand of NC_091689.1, from coordinate 20,038,367 downwards.
GAATCACCTATTCATGTATGGCACCTGGAGATTTATTTGTCTTACTTTTGAGATCAAATACATATTTATATTACACATATATGATATATCATATATATATATATATACTCAACATTCTCTGTGTTCAGGAAAATTCATGCAACCTTCGGCAAGCTATTTAATGTCTATATGTCTGGCTTCCTCATCATAAGACTGTAGTGATGATTAAACAAGTTAATTCATGGAAAGCGCTTAGAACTGAGACAGGCCCAGAGGTGGTCAAGAAATGTTATGATAATTATTCAGGTTCTGCTCAGTTCTTTTTCTTGACCAGTCCTAGTCCATCCCTTTATAAATTCCAAATATACGTTTTAAATAACCACAATGATTTTTTTTAACTTCAAACATTTAAATTCCTCTCCTCTCGCCACTCCCAACAGCAAACTCAATGCAGGAAGTTGTTAGATAACCTGAAAAAGAAATTCTTTTATAATGAATTAAACTTATTCTTCTTGAATATCCAATTCCTGCCCATGCGCAATTATAACAATCAGTTTCAAACAATTGATTTACTATTATTAAGTCTATTAATGATCTATCAAAAATTATCACCTGGAAAACATCACAAAAGCTTCTGGTCAAGGGCATCTCAGGCCTTCAAAGGGATTTCCCAGGGTCTTAGTCCATTTGGGCAGCCATAACAAAATACCATAGACTCAGGGGCTTATAAGCAACAGAAATTTCTTTCTCACACAGAAATCGTGGTCTGCAGGCCAGATGTGGCCCTGTGAGGGTATTGCTTTGAACTGCATGCACAGTGTTTGGGGGAGTTCTGGCAACATTTAAACAAAAAATACAGATTTTTACCTTAAAAAAAATCGGAAAATGGGGCAACCCTGAGCCCACATTCCCTGATGTCAAGTATTGGCTAGACGGGGGCAGCAGCTGCCCTTCAGATGGGGCACCGGCTCCTCACAGTCCCCACCAGACCACTTTCTTTCTGATGACTCTGCCTTCTTCACCCTGGTTTAGGTCCTTTGTTTCAGATCTTTAAAAACGGGTAATATTTCTCTCCCAGCAGTTGGTTTTTACTGGTTTCGGGCCACTGCTCACCGTTTTTAGTAACTCTCTCGACCTGGCCTTGTGCTCTCACTCGGGAGCACACGCTGATATACACTCCCATCTGTCCCTGGGGAGCTCTTCTTTCTATTGCTGGCAATTCCTTACCTGGGGTGGGACCTACCTGAGCTGACGCTCCTGCCTGACTCCACCCCCCCATTCCTGATTGGCCGGTGCCTGCCCTGAGAGCCATGTGTTTGCCTCGGTTTCTTCAGGCTGTGGGGGCCAGGTCCCCTGGTGGGAAGACCATTAACAACCCCATTTTACTCTAGATGTAAGAGCTTTAATCTGTAATAAAGGTGGCACTTCATCCTCAAAAAAAAAAAGAAGAAAGAAATTTCTTTCTCACAGTTCTGGAGGCGAAGTCCAAGATCAAGGTGCCAGCAGATTTGGTGTCTGATGAGAGCCCGCTTCCTGGTCCACTGGAATGCTCCGCCCTCATGACCGAATCACTTCCCACAGGCCCCGCCTCCTAACATCAATGCTTTGGGGGTTAATTTTCAACATAAGAATTTTGAGGGGGCATAAGCATTCACTCTACGGCACTCAGTATCATCCAAGAAGATTCCTATAGCAGAACAGCAAACGGTCATGAAAAAGAACGAAGGATTTTTTAAAGTGCTGAATTGGAAAACAACCAAGACAATAGATAGAGAACAGTACATGCTGTGGTCCTGCTTAAGTAAAACAAAAGGTATGGGGTGTGTGTGTGTGTGTGTGAGAGAGAGAGAGAGAGAGATTCTGTATAGATAGAACGTTTCTGGAAGAGCACTCATGAGACGGTTCACAGAGGTTATGTAAAATGTTTTTGAGTGAGAAAGTGGCAAGATCACGACTGTGTTGGCAGGTTCACATGGCAGAGGGAGTGGGATGTAGCAGCAAGGACTGGAAGCAACTGGGAGAGACTGAAGCCAGGGAGCTGTTTCAAGGACGTTGTGCTGGTCCTAGTAAGAGACACTGAGGGCCTGTGCTGAAGCAGTAAGATGGAGGGGAGAAGAAAGGAAATTAGCCTCACTTTTGAGGTGCTGTCAATGGTACCCAGGGCCTGGCACAGCATCTACATCTATTAGATGCTCAACAAATGTGCCAAATGGATGGTCTCCCATGCAAAAGACTTACACTTCGAGCTCCCCAAGAATCCGCTGGGCACCTCAAGGCGCAATCCCAAGACCCTGTCACCCTCTTCTCAGAGTTCACTCCCCCAGCCCTGGGCCCTAGGGAGCAGGGTGAGGAGATGGGGCCACAGGCAGATGAGGCCAGGGCCATGTTTCCCTTGTGTCCCTTCTGGGCCTGCCTACCCAGAGCGTGGAACCAGTTCCTGCTCTGCCCCACCGCCCTCGCTCCACCAGGCACCCTGCCAACAGGCTGCTTTCCTGCAGGCACAGCCTGAGCTGGGCTCTGTGCATATGAGGCAGGAGAGGGGTGTCTAGAAAAAGCTGTGGGCCCTGCTCCCCATAGAAGCTAAGAGGAGACAGGAAAATTAGTAATGAGAAAGGGGGAAAGACAGCCTAGAACATCAGATGCAGGCATGCATCACATCATGGCGTTTTGGTCAATAACGGACCTCATGAACAACTGTGGTCTCATAAGATTATAATGGAGCTGAAAAATCCCTACTGCCTAGTGACGTCATAGCAGTCCTACCGTTGTAGCCCAATACGTTACTCACGTGTTTGTGGTGATGCTGGTGTAAACAAACCTAGGGCTCTGCCAGTCATATAAAAGTACAGTACATACAATTACACTTAGTTACACACATAATACTTGATAATGATAATAACGACTATGTTACTGGTGTATGTATTTACTATACTATACTTTTTACTGTTACTTTAGAGTGTACACTTTCTACTTATTAAAAAAAAGTTAACTGTAAAACAGTAGGTCATGTTACACCAGAAGCAGCCTCATACATCTTGTGTTTACCGCGTCTCTTGATTACACTATTTTCTCTTGTGCTTGATTTAATCTCTTGTTGTTTTGTTCATGACGGCCCCTAAGTGTACAGAATCCACTGCTAATGTTGCCACTAAGAGGTCACATTGAATGATTGACCTGGAAATGAAATTAAAAGTGACTGAGGACTATGAAGGTGGAAAAGCAGTAGTGGTTGTTGCTCGCCAGTCAGGCGTGCCCCATTCCACCCTAGCTATGATCTTGAAGAACAAGAACAAAGGGACAGAAGCTGTTAAAGGGTCCACTTCATTGAAGGCAACAAGACTAGCAAAAAGTAGAAAAGGGCCTGTGGCAGACGTGGAGAAACTTCTAATGACCGAGACTGAAGACCACACACAGGTGTCCCTCTCAGCACCATGAGGATCACGGCCACAGCAAAAAGTTGGTCTGTGATGTTGAAAGAAAAGGCTGCCCCCGCCTATGATGTTGAGTTTACTGCTAGCTCTGGGTGGTTTATGTGACTCCAGAGTCATTATTCATCACACCATGTGAAAGTGAGGGGTGAGTCTGCGAGCGCTGATGTGGAGGCAGCTGAAGAATTGTTGGAAACTCTAGATAAGCTGATGGTGGAGGAAAATTACTGTCAGAGCAAATATTCAATATGCATAGAGCCTCCCTCTTCTGGAAATGGATGCCTGAAAGGACTTTCATCCATAAGGAGGCCAAGTCAATGTGGGTTTCAAGGCGTTTGAGGACAGGATAACTCTCCTGCTTGGGGGTAATGTTGCAGGTGACAAATTGACACCCTTTGTGATCTGGCACAGTGAGAACCCCAGGGCCTTCAAGCATAGCAAGAGGCACACATTGCCAGTGTATTAAAGGGGCAATAAGAAGTCATGGATGACTCAGCTCCTCTCCCAAGGTGCCCTCCTGAATTGCTGTGCCAGCAAAATGAAGTACTGCTTCAAGAATAACGTAGCTTTCAAGATTTAGCTTATTGTTGATAATGCTCCCAGACATCCTCCTTTTATTGGTGATCATCTCAATATCAAAGCGGCATTTCTGCCTCCAAACACCACTTCTTTGATCCAACCAATGGATCGAGGTGTTATAAAAACTTCTAAGGCCTGCTACCACCCGAGGAGGACCTTTGCCCAGGCTATTGCCACAAATAAGGAAGACACTGATGCAATTACGGAAAGATTACAACATCTGTCACCACATCAGGAACCTTGCTTGGGCTTGTAGTGATGTCACCAAGGAGTGTATGGATGGCATCTGGAAGAAGATACTTAAGAGGCTCATCATGACTTCAAAGGACCTGCCAAGGATGTGGAGGTTGCAAAAGTCAACAAGGCTGAGGTTGAGATGGCAGACACCTTCAACCCGGGTGTGGACGAGGACGGCATTGAGGAGCTCCTAGAGGGGGTTCCTGAGGAATTTACTAATGAGGACTTGTTGGAACTGGAACAGGAATGCACAGCTGAAGAAGAGGCAACTGCAGGAGAAGAAAAATAAGAACCTCCAAGAAAATTCACAGTGGAGGGTTTAGCAGAAGCTTCTGCAGACCTCAACAAGCTCCTTAAAAAGCTTGAAAACATGGACCCCCAACCCCGAAAGGTTATCATCAATAGAGAGGAATGTTCATGGTGCATTATCTGCTTATCAGCAACTCTGTGATGAAAAAAAGAAACCAAGCAAACCACCACGGACATATTTCTGAAGAGTGACACTTCCTCATGAATAGCCTCAGGCAGGTCCTTCAGGAGGTGTTCCAGAAGAAGCCCTTGTCATCATAGGAGATGACAGCTCCATGCGTGTCATTGCTCCTGAAGACCTTCCAGTGGGACGAGATGTGGAGTGGAAGACAGTGATACTGATGATCCTGAGCCTGCGTAGACCTCGGTTAATGCGTGTGTGTCTTTGTTTTTTTTTTAAAGATTTTATTTTTCCTTTTTTTCTCCCAAAGCCCCCCGGTACATAGTTGTGTATTTTTAGTTGTAGCTCCTTCTAGTTGTGGCATGTGGGACGCCGCCTCAGCATGGCTGGATGAGTGGTGCCATGTCTGCGCCCAGGAATCGAACCGACGAAACACTGGGCCGCCTGCAGCAGAGCGCGCGAACTTAACCACTCGGCCACGGGGCCGGCCCCTGTATCTTTGTTTTTAACAAAAAAGTTTAAAAGGTAGAAAACAAAAATATTTAAAAATAGAAAAAAGCTTATAGAATAAGGATACAAAGATAAAATATTCTTGTATAGCTGTGCAATATGTTTGTGTTTTAAGCTAAGTGTCATTACAAAAGAGTCAAAAAGCTAAAAAAGTTTATAAGGTAAGAAAGTTACAATAAGCTAAAGTTAATTTATTACTGAAGAAAGAAAAATATTTTTTATAAATTTAGCCTCACCAGTGCACAGTGTTTGTAAAGCCGACGGTAGTTACAGCAGCGTCCTTGCCCTCACATTTACGCACCGCTCGCTCACCGACTCACCCAGAGCAGCTTCCAGTCCTGCAGCCTCCTCGTGGTAAGTGCCCTATACAGTGTAGCATTTTTTCTCTTTTATACTGCATTTTTACTGTACCTTTTCTTTGTTTAGATACACAAATACTTACCACTGTGTTACAGTTGCCTACAGTATTCAGTACTGTAACATGCTGTACAGGTTTGTAGCCCAGGAGCAATAGGCTGAACCATGTACCCTAGGTGTGTAGTAGGCTATACCATCTAGGTTGTGTAAGTGCACTCTGTGATGTTTGCACAACGACGAAGTTGCCTAATGACGCGCTTCTCAGAACGTATCCCCGTCGTTGAGTGATGCGTGACCGATGTAACCCTGTACACACCCACACACTCACACATGCATGTGCGTGCACTGGCTACCATAACCCTTTGCACTTAGGAGGTGCTTGAAATAGATTTTATAAATAAGTGAGATGATGAAAAGAGAGTGAGCAGGAGGATAAGGAATCTCAGAAATGTGGCATATGAGGACCAGTTAAAGGAAAGAACTGACGCCCCTGAAAAATAGAACATTCAGTAGACACCTCCCCAAACCCCACATCTGTGAAAGCTTTATTGAGAGCCTTTGATGGTGAGGAACCATGTGGGGAAGAGGGAATAATTGAATTTATTCAAGTATCTTCTGAGCCTAATGTGGGGTCTGGCTTATAGTGTCCTGATCAAATATATGTTGAATGAATGAAGGGATGGATAGATGGATGGATAGATGATGGATGGATGGAAGGATGGATGGACGGATGGGTGGAAGGATGGATGGATGGATGGATGGATGATGGATGGATGATGGATGGATGGATGGATGATGGATGATGGATGGATGATGGATGGATGATGGATGGATGATGGATGGATGGATGGATGATGGATGGATGATGGATGATGGATGGATGATGGATGGATGGATGGATGATGGATGGATGATGGATGGATGCGTAAGAGACTGTTCCTATCTGGCTTTCAGAGGCAGAACTGAAACCAATGTTTTATGGCAATCAGATGGCTGTGGTAGACAGCTTTCAAAAGTAGCCCTCACTGATCCCTAGCTCCTGGTATTCTCACCTTTGTGCAATCCCCTACCTTTGAGTGTAGGCTGTACCTGATGACTCCCTCCTAATGAGTAGAATACTGCAAAGTGATGGGACGTTACTTCCGTGAGTAGATTACGGAAGATGGGGACTTCCATCTTCCTGGAGTATCTCTGTTGCACACATTGGTGACAAGCTGTCATAGTGGAGAGGCCCACAGAGTGACCTTGGACCAACAGTCAGCAAGGGGCTGAGGCCCTCAGTCCAACAGCCTACAGGAACTGCCTGCTACCAACAACCTCGTCCGCGTGGAAGGAGCTCCTTCTCCGTGGGGCTCTGAGGTAGGATCCCAGCCCCGCCGGCATCTTGATTGCAGCCCGTGAGAGACCCTGAGCAGAGAATCCAGTTAAGCCGTGCCCAGATTCCTAACTCACAGAACTATGAGACAACAAATGTGGGTTGTTTTGAGCCACTGTGTTTTGGGCTAATCTGTTGCCAGCAATAGATAGCTAATACAATGGCTGATTTGAATTTAACATAAAAATGGACATTCTGGCAATTAAACCTGGAAAATGATGGTAGTGGTTAAGAGGCCAGGTTTTGGTACCAACTGGCCTGTTTTTGAATCCTGGATCCCCAACTTACTAGCTGTGTGGCTTTGGGCAAGATGATCAACTTCTCTGAGCCTCTGTTTCTGCATCTTTAAAATGGGCATAATTCTGTGCTCATAGAGATAACACAAGGATTACATGAAGCGATTATGTAAATTACTAGGCACAGTGCCTGTCACTGAATGGAAGGTAGCTGTTAGCAGTAATGATAATAATAGAAATAATAAAGGAGCAAGTTCCGTCCCAAAGCAGCGAGGGTCCCGTAGCAGGAAGTGATCAGGCTGAGGCCAGGTGGCCACGTGCAGGAAGTGAATGGAACCCTAGAGGACCCCAACGGCCTTCCCAAGCCTCAGATTTGAGTGCTATGTGGCTGCCTGGCCATTACCAAGGGCAGGAGGATCCGGTGTGCTGAGGGGCCATCTGGGTTACCTTAAACCAGGGTGCAGTGCGCTCTTCCCAGCCTACCGTGGCTAGTACCCTCCCCTTCTACACGACCTCTGGGTCAGGTCTGTGGCCACCTACCTGGCTGGCCCCATGGAGCCCAGGAAGGTAAACACCCAGCCAGGAAGTGACTGTCACGGGCATGCGGCCAGTGCCGGGCAGAGGCGGGTCTGAAGGTCAGAAACGCTTCCCAGGGAGCCTTTTCCAGGAGAGGACACAGCGTTTGGAGGCGGGCTCCCTGGGACAGAGCAGAAGGTGTGCAAATCTTGCTGGGGACACACTGGCCTCCTCTGAGGCCCCGGACGGGACAGCGGACAGGAGAGGAAGGGCCATTGAGGGGCCCCACCCCCAGGAGCTCCTCTGTGGCAGGTGAGCAAATGGTTTCGGTATTTTTTTAATGAAATGAGATGAAGCAAGAGATGGAATGGAGGTTGCAGCCAGGGGAGGATTGGAAAGACCCCAGGCAGGTGTGTGAAGGGAAAAGAGACCACCATTCATTGAGAAAGAGCTCCAAGAGAGAAGACAGCCGCCGATTTCACTGGCAAGATAGAGTCTAGTCTTGCCTTCCGCACTTTCCCCGCTGGGACTCAGTTTCACCATCTGTGAATTGGGGTAATGATTCCTTCCGGGCTCCTCTCCTGTGACGGCTATGGGGGCAAGTGAGATAAACAGGGCTGGCTAGATAATTTGCAGGCCCCCATGCTAAATGAATATTTGGGGTCCTTTGTGCAAAAATTATTAAGAATTTCAAGAGTTAAGAATTTTAAGGGGCCTGCCCCGTGGCTGAGTGGTTAAATTTGCACGCTCCGCTTCAGCAGCCTGGGGTTTCACCACTTTGGATCCTGGGCACAGACATGGCATCACTCATCAGGCCGTGCTGAGGTAGCGTCCCACATAGCACAACCAGAAGGACCTACAACTAGAATATACAACTATGTACTGGGGGGGCTTTGGGGGGAAGAGGGAAAAAAACTGAAGACGTTAGCTCAAGAGCCACTCTTTAAAAAAAAAACAGAATTTAAAAATAATTAAGAAAGACAACAGCAGAGGTTTAAACCAAGTGAGAGCCTGTATGACTGCACAGGTCACATGCCCACGGCACCAGCCCTGATCATAAATGTCTATGTACACTATGAAGTCCTAAATGAAATGTGATTACTGCTGCCCTGGGCTCAAATCTCAGGAAGCACACTTGGGGAACGGAAATCACAGCCGTGAAGGGACACCTCACTGCAATGCTGCCATTGCCCCCTGGAGCTCAGGGTCCCATCGCAAAAGGACAAAAGGCCCCGCCCCTCAGAACCTTCCGGACTTGGGCACCTGGCTGGCATCGAGCCAAAGCGTGGTGTGACTCAAATGCCTGGGACACTGTTTTTTTAGATGTGGTGGTGGGAAGTTCTTTTCTTCTATTTTGACTTAAGATTTGGGCTGTTCACACAGTCACTGGCCAAATGGAACTGGAACTTAGGGTTCCTGTCATTTCAATGGCTTGCAGTGTTCTGTCGATTACCCACATGTTTTAGCCATTTGGAAAAATGCTTGTGTTAATGCAGTAAGGCCACTGGTGGGAATGTTCCAACCCCCTTTGTCACATCTTTGTCCTCCTCCCCTTCTCCCTCTCCATTTTTCCACTTGGATTTTCTCTGTCCTTATCCTTCCTGCCACATCTCCGGCTGCCTTGCCACTGCTTAGCCTTCTGGAGAAACTAGCATCTCCGTGGGTATCTTAAGCTTTCTGGCCCATGAAAGAAGACAATAGACCATCTCTCTCCACTCCACTCTCAGCCCGCCCCCCAGAATCCAAATAGTCTTGGAAACTCCTCCCTTGGAAGGGCTGCCTGCAGGAGAGGCAAGGATGACACCAATGACAGCGAGAGGCCACAGCTTCCTGCCCCGGCGGCCAGAGATGGAGAGAGACAATTATTTTGAGAACTTCCCCTGGCCTGTGGGTGATCTGTCTGGCCTTGGCAAGGGCAGCCTAGGAAGCAGACACCAGAGGGTGAACCAGCCCAGAGGCTCGGAGCAGGAAGCCAAATCTAATGGCCGCACCCTTCTGGCCCCACTGCGGACACCAGAGCCACTGTTTATCTCAGCGGCCAGTGAACCCACCAGCCCTAAACCAGACATCCCATCGCCCAGGACGGTGCCCTTTCCCCACCTTTGTGAGCCCATTGCCTCCCTAAGTAAGGAGTCAGTTCTGATGCTCTGAGGTTGCCCCCAGCACCACCTGGGAACAGCAAAATTCCTTCCTTTATTCCTTCATTAAATAATTGCCAAGCACCTTGGGCAGGTGAGGGTTTGAAGAGCGGCTGGGGGCACAGGGGGGATGAGGGTGGGACACTCAGGCTAGCAGAAGAAAACTGGAACCCTAAGGCCCCAGGGCCAGGGCCCAGTTAGAGGCTCCCTCCATGAGTGGGGCACAGAACAGGAGCCCTGCAGGCAATGGGGATGGCAGAAGCAGAGGCATGGACTTGGCAAAGCATGAAGCCCGTTTAAAGGATGCTGGTGGGGCAGGTTTGCTGGAACAGAGGGAAGGTGGAGAGAGGTGGCCCCAATCCACGATGTCTGGACCCCAGAGGCTCCCAGAGATCACAGAGGAGGTCTGAATGGCCAACGTGTCTCATGGGGCACTCACCCCTCACTTCCATACTCCAGCTTTACCCGAGTCACCTTCACTGTCGGCTGAGGTTTGTGCACCAGCACCGGTGTCTCCCACAGCTAGAAGCTCCGACTGTGACTTATACAGGTCTTTGATGAGTTTAAAAATGACGCACTGACTCATTATTATTTAATTAGTATGTTTCCTATCACAGACAAACCCTTCAAAACACACACTCGCCAGAAGACAAGTAGCTTGGATAGTGCCTTAAAAGGCTCGGAGAAGCCTGGGAGCCACTGGGGCAGAGACCAGCCAGGATAAGGAAGGAAGGCAAGCTGGGCCTGAGGACCTTGACCCCCAGGTCCTATCAGGGAGTGACAAGGGTCAGTCCAGAGTGTCTGACTCGGGGAGCATTGATCAATCCCACGTACAAGTTATTACGACGCGCTTGTCGCAGAATTTCAGTCCACTGTCATAGTCAGCTCCTTGTAGACTGACTCCTGAGAGGACACCTCATTCAGCCAGTCAGTAAATATTTGCTGCATGCCCACCCTGGGCCAGCAGTGATAAGAGGTGAAAAGATGGATAAACCCCATTCCCCTCTCCCAAGCTCCCCACTTTCTTTCCAGGCTCCTCAGCTGCCTCCGCCCCCTTTGTTACTATCCAAATAAGTAGATAAAGAAAACTCGATGTCCTACCCACAGCTGATTCATATGGGGTTCCCGAGCCAAAACAGATTCCCATGAAATCCCACTAATGGGACGAAAAACTTCCAAATATTTTAAGTTTATAAAACCCTGGCGTAACGGGCTTTGTTTTTCACAATGTTCTATAGACGTAAGCCCACTCCTTAACGTGAGTACATCTATAAAGATATTTTTTGCTCTCGTTTGAGTGATAAAAACATCCCTCGGTGGATTCTTGAATGCTGGAGGAAAGCCTTCTTCTCTGCCAAGCTCCTTTTTAGGAAGTTAGCTTTGAACTTGAAGATGATTTTAAGGTTCTTTGTTTCTGAATTAAAAGGCATCTGGCACGTGGACCATTTTTCCTGTTGCCTGAGATGTCAGAGCAGTTGCCTGGAACTTTCTGTCTGTGGTTTTCTGGCCTCTTTGGAACAGGAGTCAAGATCAAAGCCACTTGTAGTTGGCCAACTTGGATTCTAAGTCAAGGGTAAGACGTGGACAGATTCTAGCTCGGGGTCAAGATGAAGCCATTTTGATGCCCAATCTAGGTGTCCACATAGGCTATGTTTAAAAAAACATAGCTGATTTTTGTATTCATTGGCAAAATATCCCAGAAATTGCCAAAATAAAGTAGCATGAGTGGATGTACAGCGTCTTTCAACTACAAGCACAGGCTGTGGAGGCCAACGTGGCCCTCTTGTAACTGCCTGGCCTCAGGCTGGGTCACTGTCTACTTTTATCCCTCTCTGAATTCTCTATAATCTTACCAGGCTGTTTGCTCAGGAAAGGCTGTTCACTTTAAGCTAGGATGTGCTAAATTAAAGATGCTGAGAAATAGTTTAGAAATCATGCTCTTAACCGCTGTGCCAGAGCCAGGCTGCCTCTACCACTTGCTGGCTGTGTGACCTTGGCAGAGTCAGTTAACCTCTCTGAACTTTCCATGCCCTCTTCTGTAAAAATGGGGGACGTGGGACAAGGGCAGATCGTGTAGGGTGGCTCTGAGTGCTCCATGAGATGATGACTATAAAGCTCTTGGCAGTCATGAATTTTAGCTATTATTATCGCGATAGACCTTGAGAAAGAAAACAGATCCTTATTTCTGATAGCAAAGGTGACTTCAAGCAACAGAGCAAGAATTGATCAGTTCCCATAGTTAGAGAATTGAGCACTAAACGCGACCGTGTACACGAGAACCCTCAAACATAAAGAGAACTGCTGTCCTTTGAAGGGTTCCCTCAACTGCTCCAAGTGCCCTTAGCCTGGCCAACTTTGGAAAATTCCCTTCCTTCGATGGCGCCATTCAGGTCTGCCTGCCATCAGCTGGCAAGACTGTACACCCGCCAGAGCCCCCCTGAGGTGTCAACGCTTTGGACCCAAAGGTTATTTCCCTCCAGGGAATAATATTTCGTGATAAGTGTAGGCATTTTTCCCTGGCAAAACCCTGATGCTCAAAATTTTTAAGAAATTAGTTTGGTAAATGCTGATATGGAAGGCATTGGAGGAAATCCGTGATGGACGAACCTCAGAGATTTAGGTTCCATCTATAAGAAGAGTGTATGAGCTTTCTATGGCAGCTGTAACAGATGACCACACACTTAGCACCTGGAAACAGCACAAATGCATCATCTTACAGTTCTGGAAGACACAGGTCCGCGGTGGGTCTCACTGGGCTGACATCTAGGTGTGAGAAGGGCTGCAGTCCTTATGGTGGCTCTGGGAGAATCTGTCCCTTGCCTTTTCCAGCTTCTAGAGGCCGCCCACATTCCTCGCCTCGTGGCCTCTTCCTCCATCTGCAAAGCCAGCAGCTGGGCACGGCGCCTTCAATTCTCTCTCTGACCCTCCTGCCTCCCTCTTACAAGGACCCTTGTGATTACATCGAACCCACCCGGACAGTTCAGGATAATCTCCTCATCTCAAAATCCTTGACTTCATCACATCTGCTAAGTTCCTTTTGCCATACAAGGTAATGCAGTCCCGGGTCCCAGGTATTGGGATGTGAACATGTTGGGCGGGAGGGGCATTGTTCATGGAACCACAAAGAGATGCCAGAGTTTCCTTAAATACATCTTTGACACGTTTGGAAGCAACGGATGACTTTCTGAGATTTTTTTAAATTGCTAGAGCCATGTAATCAAAAGTAAGATATAACGTGCCATATAGATGGTTTGCAAGGAGCTTCACATAATGTTCATGTTTATATAGATATGTATTTTTTAAGTTTGGTTGACAAACGCTGGATCAATGCGTCTGCTGTTTTTGTTGAAACTCCCTAGTAGTCCCAGTGCTTATATCTGAGACCCCGCCCTCCCCAGCCAGTCTGAACACGCCAAAAGGGTGTTTCTGCCCAGCCCCAAGCAGTCCGAGGCCCAAATAGGTTGTTCTGTGGCACCTCTGGGTTTAGCTCTTTCAGAGAAGGGGGTGTGGTGGAAGCACATGGTCATTCGAACCTTGGAGGAGCCGTCCGGGGTCAGGAAAGCTGTACCTCCCCACTGAGAAGCTGGACGGAAGCACATGGTGGTGTGCCTGCTTCCCGCTGATTCTGGGGCTGTGCCTATGGTGTGTAGGGACGGCCTGATGGGCACTGCTCCCTTACTCCAGCCCCTACTCGGGGACACATCTAAGGAGCTGTCTTGCCAGCTCCAGCTGACCCTGCTGTAACCACAGGACACTCTGAGCCCCGTGACGGGCACTCCAGGGAACAGCATGGGGATGGGGGAGGGGGAAGCCTGCAGGTTCAGGTCAGGCTGACGGGGTTTTCCCATCAGCCCAGGGATGATGAGGAAATTGAGTGCGCGGTTCTGGCAGTCCAAGGGCTGACCAGCTTATTGGCCAGTCTCCCAGAAGCGGCAGATAGGAGCCATCCACGTGTTGGCTCTGAGCCATGCTAATGGCTACCTGGAGAATCTATTGAGGACAAGGCCAAATCTAGGCCTAAAGGTGAAGAGTGCCACTATTGATTAGTAATGTCTGTCATGGCAAAGGACTAGGAAAAGGTGGTCCATGTTCACCTGGCCTGCCATTCCCAGTGGGGAGGAAGGCTTTGCATGCAGACAGATGCTTGGGAACACAGGAAAAAGGCATGCCTTCTCATCTATGGACAGCTAATCTTCGACAAAGGAGCAGAGGGCCTACAATGGAGAAAAGAAAGTCTCTTCAACAAATGGTGCTGGGAAAACTGGACAGCCACATGCAAAAGATGGAAAATTGACCATTCTTTTTCACCACACACCAAAATAAACTCAAAATGGATCAAAGACCTAAAGATTAGGCCGGAAACAATAAGTCTTCTAGAAGAGAATATAGGCAGTACACTCTTTGACATCAGTTTCAAAAGAATCTTTTCGGACACTATAACTCCTCAGTTGAGGGAAACAGTAGAAAGAATAAACAAATGGGACTTCATCAGACTAAAGAGCTTCTTCAAGGCAAGGGAAAACAGGATTGAAACAAAAAAACAGCTCACTAATTGGGAAAAAATATTTACAAGCCACTTATCCGACAAAGGGTTAATCTCCATAATATACAAAGAACTCATACGGCTTAACAACGAGAAAACAAACAACCCGATCAAAGGCACGCCTTCTCTGTGTGACCCTGAGCAGGTCTGCTGGTGTAGTCTCTGCTTCCTCATCTTTAAAATGAGAGAGACCAGCCCTTTCCAGCTCCCCCAGAGGATGATGGGGCTGCAAATGGAAAGGGGTGTCTCCCATCACAAACCACCTGAGCCTTCATCTGTGGGGCCGAAGTCCGAGGGGCTGGCCCTGAGACGTTCCTTGGGCCACCACTCTCACCTTAGTGAGAGGGCCTGGGAGTCCTTCCTGGACTGGCGTTGGTCTGAGCCTGTGTCTCACCCCCACGGGCCCTGCTCTGCCTGGAGGAATCACATCCACTTGGGTCTGGGGGGCGAGAGCCTGGAAAAAGTGAGCCGGCTAGAGAGACTTAGTGTGTGAGGGGTGAGGCGGCAGCAGCCCCAGTCCCGGGAGCAGGTGGCAGAGGTGAGGCAGAGTGGCTGGGACTCGGGGAGGCGTCTTGGTCCTGGGGGTCCAGGGGCAGCTCGTGCTCCCAGGTGGGAGCTGACATCCAGCACCCGGCCCACAGGAAGTGCTCCATAAAAATAATTCAATGAGTGACTCCAGGTTTTGGGAAAGGGGCTGGGAGAAAGCCTGTGTCAGCCCAACGTCCACACAGCCCTAAGGAGAGACCCCTGGGCAGAACCACGGAAGGGAAACCAAGGTGAGGCCCAGCCTCGTAAACAGCATGGGAGGGGGGTGCTGAGACAGAGAGGGGAAGGTGGGGCCGGATGAGAATGGGGTAGGGAACTGGGTTTTACCCTAAGCCTTCTAAGACTTCTAAGCAGGGGGACGACATGGTGCAATTGACGTTGTACTTCAAAGGACCAGGTTTGGGCATTTCCTGGGGTTTCTGGCAATTCCCTCATTTTTCTGCCCTGAGTCCAGATGAGCATCCTCCACTAGAGTCTAGAAGGAGAAGAGGGTCCTGGTCCCTGGAGGGTTGTGCAGGTTCCAGGGACAGAAGGGCACATCCTCACCTAGATGGGCCTTGAGTGAAGACACCAGGACGAGCGAGGGAGGAGGGAAACAGCGCTGGAGGGGAAGCAGCCTCAAGAGAAGGTTGTGGCTCTTCCAATGGCATGCTCAGATGTGAAGATGCCAGGAGAGATGAGAAGGTGGGAGGGGAACGGGGGTAGCAGGGAGGGGTCCTGGGGAAGGCGAGGGTGGGGGGTGCAGAGCCCTGAGGAGGAAGGAAGAGGACGGCAGGGGCAGGCAGGATGGCAGAGGGCATGGGTACAGAGCTCTCGTCTGCTGTTTGAGACAAGGCCGGCGGGGCAGAGGCAGGCAGGCAGATGGGGATCCGGAGAAGGCAGATGCGGTCACTGCAGAGAGCACAGGGGGCACTCGCCAGAGAAATGAAGGTGGCCCGCTGGCCTGTCTTGCACAGTGACTGTGAATGGACTGTGACATCTGTCTGCCCTCCCCCGGGGGAGGTCATAAAACGTCAACATACATTAAATCCTGGGTTGTTGGAACAAAAGGGAACTCGGGGGTGGGTGGGCGCACAGCAGGGGCCAAGCTGGAGCAGCAACCCCAGCCTGGGGCAAGACCTCAGACATTGGGTAAACGTGATTTGAGCATCCACAGTTGTGCCAAATTCCAGGGGATCAGAGCACCCCACAGGGGGTCTTGGGTGGGGGCCTAGCCCCCTGTAGCCCAAGGAGACCTCAATGGGGCGCGTGCTCTTCCTATTGTGACGGTCGGGTCCGCTTGACCCTCGCCCCTGGGCTGAGCCCTTGCACCTTTGCATCCCCGGGCTGGCACGGGGCATGTGCATGCTCAGTGAGTATTTGCTGGATAGAGGAAGGGCTCAGTGGATGAACAGAAGTCTCCGTGGACTTCACTGGGGGTGGACTGTGCGTGGACGGGCTTCTGAGGCCCCCAGGAATGAGCCGGGCCCTAGAGGACAGCACATGGAGGAGCAGGAGGGCGAGGCAGGGCTGGCACCAGGTGGGGCCGCAGACATGCACCCGAGGGTCAGTGTGAGCTGAAAGCCAGGCAGGAGCCCAGTCAGGAGGGCTGAGAGGAGAGGCTGAGAGGAGAGGCCGAGTCGGGAGAAGCTTGGATTCAGGAAGGATCAGAAACACACAGGGATGCAGGCTCTGGTGAGAGAGCGCCCAGTGTTGCTGTGGTCTGGGAGTTGGGCAGCACACCGGGGCAGCCCCTAGCTGGGTCCTGGAGGATCTCCTTGGTGTGAGGAGGCCCCAAACACCCACCAGAGCCCTTCTGTATGCCTTGGATATGCTCTGCCAACCTGGCAGGCTTTGGGTTATTTATGATTAAAGAGTATGGATTCACGAACACAAGCAAGCAAGCTTCAGGGATGGGATGGCAGGAACTTGAGAAAGCAGTGGCTCTTTACCCTTTTGGAGTCTTCGTGAAAGCCTTGGACCCTTGTTACAACACGGCAGGGCTGGCCCACTCCACCCCCAGGGCCTCTACATGAGTCAGTCTCAGGGGGGCCCAAGAATCTGCATTTCTTAAAAGCTGCCAAAGCCGCTGCTGCTGGAAGTTGACCATATTTTGAGAAGCGTTGGCATACAGAGGTGAGGAAGCCTTAGTTTAGGACAAAAATGAACTGTGTGGTGTCTGGTTCATCCCGGTCATTTCCATTCAGTGTTTCTGGAAGGTCAATCACTTACTTTCCACATTTACCGTTTTTAACATATTTATGTACCACCTGTGCTATTAATATTTTCTACTGATTGGCTTTAAATTAAATTCTCAACTTATTTATTTTTATCCTAAGCATTAATATCTATGAAGTCACAGTTTCGATGTGTTAATTGGAATTTTTTCTAAGACGCATAACTATTAATTTTATGAATGTTCAACTGACGTGTCTCCTAAAACCAGCTCACAGCCACTGGTTGGACCCCACACAGCTGCAAGGAGAATGGGGACTATGTAGTTTCATCCAAATTCTATGAATGTTATAGACGAGAGAGTTGAAAGAAACCACAGCACCTCAACATCTCTGTCATTATTGTTTGTTTTTTAAAAGAATCTCCCTCTTGAATAACTTGTTCACAAACCAAAAGAGAAATCCTGGCCTTTCTGCCCCTGGCTCTGGGGAAGGGGCTGGCCTGAGTCACCTCCCTCCTTCCTCAGAACCTGCGGGGAGACCCCAGGATCACGCGAGGAGGTGGACAAAGGCACTGAATGCTTCCGGCACTGCACAAATGACAGAGCGTTCCAGAAGGAAACAGAGAAGCCAAAGGAGGGGCACTTTGGGGATGGTGAGGGCTGTCGGGAAATTCCATCCTGCCTGCTCTCTTGGGCCCCAAGCAAGGGAGCCATGTCTGTCTCATGACCTACCGCCTAGCATGGTGTGGACAGAGCCGTGCCGTCTCAACGAGTGAGTGGACGGAGCTCACTGAGGACGCAGGGACGCAACTGACCTGTCCAACTTCATGTCCTACATTGGAGTGTTGGAAATCTAGATGTGCCACAAACAGGGAAGTCCAGCTTGGGGCCACAGGAAGTAACACACAGGAATCCCGTCAAGCAAGGATAAGCAAAAAATTTTAAGAGATTTTATTGGAAAAATATAAGATCCTGAAGGGCAAAATGAATACTGCGGCCTGTGAGGGCTGGGAACCAGGAATGGGAAAGGGGGAAGCGACACGTCCCTGCCCTCTTCCTCTCTCCCTCCCTGGGCTCTCATTCTTCTGCTTTGCTCTGTCTCTCTCCAGACCTGCTGCCCCTGCTGCACGTACACCTGGCCGGTCCCGGCCAATTCAGAACAGCTCCCCACCCCGACACAGCCCAGGGCCTCCTGCTAACCAGCCTCGTCTCCATCTCAATTCTCATCTCTCAGAGAAGGAATCCAGTCACCCCAGCCCAGCCTCTGGCTTCATTCCTCCTGGGTCAAAGGTCCATTCTGTTTGGTCAGCTATGGCCTGGGGCTGGAGGTGGTGGCAGGCAAGGTCCCCCCTTCCAGGGCTGAGGATGGAGCCAACTCTCCAGGAAGGGGTTTCAGAGCACGAGGGAAGGATGGCTACCTTCTGCTACAAATACGGTTCCCCAGAGCCATTTGGAGGAATCAGGTTGGGTTTGAGATTTTCCCAACCAGAGATGCAACTCTCCTTCATTCCTCTGCCAGTTGTCAGGAACGGAATGTTTCATAAGATAACGAAGAGAGACTTCTCACTCTCTCTCCTGGTGCACACACCCAGGAAAGGCCACAGGAGGACACATCAAGAAGGCCAGGAAGAGTGTTCTCCCCAAAACCCGACCATACTACGCCCTCATCTCGGACTTCAGCCTCCAGAACTGCGGGAAAAGAAGGGTCTGTTGTGCAAGCCACCCAGCGTGCGGTGTTTTCCTAAGGAAGCCCGAGCTCACCAAGACAGCAACACTGGTCTTGTCATTTTTAGCAGACCTTTTTATAAATCCTCTAGGATATGGGTTCATAGATGGGTTCACAGCAACTCCAGCATGCCAATGGCCCACAACCAGAACCCCACAAAGACCCAGTGTGGAACGTGCAGCTTCCTACACAGCAATCTTCCTGTCTGGCTATGGGAACGACACTGCCCCCTTTCATGCAGAGTCTGTTTTGCAATGTGACTGGGAGCTGGCAGCCCCGGCCGGCCGCCCTCTGGCCGAGTCCAGCAGACCTTGGCCCACAGAGGGGTGGGAGCTTGCCAAGGGTGGTGGCTGGCTGAGGCGGCTCACCCCAGAAGGAGTGGTCCTTGTCCCCAGCTCACTGCTTCCTCTTGCTCAGAGCCTGTCTGACGGCAGGAAAACCCTAAAAGAGGGTCAGCTTCTGAAAATTAGGTAAAAGTTCTCTTAATGACAGGAAAACACTGCAGCTGCTGGCTCCCACTTCACTTGGAGAAATTAGGTTAAGCCGTCGCCTCCCCCAACCCCCAGCTGAGAGTGGCTGCTGTCACCAATGTGCCCAGAGGGGACAAGACTCCCAGGAGCTGCCACCAGCCAGTCCCCGGAGACAAGGCATAGATTTCGCTGGGACAAAGCCGAGGCTCCGATGGACCCTCGATTCACTTTTTTCCAACTCTATACCTGCTTTTCCTATTGAACGTTACATACGTTTTACATTCTTGGATTCTTTTTACACCAAAAAGTAAAAACAATTTAAATAAGCGGATCACGCATTTAGTTGCAAAGAGGGAAATGAGCAGCCTGGGAGCATCGTTATGGAGTATCGTTACGGTGTGTTGATGGGGTGCCAGGCACCGTCGTCTCCCTTAATCCCTGCGCGATCTCTGCACACATGAGAGACGTTTCCAGAAGGAAAGAGAAGCCAGAGGAGGGGTGCGCTCATGTTTGGGGTGATGGGGGATGTTAGGAAATTCCTTCCCACCTGTTTTCTGGGGCTCTGAGCGTGTGAGGAAATGGGACCCCCCAAGGACTGCCAGTTCAACCCCAAGCTGAGGGCTGGGTAGGTGCCGTCACCCTACAGACAGGAGGCTGACGATGGAGGGAGTGTTTCGGATCCAAGAAACCCATCCCCAGAGCCCTACCAGGACGTGCTGGAAGGGTTCACCTTCTCTCACCTCCCGCTCCAGCGGTACTGCGGCGTCAGCCTGACTTAGACATCAGAGGAAGGGAGAAGACCACCCAACATGTGCTGGGCTGCACAAGAAGCGAGTGAGTAGGAGGCCACCCACCCACCACTCACTGAGAAGCCTGGGAAGAGCTGTCATTCTCAGGTGGGAACTGTGGGCCATCGCCACGTCGAGGAGGACCCCCTGCACCAGGCTGGAGCCCCTGCTCCTCAACGGCCCAGGCCCCCTGTGAAGAAGCCCCCACACAGTGTGGAGGGACAGGTTTGCTGAACAGAGAGCAGCCCGTGTGATGGGAGTCACTGGGAGCCTGATGGCTCAGCCCCCAGAGAGAGCAGGGACATCCATCCTGGCGTCTGGCTTTGTCCCCTGCTGTGCACTCTGTCCCTGACATTTGTTCTGTGATAAGGGCAGCCTTGCTCCCTAAGCACACACTCTGCCTCAGCAGGCATTCTCTCCACCCTCCCCTGTGTCACTGCGGCCACTCGTTTCCTCCCAGGGGCACTGCAGGGCTCTGGGACCTGCAGGACTTGGGTTCGAATCCTGCCTCAGCCACTACCTCAGCTGTGTGATCTTGTGCAAATGACGGAGCCCCTCTGAGCTTCAGATTCCTCATCTCCAAATGTGACTAATCCCAGTCCCCCCACCCCACACAGGGCTGTATGAGGATCAGATGAGTTCAAAGGCAAGTGCCTGAAACAAGACAACTGCTGATTCCCTCTGGGAAGCGAGAACACAATGTCTGCGGCACAGGGCAGTTCCTCTCTGGGTGGAGTCTGTCTCAGTCACCGCCTTCCTGCCCATCACCGTTGTCCTCAGCACTTCCAGCTGACCTGCCCTGTGGCCCATGTCCTCTCCAGAGACCAAGGGGGAGGGCGGCTTCAGGTGACCAGGAGCCTCCCCCTGTCCCATTAGGGCAGCCCCTCCCAGAGGCAGGTGAGGACTCGCAGCCTGTGGGTGCCCCTGTGGGTGGCCGCACCCTGCCTCCAGGCAGAGACTCAGGCCACAAGATACGGCTGCATCTGGGAAGAACAGACAGTGAAAGCCCCGAAAGCAGATGAGATCCCTCAAGAGGGAGTGATGGGAGTAGAGAGGGCGAGGCTGGAAGAGGAGTGGACGGGATGCATTAGCAGGGAGGCAGGGTGAAGCAGGGCGCCGGGAGCCTCGCTCACATGCGACTGAAGCCCCGAGGAGGACAGACATTGGAGAGAAGAAGAGGAAAGTGAGGTCCTCGCCTAAGCCCCCTCTGAGGGCTGGGGATGGCCTGGTGTCAGGTGGGTGGCTGGAGGAGGGAAGGAGCCGACAGGTGCTGTGTGCAGCAGGACGCTGGGGGCCTTCTGGCCAGGATGTGACCAGTTTACATCCAGAAATCTCCACTGTGTCCTGCCCACTCCTGAAGGAGCCTAGAGGCCCGAAGAATTGAAATCGCAGCTGTCCCTGTCAGGAACAGGACAGCAGAGAAATGAAACCCTCTCTCTGGCCCGGCTGATGACTAACAACAGAGGCCAGCGTCAGCTCAGGACACGGCCTGGTCTTCTGCCCTGGCCCTGGGAACGCCAGCTCCGGCCTCCACTCGGCCCATCCCTCTGCCACGCCTGTGGGTCAGTTGCCCCTCAGTGATTTCTGGAATCTACAATAATGACAAGCCCAGGCTCCTTTTTCAGAGGAAAGGGGATGTGCCAGATTAAAGGAGGTGGTCCCTAGACCAGCAACGGCAGCAACTGAGAACTTCTGAGAAATACAAACCCCCGGGCCCCGCCCCAACCTCCTGAATCAGAAGCTCTGGGGGAGGCGGGTGATCTGTGTTTGAACTGCCCAGATGATTCTGAAGCCACCAGCCAAGTGGATGCATCTCCCCAGCCAAATGCCCCGGGAGGAAGTCAGACACAAAAGAGAACACTGAACGATTCCGTTTACATAAAGTACCCAGAGAGGCAACGCTAAACCATGCTGTTAGAGGTCAGAGGTCAGAGGTTATCCTTGGGGGCAGAGGAAGAGAAGGGGCATACAGACTTTCTGGAGTGGTGGTGGTGATGTTCTCCTGGGTCTGGGTGTTGGGTACACAAGTGTGTACACAGTCAGCGATCTGTACACTTACATATGAGCACTGTCTGTATTCTGCTATACTTAAATTTTTTTAAAAAAGAATTTAACTATATGAAAGGGTAAAACGGAAGCGTGGCCTCCTCTTCATTGTATGGCCTAGTGATTGGTTGAAATCCCTCAGGAACGACCCCGGGGTCTGTCCCCTTGCTCCAAAGTGTAAAAGTTGGGCATTCTTTTATCCTTGGCCAATAAGGTTTTATGAATTCAACCTGAAAGTGGCCTCAAGAGACAATAGGACAAGCTGGCGAATTAAAACCAGAAAGAAGAGCTGTGGGTCCATATGTCTAATACTAACGCCGCCACTTTGGGTAAATGCTGCTGCTCCCACCTTTTTCCTGGTTTATAGATAATCTTTGCAGAGAACGAGCTGCCTCATTCAATTACCTGGGTGGATATTTCACAAAGAGTTTACCTTGGAGGGGATACCAGGAAGCAATGTTGAGCAAGGCAAGACATTCTGTGAATGTTTCACTCTGATGTCGGGGGTGGGATGGAGGCCAAAAGAAGAATCTTGCACCACCTGCCAAGGAATTTTCCAGGCTGGACGTGTCAAGACCTTGACACCATAGAACGGAGCTCTGTGGCTCCATCTCGTATCTGCTGGTGGGCTAGAGTAGATTCGAGCAATGTGCTTTATGAGGATAATCTTGACTCTCCTGGAGAAATACCATCCCCTCATTTCCCTGAAGGGTGTCAACTCCCCACAAACCCCTAGTCGACTCTGACTCAGTAGTTTACAGGCAACACAGACAAGCCACCCCTATATGCTTATCCAGGAGCAGGATCTGAAGATGATCCCACCGAATATTTACCAAACACTCCACTGAGGGGAAGATGGAGAGTCTCTGTCTCCTTCCAAAACTGCTCTAGAATCCCCCACCCACGATCAGACGGAAGCCTGCACCGTGTCACCCTGAAGAATGGTTTCTGGCTGGTTGTGTTTTTGTGTGAAGCCCACACTGACCGAGGCACAAAGCAAGAGTCTTAAGAAACCTGTTTGCATGTGGGTGTGCGAGCTTTGTAGGTCCAGGAGAGAGACCACCCTACTGGAACCAACAGCCCGGGGTCCATGGATAATGGAGGACACTCTCTAAAATGCATGTACCTGGGATCCACTTCAGCCTTACTCAGTCCACAATCTGGACATGGTGCCCAGGAAACTATATATTTAACTAGCTCTTAAAAGTTTGAAAATCACTGCATGGCAGCACCCTCTGCCATAAAAGTCCTTGATAGAAATCTCTTAGCTGGCCTTAGTGCTAACACGATTTCTCCTGAGCAATTGGTTGATCTTTCTCCCTGACTGCAGTAGAATGAGGCACTGCTGTGTTTCCTCTTTTCACCTTGACTGCTAGGAGGCTCAGGGCAAGAGTCTTTGCAACAGGAATTTTTAGCTTTATCCCCCACTAAATTTTATGTCCCCTTTCTTCTATATTTTTCTTTCTTTTGTCCTTTCTTAAATTTATCTGCTGTGTTGGATAAGTGAGCTGTAAGTATAAACATGTATTATATTTTGCATGATAACGCATAAAGAAAACAGCTACCCCACGTTGAGAGCCAGCACCAGGCATCCTTGAATTCGTCCCAGGACTTGGGTAACACTTGTCCTCCCAACATGACAGTTGAGGACAAGAGGCCCCAAGGGGAAGCCATGTGCCCAACTCATGCAACCACTCAACCAAAGATCTCAACACCTATACTGCTTTTCCAGGGTGTATGGCAAGATTTGGAAACCATTTAATTCCTTCTCAGAATGGCCCACTCTTTGAAGAAAACAGTTAAAGCTTTAACATCTTTGGAGTTTATTTAGGGAATTTATTTTGAGGATCTAAACTGATATTTTTCCCAAACTGCTAACCAACATTGCAAATTTTTATTGAAACCCTCCCTTTTTAATAACAATTTTATTGAGATATGATTCACATTCTACACAATTCACCCTTTTAAAATACACAATTCAATGAGTTTGAGTATGTTCACAGAATCATGCAACCATCATCACAATCAATTTTAGAATATTTTCATCATCTCCCCCAAAGAAATCCCATCCCCATTAGCAGTCACCCACTCCCCACTCCCCACAACCCTTCCAGCCCTAGGCAACCACTAATCTACTTTCTGTCTCTGTGGATTTGCCTGTACTGGATAGTTCATGTAAATGAAATCAGACAATATGTGGTCCTTTGTGACTGGCTTCTTTCACTTAGCAAAATGTTTTCAAGTTTCATTCACGTTGTAGCACGTATTGATACTTAATTTCTTTTCATGGCTGAATAATATTCCATTGTGAGAATATACCATATTTTATTTATCCATTCATCAGTTGATAGGTATCTGGGTTGCTTCCACTTTTTTCCTGTTATAAATAATGCTGCTGTGAATATTCATATACAGCTTTTTGTGTGGACATGTGTTTGCATTTCTCTTGGGAATATACTTAGGAATGGAATGGCTAGGTCCTTTGGTAATTCTACGTTTAATCTTTTGAGGAACTGCCAGATTATTTTCCAAAATGCCTGCACCATTTTACATTCCCATCAGTAGTGTATAGGATTCCAATTTCTCTACATCCTCACCAAGATTCGTAATTATCTGTCTTTTTGATTATAGCCAACCTAGTGGATATGAAGTAATATCACACTGTGGTTCTGATTTGCATTTCCCTGATGACTAATGATGTTGAGCAAGTTTTCATGTGCTTATTGGCCATTTGTATAACTTCTTTGGAAAAACGTCTATTCAGATCCTTTGCCATATTTTTATTGGGTTATCTTCTTATTCTTGAGTTGTATGAGTTCTTTATATAGTCTAGATATAAGATCCTTATCAGATACATGATTTGCAAAAGTTTTCTTCTATTTTGTGAGCTGTTTTTTCAATTTCTTGATGATATTCTTTGAAGCACAAAAATTTTTAATTTTGGTCGTGTCCAATTCTTTTTTCCTTTTGTTGCTTGTGCTTTTGGTGTCACATGTAAGAAACCATTGCCTAATCCAATGTCAAGAAGATTTACACCTATGTTTTCTGCTAATAGTTTTATAGTTTTTGCTCTTATATTTAGGTCTTCGATCCATTTTGAGTTAATTTTTGTATATGGTGTGAGGTAGAGATGCAAATGCATCCTTTTGCATGTGGATACTTAGCTGTCCCAACACCATTTGTTGAAAAGACTCTTCTTTTCCCATTGAATGGTCTTGGCACCCACGTCAAAAATTAATTGACCACAGATTTACTGGTTTACTTATGGATTCTCAATTCTATTCCATTGACCTATATGTCTATCCTTGTGTCAGTACCACACTGTCTTGATTACTGTTGCTATATAGTAAGTCTTGAAATCAGGAAGTGTGAGCCCAACTTTACTCTTCTTTTTCAAGATTGTTTTGGCATCGGTCTCTTGAATTTCCATGTGAATTTGATGATTGGTTTATTAATTCCTGCAAAAAAGCAAGCTAGGATTTGGATTTGGGTTGTGTCAAATATGGAGATCAATTTGGGGAGTAATACCATCTTAATATTAATTCTTCTGATCCATGAAAATGGAATGTCTTTCCATCTATTTAACTCTTCTTTAGTTTCTTTAAATAATATTTTGTAGTTTTCAGAATATAAATTTTGTGCTTTTTTGTTAAATTTATATTCCTAATTTTTTTGATGATACTGTAAATAGAATTATTTTCTTAATTTCATTTCTGATATGTTCATTCTTACTGTATAAAAATGCAATAGGTTTTTGTGTATTGATCTTGTATCCTGAAACCTTGCTGAACTTGTTTATTTCTAACAGTTTTTTTTTAGGAGATTCCTTAGGATTTTCTAAATACAAAATCATGTCATCTGTGAATAAAGACAGTTTTACTCCTTCCTTTCCAATCTGAATATCTTCTATTTCTTTTTCTGGACTAATTGCCCTGGCTAGAACCTCCATTACAATGTCAAATTGTAGTGGTGAGAGTGGGCATCCTTATCTTCTTCCCAATCTTATAGGAAAACGTCCAGTCTTTCACAATTAATTACAATATTAGCAGTGGCATTTTCATAGATGCCCTTTATCAAATTGAGGAAGTTTTCTTCCATACCTGGTTTGTTGATTATTTTTATTATAAAGAAGTATTGAATTCTGTCAAATGCTGTTTGAAGTCAAATGTCCATTGAGATGATAATGTAGTTTTTGTCTTTTATTTTATTGGTATGGTGCATAATATTAGTTGATTTTTGCATGTTAAACCAACCTTGCATTCCTGGAATAAATTCTACTTGGTCATGGTGTATAATCCTTTTTATATATCAGTTTGCAAGTATTTTGTTGAGGTCTTTTCCATCTACTTTAATTATTAGTTAATTACATTAATTATTAATTAATTAGGAGATAGTAGTCTATGATTTCTTTCCTTGTGATGTTTATGCCTGGTCTTTTAATCCCTCCATTTTTTATGCTTGTGATGCCTCTTCTATAAAATAACATTTTTGTAGATAAAAATTCATTTCTGGGCTAGCCATTCTGTTTCATTGATTGACTACCCTGTGCCAGTACCACATTCCTTTAATTACTGCAGCATCTTATGATACTTAGAGGAAGTAGACTCTGTTTACTACCTACATTTCTCAAAACATTTGAGCTAACCTTGCCTGTCTATCCTGAAGATGAACTTCATTATCATTTTATCAAAACATTCCAATGTGGTTTTTTTAATTAGAATTTTTTTCATTGGAATGGCACCAAAACTATATATCATCTTGGTGAGAATTGGCATATTTTAAATTTTCCATTTTCCCATCCAAGAAAAGCCCATGATTCTCTAAATGTCCAAGTCTCCTTTCATCTCTCAAGCTTTTCCTTTACATAGGTTGCTTGTATTTATTAATGCAGTTACCCTGTGTTTTCTGGTTTTGTTACTACTATGATTGGACTCTCTATACTTTCTTGTTATTGTTGAATCTATCCTATTCTGGCCTTGGGCTGAATTCTTTGTAATTCCAATAGTTTCAGTTGGTTCTTTTTGGTTCTCTAGGCATGTAGATCATATCAGCTGCAAATGATGATTATTTCATCTTTCTATCTGATAAAATTTATGTCTCAGACCCCAAGAAACATGTCACTAGTGATGAGTGCAGTATTCTGCTCTGAATTTCCAACCTCACAGTATTTTGGATGTGCACAGTGCTCTTTATCGTGATGAATTTTCCTTCTAGTCTCACTTTTAAAGGTCTTTCCTGGAGATTGGTATTTAATTTTGTCACTACCCCACTGATGTGTTATATTGTACTAAGACTTCCTACTGATTATGAAATTGCCTCCGTTTTATTTAACTCACTCTGAGAACATTTTAATTAGGGAATTAAAACATCTCATTTAACAGTGCATCCTTATCCCGTATCCGATTTTTTGGGAAATCCCGAGTTTTGAAGGTATAAACATAAAACAGCTTTATTTTTTCCCATCCCAGCTACCAGCTGGCCTCTGTCCAAACACACTGCCCTGCTCCATGGCAAGGCTCCTGGGGGATTCTTGGTCAGATCCCATAACTTCCCTGTCTCCTTCAGTTTTTAGAAGTGATTCATTTCTATATTTAAGATTCTGTCCTTTTCATTTTTTCTCAAGAGATTTATCTATTTAATTTTTCAATAGGTTAATACATTGACATAGCTTTTTACAAATTTTTTAAAATATTAAAAGAGATGTAGTCTTAGGTCGTCTTCCCTTCCATCCCTATTCTCTATCTGCCCAGTCTCCCTCTTCTAATAAAAAAAGATATATGCAACCATTGATACCCATTTCTGAGAACTCCTCTCAGAAGCTGAATATATTTCCCCCTTGCACCCTTGTACACTGACGGAAACATCATACATCATACATACTCTTCTGCTCTTGTTTTTATGTTTTTTGAGATATCCTAAGATCCTTTCTGGATCAGTATATGGAGCTGCCTCTTTCTTGCTTTTACAACTGCATCTTCTTCCATTGATGGAAAAGTAGAATTTCCTACTTGGTGTGAGCAGCTCCTGATGGAGACATTGTAGTGTCTTCAGTGGTTTGCTCCCAGACAGTGCTACAGTGGGTCACCTGCACACAGACCACGCCCCATGTGTGCAAGCAGATCCATGGGCCAAATTCCTGCAGGTGGGGTGGCTGGCACTTGATAAACGTTGCCAAACTGCCCCAACGGGGGGAAAATCAACAGAAAATCCCACCAACAATGATGGGCGTTGCCTGTTGTCCCTCAGCCTTACCAACCACTTTTCAAACTTGTGATTTTTTGCCAATTACAGGTGACAAAGGGATCTCACTGTGGTTTGGGTTTCCTTTTCTCTTATGAGACATGAAGTTGAACATCTTTCACAGGTTTTTCAAGAGTGATTTGTATTTCCTTTTCTGTGAACTCTCCGTTCATATCCTTTGCCCATTTCAGCCACGTTCAGTTTCCAAAGTTCAACCTCATGCTATTCAAAGTTCCTCTCCCCTCCCTCTAACACAGGCTAGATTATCTGGGGGGTGGGGGATGATCTGGCCCCAGGGGTGAGGAGGCGGCAGGGATTGGCAAGCCGAGGTCTCCTTCCACGGCTGGCTGCGTGCCCATGATAGGAGGCATCCCTCTGGTCCAGCCTGGCTCTGACACCTCAGCTGATGGGTTTGTTGGAGGCTGTCTTGGGCTTGTGTACATCTGCATCTCTTCGCCTTCCCATCCCTCTCAGAGAGGCCACCACATCTCCCTCTGGACCCAGAGGTACATGCATGCTCCCAACCCTTTCTCCAGCTTGGGCATCCCATTGCTGGGCCTAGTGGCTCCCTCAGCAGCCCTCCCACCCCTACTGCTTGCTAACCTCTGGGCTCCAAGGAAGCTCAGGAACTCCCTGCTAGGACCCTCCCCTTCTTGCAGGAACCCGGGGCTTTTCCAAGGCTCCCTTGGAACCACTTTCCTCTGTATGGAATATGGTACCCAAAAAGCCAAGCTCCTCCCCTCTTCCTCCTCTTGTTTTATCAAGGCGGAGTACAGGGAGGGGGCACGCCTCCTACAGAAATCCCTCCAGGGTGCTGGCTGACTCAGGCTGCAGCAGAAATTTGAACAGAACTAAGCCGTGTTTGTCCTGAGTGATAATTCCAAAATGACGGGAAAAATCCTGCTCGACATCCGATGGCGCTTCCACACCTTGTTTTATGATTTCTCCTTTACATATTTCCCTTCTAATTTTGCTCTCCTTTTTTGATGAGTAAGATGGTCACTGAGCTAACATCTGTGCCCATCTTCTATTTTATGTGGGATGCTACCACAGCGTGCCTTGACGAGCGGTGCGGTCTGCACCTGGGATCCGAGCCTGCCAACCCCAGACCACCAAAGCAGAGCACGCAAACTTAACCACTATACCACCAGGCCACCCCTCCAATTTTGCCTTTTCATTTATAAACTATGTACATAGATTTTCCAGAACTTGAAAGCACAAGTCAGTCATCAGAGATGCTTCCTAATGCTAATTAGCACATTTGGTGGAAGAGCCTGCTGGTCCTGGCATAAACTCTGTTCTTAATTTTAGCTTCCGGGGCAGTGGTGGCTGTCTTTCTGTTGTAGCATCTGCGCTGTGATCTTAGGGGGAAGCTGGGAGCAGGCATCTCACCCAAGAGTTTGCTCTGTTCTTCTGACGATAAAGGACGAATTTCCAGACTCTCCACATGTGCCAGAAAGAGAGTGGGAAGGAGTGTGTGGATCAGACCCCCAGCCATGGGGAGGGGAGGGTTCTATTCCTGGCTGTTTAAGCTCCATGACCAGGGCAAGCTCCCGCCCCTCCAGCAAAGGGGATGTGGCCAGAGGATCTGAGCATCTTCCTAGCCCTCCCTGTCTACTCCGCCAGTCTTTCATTTCCTCATTTCTTGTTGCCTGCTTACACCAAGCACCTACTATGTGCAGAAATGGTGAGGACCTCCAAATGATTACTTATTCTTGTGCTCAGAGCCCTCGGTTCCTTGAAGAGCAGCTTTAAAAATTCCATCATCTGCAACTTTTCTGTAAACCTGAAGTTAAAGATTGGGGCTGGCCTAGTGGTGTAGTAATTAAGTTTGAGTGCTCTGCTTTGGCGGCCTGGGGTTTGCAGGTTCAAATCCCAGGTGTGGACCTACACACGGCTCATCAAGCCATGCTGTGGAGGCATCCCACATGGAAAACAGAGGAAGATTGGCGTGGATGTTAGCTCAGGGCCAATCTTCCTCACCAAGAAAATAAATAAAAAATAAAGTTAAATTGTTTGTTTTGTTCTAAAGTTCCATCATCTGAAGTTTCTCTGCCATCGCCTGCAGGCTTCTTCACCCGGGGTCCTCTCAGATGACCTCCGCCATCACCCACTGCCACGGCTCAGTCATGCTTTGTCTTCTGAGATTCATGCTCCGCTTGTAATCCCTCTTCTGACATATGCTTGTCACCAACCATTTGCCAACAGGAACATCTAGTTTGTTCTTTGAGCCTTTGGCTTTCTTCTTCCCTCACCGGCTTTCTTCATGTTGTAGACTATACACGTAAATAGATAGATGTCGATACATGTCCCTCCACTCTGGGATTCAAACACCCTCCTGTAACCAAGAAACGTGTTCAACCTCTCTGCACCACCGTCTGTGCCCTGGTTCAGAACTGGTGTCACCCATTTCTGCCACAGCATCAGGAAAGCGTGTGTGACACACTTGGTCTGTCATGGTCTACCTAGTCTCGTGCATGAATTTTGTCACCGTGTCCAACCCACTTCCCGTCTTTTGTGTGCATGGCCCAGGCTGCCAGGATGCATCACTGATGGTGGAGAGAGTGGCTCCAGAGTCGAGAGCCCGGCAGGAACTCAGCAGCCACCTGGCCCTGAGAATGTTCCTTATTTCACCCTGTTCCATTGTTCACCTCTAAAGAGATCTTGTTTGGATTAGAAACCATGATTGCTAAGTTGGTTCTCAGTGAGTGGTTACTGTAATTAGTATTAAAGCTTCCAGCTCAAGTTCTGGTTCGTTTGGACCCTGTCACAACGGACCATTTTCAAGTCCAGCTTCCTGCCAGATGCACCATCTCTCTCTGCTCTCAGGCCCAGCTGCTCCCCCAGACTCTGCCCGCTGCTTCCTTCCCAGTGTGTCACTGCAACACAGCCTTGAAGGAAAACCAGGGATCATCTCTACTTTTCTCCCTGTTGAGCCAAAACAAGCCGACAAATCCGGTGTGGGAATTTACCTTCCATCATGCCTGGAGCTGGCTCTCTGGCTTCCTTCAGGGTCTGCTCAAGCCTCCTCTCAGAGGCCCCTACCTACCCCAACTCCCTCCCTCCTTCCCCCTCAGTAATGGCTGTCCTCCCCATGGCCGGTTATTCTACCCCTCTGTCCGTTATTCCAGCCCCTCCCCCCAGTCATTCCAGCCCCTCCCCTCAGTCATTCCAGCCCCTCCCCTCAGTCATTCCAGCCCCTTCCCCTCAGTCATTCCAGCCCCTCCCCTGTTATTCCAGCCCCTCCCCTCAGTCATTCCAGCCCCTCCCCTCAGTCATTCTAGCCCCTCCCCTCAGTTATTCCAGCCCCTTCCCCCAGTTATTCATCTGTTTTCCCCTCTGCTATCAAAAATCCTCTCTAGATTTCCCCCTTTGCTCTAGAAAAAAAGAAAGAAACCTTTGTTGTTCATGGCCCAAGGCAAACACTGCCCTTTACCTGGGAGGAGCGGAAGGGACCAACTCTGGGACCAGGAGTGAAAGTGGAAATGATGCAGGAAACCTGGGATGAGTCGGCCCTGCCTCCCTCTTGGGGGGGGCGGTCCCATCTTCCCGTGGAGAACAGCCTGCCCTGTGGCAGCACATTCGAGCCCTTCCCCTTGTCACGGCCACAGCTAAGGTGGCTTCATTCTCCTACCTCCTTCAGGCCACATTCCCCGCGCCCCCGCACCCCCGAGACAGCTAGCACAGCCCAGTTACCAGAGCCCTGGGCCCCCTCCCTGAAGACAAAGGCGGGGCCTTCAGCGTGGTCCTGTTGAGAATCCTCCCCAAGTGTCCCTGCCAGGAGCGGCAGGGCCTGCCCTGTATAACCGGTGCTCTGCTGAGCCCGGGCCTGAGCCCAGGGCCCAGCTCCAGGCACTGACCTCGGCAGCCCTCTGGGGTGTCCTCATCAGCCAGGGAGTAAAGCGCCCGCATCCAAGGCTTCCGTGATCTGCTGCTCACCCCAGCACCCCCACCCCCAGCTGCCCTCCTTGTTCATAACTTGCCTCCTTGCCTTGCACTCTCTGTTCCCCCCGTGGCCCCTATGAACAGCCCGAAGGCCGGATCTGTCTTCCTGGGCCATCCCGGCCCCCAGAGGGGCCTGCTTCAGAGCAGCGCTCAGCTCCCTCAGCCTTGTTTGTGCATGCCCTCAGGCCCTGCGGAGGATCCTTCCTCCATGTCTCTTGTTTTCCACCATCTCTCCCTCCCCCCACTTCATTCTCTTGTAAGGGGCAGAATGGGACAGTGGAGGGACAGCCCCTGCTTTAGCCCTCTTTGCCCCCTCTCCTGACACCCCCTCCTCCTACCTGCCCCAGCCCTGCCCCCCATCAGGACTTCTGTCTGCCTCCGACCTGCAGCAACACGGCCCAGAACTGTCCAGAGTGAGGGGCAGCACCCGGAGCTCCCTAGTGCACCCGTTCCCACACCTGCTGAGGGCCTGCTGAGGTCCTGCACCCCCGGGACCTTGCTCAAGGCTGGTCCAATGACTTGTCGCATGGGCATCTCGGGCCCCACCCTGCACCTCCTGAGTCAGAATCTGCATCTTAACAAGAGCTCCGCGGTGACTGGCGCATGGACAGATGTCTGAGAAGCCCTGGTCCAGGGGACACACAGCCCCCAACCCCACACCCACCATGCCATTGTCTTCTCACCCCCAGCAGCTGGTTTGGGTTGCCAGAGCTGGGCTTATGACCATCTTCTCCCTTGACTCCCCACCACTTTCTCCCCTGTGTCCTGACCTCCCAGGCCACTGACTCATGCAGGGAGGCACCCTGGCCCTCAGCCCAACGCCCGGAGGTTTAACAGTCACTCTTGGCTCATGTGTCTGAAGCCACATAGCTTGCACTGAGAGCAGACTAGAACCCCTGCTCCTGTCTCTGATTCATCCAGGCCAGCCTGCAGCCAATCTTTCAACAGCAGGTTTTGACCACATCACATGGGTCTCAGGTTCCCCCCCAAAAAAAAGTGAGACAGACATGGTGTGGCCCTCGCCGTACCATTTACCAGGGCTATGACACTGGGCAAGTTATCAGAGCTCTCTGACTTGCAGCTTCTTCGTCTGTAAAATGGGGGTGATTATCACATCGACCTCAGGCAGCCAATTCATCCATTTTTTCATGGTTGTAAACATCAAAAGTTTAAGGAGTGGTGGTGTGGCCAGGCCAGCAGGTGCCAGACGTGGACAACATGCCAGCAATGCTTGCTGAGTGACTGAGTGAATGAATGAATGAACGCTGTGCAAATGCAGCTTCCCCATAAGCCTTTCCCCTTCCAATCACACAGCTACTCCCATGCACTTCCACCCTGAAGCCACCTGGAACAGAAAGACATGAGGAGTTTAAGAAAAACATTAGAAGATGGGGGGGGGGGGTGGAGTTGGGGCAAGAGAGCTGTCAGACTTTCCAGCAGTTAATGGATATAGAAGAATTGGAGCGATTATAAAAATATTTCAGATGGAGAACATATTTGCCTGAAATAGGCAATAATTGAGGCAGAATTAGAGATTTTTTTTAGACCGTTTGACAAATTCTTCGTGTGTGTATGTGTGTGTGGTCTTAAAGATGGAATCCACTTTCTCAGGGTTTCAGACGCCCCTCACTAAAGAGAATGACAAGGATGGTTTGAGAGCAATCCCCAGGGCTCTTGTCATGCCCTCTGTGGGCTCTCTGAGCCTCCCTACATCATGGAATTTGAGAGCCAGCTAATTTCCTGGACGAGAAACTGAGGCCCTGACCTGCCCGGTGTAAGCAAGTGATTACAGGCAGCAGGAAACAGAGATTCGAACCCAGGTCCCCCGACTCCCAGCCAAGTGCCCATCACAATACATGGTGCAGGCTTCCGTGGGTTCCTAACACCGCACAAACATTGGTGGTTAGTGGTGATACAACAGGGTTGGATGGCAAACGCGTCCCGCGAACCAAAGGAAGCCAGATGCCAAGGGCTACCTACCAGGTCGTTCCATCTACAGGACAGTCAGGAAAAGACAAGCCGGAGGAACGAATACAGCAGAGTGGCACCAGGGGCTGGGGGTGCAGGAGGGAACTTTCGGGGTGATGGAATGTCCTGCATCTCAGTTGTAGTGCTTACATGAACTCTATGTGTAGGTCAAAACTCCCAGAACTGTACACTAACAAGGACAAATTCTACTGTATGAAAATTATACCCCAATTTTTAAAAAATGCAGCCTAAAATAATAATGGTGATGTAATAACCCGAAATGTCACAAAAAAGCCTGTGTTCAACGCCACGACAGGGAGGCCCTGGAGACGCCCGGTGGTCAGAGCAGGCGACGCCCTGTCCCTGACAGTCAGGCGGCTCTGGTCAAGGATTCCCCATGCAGACTCTCCTCCTGGGCGGTTCCCCAACGGCACATCCCCGATCCAGCATGCTCCAACCCCGAGCTGGCCTCGCTCCTGCTTCCCTGACGGGCAGTGAGTGGCACTGGCCTGCTCAGCTACCCTGGTCCACACCCGGCCGCTGGGACTGCCCCCTCTCCACTCCTTCCAAAGCCACCATGAGTCACTGATTCTGTCTTTCCTCTTGCACGTCTTCCCCACCCGGGCCCCCCTGGTCTCGGCACTCACCTGCCACAGCTGGGTGATACCTGAGTGATAACTGCCCTCTGTCCTTGGTCCCCCAGTCCAGCCTGTCCAGAGCTTCTGAGATCCTGCCACCTCCTAGCTCCCGGTCATCAAGGATGCATAGGAACTCCCTGACCGGGTTCAGAGACCTCCACAGACGAGCCCCAACACACAGTTAACTCCTGCATTACTCACCGCCCAGTGGGACCTCTGCCCACTTGCTGCCCCCTCTCAACCCTCAGCTGAGAACAGGAGGCTGAGAATAGGGAGCAAGAGAAAGGAGATGGAAGGAGAGGTTAGGGCGGTAGGTCAGAGTCACTGAATCCTAAAATCCCAACAGCCTCCATCTGGACACCTCCAGGGACGGGGAATTCACTCTCCCCAAAGCAGTCGTTCCATGTTTGGATGGCTCTGAAATCCAAAGCTGAAATCTGCCCTCTCCTGTGGTCCTAATTCCACCCCTTCTCTGCCCCAGGCCCCAGGGAGCAGATGTGACACCCTGGACCTCATCCCTCCTGGGGCTTCTCTGCACATCCCTCCAGCCACTATTTGGATGGGCGGCTTTCCCGAAGAGCTCAGGGCAGGGGGTCCCCCACTCACCTGGCGGGGATGGAAACCTCTCACTCTCTCGTTCTAGGGTGTGGCCCCAGCACAGTGTAGTTTTCATTGTAACCACATCCCCTTGTTGACTCAGGTTAAACTTGCTGTGAATGGAAATCACCCACACTGCCCGCAAGCTGTGGGTTCCTTGCCACGTTTATAATAAACGTCGCTTATTATAATAAGGAGTACCTGGGAGGGACGTCCAGCACCTAAATGTGACCTCTTAGCCTCTGCACTCTCCTTTCCAGAGACCTGAAACAGCAGCATTTGTCTCCAAGGCAAAAGACCTCTCTGATGACACGGTGCACACACCCTGGCTTGTAAGGATCAGAACACAGACGCTGGGGCTGCAAGTGGTGTGCTGGGGTCCCACAGCTGAGCATGGCAGTGAAGGAGCTCCCCAGGCCCCCACAAGCCTGGGCAGCACCCTTGCACCTGGCCAAGCTGCCCCAAGGCAGGCTCTTGTCTCAGTGCTCGGTTCTGCTTGGCTGATTACTCATGGGCAGGGGCATTGATCGAATGTCACCAGACCTGCAGGCAGGTAGGAAAGGAGGCAGTACCCCAGGGCGAACCGTGTGCATCTATGTCATTAGGTAGCTGGTTCCAGGAACCAGAATGGTCCCGAAATCTCCCCTACCCAGAAAGTCCTCATTCCTGCCTTAGAAAAACAAGGGTATTCTCTGCCTGGGGCAGGGGAAGCCCACGCCCTTCGTGAATATTCTAAGATCACCTGACCTGAAATCACCAGTGTGTGTTTGGACTGGGGTGGGGGGAAGAAAGGGGGTTTGGGAACTCACCCATGAGGGCCTCCAAAGGGAGGGGCTTGGAGTAACCAGGACATCTGGCTGTAAGCAGAGGGGTGCAGTGAGAAATGGGGGTGCCCTCAAGTGTAGCCCCCCATTCCCTCCATTTTACAGAAGAAAACAGAGATAGAAGAGGTGATTCTCAAGCTTTCCTGAGTCTCTGACCCCCTTGAGAACACGGTGGAAGTTCTGCACCTGTAATCAAGAAAAATGTATATGCACATACACACCTCTGCATATGATTTATGTAGCCCCTAAAGCCTCTGAAGTCCATGGGACTCCAGGTTCTGAATCCTCAAATGGGTGGGAAGCCACAAAGAATTCTTAGCTTGGCTTCTCCATCTAACCTGCTGTCCTACCAGCCTATGACCCACTCAAAGGACCCACATGGTGCCTCACCCCTCTGACAGACTCTCCCCTGAAAGGAGGCCTATGATGAGAGGGAAATGGGGTTTGCCTGGACAGCCCTGGTGCATTCCTATTTACCCCTTTTTCCTATGAAAAGTGTCCTGGTTCTGATGCTATCTTCCTCAGTCCCCTCAGAGGGAGGTAACCAAGCTGTTGCTCCAGTTAGCAGGGCAGCTGTGGGATGGGACTGGGACTGGCTTGTTGTTCCCACAGCTGCCATACGACATTGTCCTATCAGAGAGGGCCATCAGCAGGTGACAAGAGGTTTGTCCTTGTGGAGTTCAAGTTTTCCCATCTCTAATTTCCCACTGCGGAACCTGTCACTCACTCATAGGCTTTCCTGTCACTCGTTTTCCTGTGACTCTCCCTTCTCGTGTCCGTGCATCTTCCCTTCCCTCGCTCTGGTTCCCCGAGTTCCCCTCGCTGTTTCTGCTCCTCCTCATCTCTTGAATTATTCCGAAAATGTTTAACTTGAAAATTAGTTCTACAAGCCACTTTAAACATTTTCCCCCAAAGTGCATCCTATGAATAGAATAAACAAACCTCAATTACGAGACGATACATGAATGCCTCCAAATTGCAGTGGTTAAACTGTAATTTTCACTGACAAAGACGCAGTCAACAGGATGCTGAGATTATTCCAAATTTCATCAAATCTGTATGGGAGTGGAATTCCATGCTCTGAATGGAATAGTTAGCCTGATGACCCTGACTGAAAATTGTTCTCTTTCTATTCTAAAGCGCTCAAACCCCATGAAGCTGGGAGAGGTTATTGATCTCCAGTCATTCTGCTGAGGAACGATCGGATTTATTTCCATGGAGACCAAGGAACCTGAAGATTGGGAAAAGCCCCAGAAGAAATCATCGGTGAGTGGTTCCTGGGAAAATGATGATGAACCGACCAAGATGAGACCTGAGTTACTCTCAGAAGAAGAGAAGACGCCCCACGCTGACCAGGAGATCCAAGACAAAGAACCCCGTCATTATGCCCCAATTCAGAGAAACTCCATCTTCAATCGAACCATCAGACGCAGAACCAGACCCAGACCAAACAGCGGGCAGCTGGCAGGTCAGTACCAGGGACAGCTGTCACAGCCATTCCTCAGCATCCTGTTGGTGTCATCAGGGCTGAAAGGCCCTCGTTAAATGAAGGGAGAATAAGAGGCATTGAAAATTATCACGGGCAGACCCAATAAGGTGGAACATTTTGAAGCCGTTATCTAAAGAACTCAAATTCCCCCAATATGATGACGTGGATACTTCAGCAGAAAGTGTTGCCCCAAATTATACAATAAGACTGGCTTCTGTTTAAAGGAGATGTCTTGTGCTAGGACTCAGTATACACCTTGCTCCCACCATGCAACCCGGGAGGGAGGCTGGGAGCCCTGCTCGTTGGGGGATAACTGGGAACATGAGTTGCCTGAGTGGTGAGGTTCCATCTTGTTCTGTCACTGATGCCACAATGGCCAGAGTTTCTGCTGCCCTGAGAATACGTGACATGAATACCTTGGGAAGAGCTTGGCAGCAGGATTCCGCAATCTTTAAACCACCAGTTCCCAGCACATTTTATCTGCACAAAGTATGTTTGTTGAGCAGAATAAAGTTCAGAAGCTTCTACAATGGGGAATGTCAGAGCTGCAGACCCCTCTCCTGGTGACTTGCCCAGAGGGCTGGGCGGGCCGCGTTCTGGGGTTGTGGTGTGTGCAGGAGTTCCATAGCCCCCGGGGGTTCTGTAGCTGTCATCAGACAGATGTCACGGGACAGAGAATGTGCTACCCTGAGTGTGCTGGAGGTGGCAGCCGCTGCTTTAGCTCCAGGGGCTTCACTGACTCAGTCAAAAGCACTCATCAACCTCTGCATCAGGCAGCCTCTGCCACATGTTAAACCACCCTTAAGCCATGGAGACAAAGCAACAATATTCATTATTTCTCCTGATTCTGGGGGTTGACTGGGTGGCTCCTATGTCTGGGCCACTTTGTCTGACCTCTGCGGTCAGCTGGTGACTCATCTGGGGTCGGAAGGTCAAGGACAGCCTCTCTGGCCTCTCTGGTGGCTAGTGAGCTCGTTGGTCCAAGTGGGGCCTCAGCTGGGACGCCTGTTTCTGCTCCACGTGGCCTCGCACCCTCCAGCAGGCTAGCTCGGGCTTGTTCACATGGCAGCTGGGCTCCCCGAGAGCAAGAGCAGAAGCCACCAGGCCTCTTGAGACTGGACTCAGAACCCACACTGTCACTTCTACCACAGTCCATTGGTCCAAGCAGCTCACAGGGCCAGCGCAGATAAAAACAGATGGAGAAACTGACTCTGCTGCTTGACGGGAGGAGAGGCAAAGAATATGTGGTTGTTTGCCATCTACCCCAAACACTATCAACATTATGTGTTGAGTACCTTGCTAGGCAAGAGGAAAACAATGATTGAAATACTATACTCATGAGAGCTGGGTGGCTGGTACTTTATATTACTCTCTAAACTTTTGTGTATGTTTGAAATTTTCCATAAATTGAAAGTTGAAAACACCTACTCCCACACAAAGAAAGTGGGAGTCTCTGCCCGTGAGGAACCCATAATATCGTAATGATGTCATTTTACAGCAAGCAATGTGTCAAAGTTTACAAGAGAGGTAAAAGCAAAGAACTAGATCCTTCTGGTGGTCCTCCAAAGAAGATGATACTTTAGGTGCATCTTGAAAGATGGTTAAGGACACGGCCAGAGAGAGAATAGGAACTAACCTGGCTGAACACTTGTACGTGCTCAGTGGTTATGCCACGTAAGCATTTCAAGGACGTCCTTACCACATCCATTTTACAGATTTTAAAAAGGAACAACTGAGGCCCAGAGAGATTAAGTCACTTACCCCAGATCACACAGCTAGTAAGCGGTACAGCGTGAACCAGAGTTCAGACCTTTCTAGTTCCAAAGCCTGTGCGGATGCAGAAGGGAGTTAGAGAAAGTCTGTCCAACAGAAATATGATACAAGCCACACAAGTCATTTAAAATTTTCCAGGGACCCCACTAAAAAAGTAAATAGAATTGGGTAAAATTCATTTTAACAATGTATTTTATTTCCCCAAGGACATCCAAAACATTATCATTTCATCATGCAGTCAATAATCAACATAAAAATTAGTAATGAGATATTTTGCATTCTTCTTTTTTTTACATTATCTTTGAAACGTGTTGAGTATTTTACACCTACAGGCCCTCTCAATCCGCATGCTAAATTTTAACTGGAAATATTTGATCTGGATTTAGATTTCATAAAATGTACAGTCAGAAAAGTAGATTTACATACTCAGATTGTTCCAAATATCCTTAAAAGTTTTCCAATAACTGAATTCAGTATCAGTTTTTACATTCAAATTTAAGTTAAGTTAAGAAAATAAGGAATTTCCTTCCTCAGTCACACCAGCCACATTTCAAGTGCGTAAGAGCCACACGTGGCCAGCGGCCGACCCATCGGACAGCACAGCGTTACAGCGTTGCCAGCAGAGAGAAAAGCAGATCCAGCTGCCCAGGTTGGGGGTTGGGGGCGTCTCTCTGAGCAGGAGAAAAGGGGGGTGCAGCTGTGTCTGAGATGAGCCTGGAGAAATGGGGTCGATGGGGAAAGAGCCTCAAGTTCATGGCCTCCAAGCTGAGTCGAGAATGCTGACGGCAGTGTCGACTAGAAAAGCAGTCACTTCACATCCTGCCATCCCCAGAGGTGCCATTTATGTCCAGACCATGAATATTTTCATCAGACTCACAGTTTTCCTTTTAAAGGGACTGCCTCCGTTCACCTCCCTGGAGTGAACTCCCCAAGACAGCCCAGAGCTTCTTGATCGAGAGTCTGAGAAAATGCTCTCCTCGGCTCTGCCCTGGAGGAGCAGACAACACGGGCCACCGGCACCCGGCTGCCCTGGTCCACTTCCTAACAACCAAAGACGGCTCGCGCTCTGGGTGCGCGGTTTGCGATGTGGGCCTGGAAGAGAACACATTCCCCATCCCGTCTGCTCAGTGGGTACCCTCTCAAAGTCACGTGACCCCACCTATGGGTGATCTGACACTCCAGGGGAGGTGACTTGACTTATTATTTAATATTGATTAGGACTCAGACACTGTAAAGTTCGATGTTAAAAAATGGAAGAGTTGGGGGCCGGCCCGGTGGCACAGCAGTTAAGTTCTCACGTTCTGCTTCGGCAGCCCGGGGTTCACTGGTTCAGATCCCGGGTATGGACATGGCACTGCTTGGCACGCCATGCTGTGGTAGGCATCCCACATAGAAAGTAGAGGAAGACAGGCATGGATGTTAGCTCAGGGCCAGTCATCCTCAGCAAAAAGAGGAGGAGTGGCAGCAGATGTTAGCTCAGGGCTAATCTTCCTCAAAAAAAAAATAAAAAAAGATTCAAGAGTTGCAAATGATTTTTGTCTAGTAGAAACAATAACACCCATGGTTAAGTTTTCATCGCCGAATAGGACATTAACCAGGTTTGTACCTGTTTGCAATCTCATTTCGAGTATTCTTGTTTCCACTGGTGATGTATGCATGCATGTTTTTGTGCGTGTGCACACATATGTGTATGTGTGTGGGGGGGTGCATGGATATGAAGTTTCTTGTATCGTAATTATAATTTCCTAGAGATGGCACCCCTGGTCACCAAATACAGCACAAGGTGTGACAAATTCCCCTTCAGGGGCACGAGAGGAAGAACATCTCTCTTCACTCCACTTCCTTGCCCTCCCGGGAGAAGTCACCACTAGTCACAGAGAGACTTGTCTGAAAAGGGGGAGATGCACATTTTCTAACTCACCACTTTTCTTAAATGTCACACATTCGCTGGAAAATGGGAAATCTGTAAATAAGCCCCTGACAGTGAATTTCCCCCAAAGCGGAGCGCCTCCCTGGAGAATACCAAACAGGACAGACCCAGGAGCCAAGAGGATAAGGTGAGAGACGGCAAATCGCAAGGAGGGGCGGGCAATGAAAAGACAGAGCAGAGACCGTTGCTGCAAAGTCTCGACGGGGCTACGAGAGTGTCCTGTGTTTAAAAAAATGGGAACTCAGGGGCCAGCCCAGTGGTGTAGTGACTACGTTCGTGTGCCCTGCTTCAGTGCGGGGGTTCACAGGTTTGGATCCCTGGTGCAGACCTAGCACCACTCATCAAGCCACACTGTGGTGATGTCCCACCTACAAAATAGAGAAAGACTGACACAGATGTTAGCTCAGCAACACTCTTCCTCAGCAAAAAAAAAGTGAATCGGTGAAGAGAAAATGCATCATGGTTCTTAATAAAGTATTGTGACATATGAACCCAAAATCTTAAAAAAAAAAAGGTAACTTTTAGTTGCTCATGTTAAAAAACAATCTCCATAATCTCCTTTAAAAAAAATAACCATTGTTACCCTTTATCACAAAACTGGCAAATTGCAGACATTACATACATTGAGAAGTAGAAGAGAAAAGATAAATCATTCTATTACCACCACCCAGAGAGGTTTTTAACATATTGTAACTGTTTCAAGTCTTTTTTTTTTTTTTTTTGGCTGAGGAAGATTAGCCCTGAGTTAACATCTGTGCCAATCCTCCTCTATTTTGTATGTGGGATGCCCCCACAGCATGGCCACCAATGAGTGGTATAGGTCTGTGCCTGGGATCCGAACCCATGAACCCAGGCTGCCGAAGCAGAGTGTGCCAAACTTAACCACTATGCCATGGGGCCAGCCCATCAAGTCGTTTATTCCTCTCTGTTTTATGTATATTTTCTCTTCATAAAACGGGATCTTCCTGTACATCGTCTTGCAACCTACTTAATGGTATATCACAAATACCTCTCCATGTTCCTAAATATTGTTCTACACACTCATTTAATGGCTATAACATAATCTATAGTATGACTGCATTGTGGTTCATTAATCAGGCTCCTGTTGTTGGATATTTGGGTATTGGATCAGTTTGGAGTGAATTTAGCTGCTTGTAACCAAAAAAAACCAAATAATACAGCTTCACGAAACAGAGGTCTACTTGGCTCTTGTGTGAAAGAAGCCTGGATGGTTGTGACAGTAGCTCCTTCACGCCTTCAGAGACCCAGGCTTCTAGCTTCTACTCTGCCCTCTGTCAAGATGACTGCCAGAGCTCTAGCCATCAGAGCCACAGTTCAGGTGGAGGGAAGAAGGAAGCGGGGGGCACATGCTAGCCTAGTCTGCCCTCCTTTTAAGGAGCTTCCCTGAAGCTACCCAACAATTGGCACTTACATCTCCTTGGCCAAAACTCGGTCACACCTGTGAGGAAGCTGGGAAATGTGTGCATCTTTTTTAAATCAAGTCTGTTTCTGCCAATCCCCATCCCTCCATAAATTGGTCCCATGAGTAAGGAAGACAGGGGAATAGATATGGGAGGAGACAGCAATCTCTGACTCTAGGGAGTTTCCGGTTTTTGCTATTTTGTAAGCCACACTATGATAACTATCATGATGATAAAATCCTGATGCCCATCCCTCGTTATTTCCTAAGTTAAATTCCTAGAAATGTCATACTCTCTACAAATCCCTGGAGAGTTACAGGAAAACAGTGTTTCCATGTTGCGCTGGAGAAGTCTGGCTGAGGCATCCAGAACAGGTGGCAAGCTCTCTTCTGCTTCCTGACATAGCCTTGCCCACAGGGCTTCAATATACATATATATAAAGTGACAGGGACCTATTTTACTATGTGTAATCAGATAGTAAGAGCAACTGCTCCCTGTTGCCCCCAATTTGGCTTAAGCCCCAAGAGCTGAGAACACCGCTATAAATGTCTGGCCACCTACACGGGACACTCCAAGAGACGGTGAAGTCACCCTCAGCTCATCCCCCACA
Source organism: Equus caballus (assembly GCF_041296265.1). NCBI lineage: Eukaryota > Metazoa > Chordata > Mammalia > Perissodactyla > Equidae > Equus > Equus caballus. The sequence continues at coordinate 19,994,873 of NC_091689.1, read as the reverse complement.
TCGAGGGGTCTGCAGAAGCAATAGCACAAATATTTGATGACCAGGACCCAACACTGGAGCAAGAGTCCCAGAGGGGCAGAGGAAGGGCCCTGGGAGGGGGAAAGGAGGGGACTCAGACCGTGGATATTTCCCAATCGACACATAAATGTTCCCATATTTTAACAATCATTGAGGAGGGGTAAGGAGACCTTCCAGGTTTTATCTGGAGGGAATTGTCAGGGTCCTGTGAGCAGTCCACTCCTTCCCACGGGGGTCTCACCCTTGTTGGGCTCCCCGCTGGGCTCTCTGGTAGGTTTTCTGAACTGGGTTTCTATGGCAAGCGAAGTCATAATGCACCTGCTATGAAAAAGTTTTCTAGAAAAAAACCTCCTGATGGGCTGTCAAGCTCTGAGGGCTTTGAGTTACTGCTTCCATAGGTAAAATCCAAAATACGAGTTTCTCCTGGGATATGTTACCATCTAGCATCACTGAGCCTCTCCATCAGCGTCTGTTTGACGCGGACATCTGGGGAACCAGTGTGTGCCGTGCAAATGGGACATCCATTCTCTTCTGTTCTGCTCACTCTTCATTCCACTAGCACCACAGCAGTCAGAGGCTCCAACCTGTTATTTGTGAAAAGTAATTTAATCCCAGCTCTTGCCCACACCTGTGTCCCTATCTTCATATACTGTGCCCCTTGTACAAAGTGCCACGGTCGATTTTGAGCATCTCTTGTTCAGTTTCGGGTGTCTCTTTCCCAATGCCTTTCGTCATCCATTCCCATTGAAGTCCCTCTTACTCTAAGCCAGGAAAACAATTCTCTTTCTCTTTGCTTGATTTGTGCATGTAAATGCAGGCTTCATGATCTACATTTAACAGCCAAAAAGAAAAAAAGAAAGAAAGAAAAGAACCCCACATGGTACAAAGACTGGAAACCACTGAAGAAAGATTGGAGTGTTTATCTCATGCAGGGCCCCAAATATCTGACCCCTCTTTTTTGTAATTGTCACTATAGGTAGTATTTTCATAAAAGCAATTTTAATAGTACTTATTGAAGGAAATTTTACAACAAAATGTGCAAATCTCGGGTATACAGCTCGAGGAATGTATGAGTCAGCTTGGGCTGCCAGAACAAAACACCACAAACTGGATGCTGAAGGAACAGAAATTTATTCCTCACAGTCCTGGGGGCTGGAAGCCCCAGATCAGGGTGCCAGCAGGGTTGGGTTGTGGGAAGGCTCTCTTCCTGGCTTGTAGACATTCCCACTGGGTCCTCCCACGGCGGAGGGAGAGAGGAAGCAAGCTCTGGTCTTTTCCTCTTCATGAGGGCCCCACCCTCATGACCTCGTTTAAACCTAGTTACCTCCCAAAGGCCCCATCTCCAAACACCATCACAGTGGGGGATTAGGGCTGCAACGCATGAATTTGGGGTGAGGGGACACAATTCAGTCCATAACAATGAACTTTCACATGCATATACATGCCGTTGACCATCAGCTGGAGCAAGATCTAGAACATTTCCATTGCCCCAGGAGGCACCCTGACACTTTTCCAGCCAATATCCGACCCTCGCAGACATAACCATCTTCTGATTTCTGTCACCAGTAGAGCAGTTTTGCTGGTTCTTGAACCACATAAATGGGATCACACAGTGCGTACCCTATGGTGTCTGACTTCTTTTACTCAACATAATATCTTTGAGATTCATCAATGTGTGAGCATCAGAGTGTTCTTTTTATTGCTGAGAAGTATTACCACAATTTGCTCATCATCCTTCTGTTGATGGATATTTGGATCTTTCCTAGTTTTCAAACTATTATAAATAAAGTTGCTGTGAACGTTCTTAGACAAGTCTTTTTGTGGATGTATGCGCTCATTTCTCTGGGGTTTGTACCCAAGAGTGGAATTTCTGGGTCTTAGGATATAGGTGTATATTTAACTTTATTAGAAACAGCCAAATAATTTCTGAAAGTTTCTCAGTTGTACTATTTCACACTCCTGCCTGCAAGGTATCAAAGTTCCACTTGTTCCAGATTCTCACCAATGCTCAGAATTGCCGGTCTTTGCGACTGTATTCAGTTTAATATATTGTAGTTTCTCACTGTGCTTTCAATTTGCATTTCCCTGATGCCTCACGATGTTGAATATCTTTTCATATATTCATCGGCTATTCATGTATCTTCTTTTGTGAAGTTTCTGTTGAAGTCTTTTGCCCATTATTTATTTATTCATTCTTTTAATTTGTAGGAGTTCTTTACAGATCTTGACTACAAGTCCTTGATCTGATATATGTATTGCAAATATGTTCTACCAGTCTACGGCCTTGCCTTTTAATTTTCCTGTCTTTTAATGACCAGAAATTTTCTATTTTTGATGAAGACGAATTTATCAATTTTCTCTGTTATTGTTTGTCCTTTTCTAGCCTATCTAAGAAATATTTGACTACTTCAAAGTCACAAAGATATTCTCCTATGTTTTTCTTATAGACGTTTTATACTTCTAGCTTTCACATTTAGGTCTATGTCCATATGGATACCCAGTTGCTCTGGCATCATTTATTAAAAAGAACTTCTGTTCCCCCAGTGAATTGCCCTGGTGCCCCCCCAAATCCACTGACTGAAGACACGTGGATCTTTTCTGGACTTTCATTCTGTTTCGTTGATCTAATTGTCTTTCCTCATGCCAATATCACACTGTCTTAAATACTGTAGCTTTATGCTAAGTCTTAAAATCTGGTAGTGTAAACCATCCTACTTTGTTCTTTTTTAAAGTCATCTTGCCTATTTTAGGTCCTTTGCATTTCCATATCAATTTTAGACTCTATTTGTCAATTTCTACTCCAAAAAAAGTCTGCTAGGATTTTGATTCAGATTGCATTTTCTCTATAGATAAATTTGGAGATCATTGACAACTGAATATTGGCACCTTAAATTGTTCAATCTTTGAACATGTCCTAACTTGCCATTTATTTAAATATTCCTTAAATTAATCCAGCAATGACTTGTAGTTTTTAGTATAGAGATTTACAAATATGTTAATTACATTTATTCCTAGGTATTAAATGTTTTTTTTTAAAGATTCGCACCTGAGCTAACAACTGTTGTTAATCTTTTTTTTTTTCTCTCCTGCTTTATCTCCCCAACCCCCCCAGTACATAGCTGTATATCTTAGTTGCAGGTCCTTCTAGTTGTGGGATGTGAGATGCCACGTCAACGTGGCCTGACAAGCAAGGCCATGTCCGCTCCCAGGATCCGAACCTGGGCTGCCACAGCGGAGCGCACGAACTTAACCTCTCGGCCATGGAGCAGGCCCCTAAATGTTTTTGATCCCATTTTAAATGCCAGTGTTTCATAATTTCATTTTTCAATTGTTTATTGGCAGTATGCTTAAATGCAATTAATTTTTGCATGCTCACTTGGAATCCTGTGACCATGATAAATTCGCTTACCAGTTCTAATTGTTTGTATATTCCTTTGGATTTTCTAGGCACACCATCCTGCCATCTGTGATTAAAGATAGTTTTGCTTCTTTCTTTCCAATCTTCATGCCTCCCGTTTGTTTTTTCTTGCCTTATTGCGCCAGTAAGGACTTCCATTACAATGTTGAATAGAAGTGGAAACAGTCTGTATCCTTGTCTCATTCCCTGGTCATGCTGCTTTGATTGCAAAGATCAGAGCCTGTTCACATTTGTTCAAGTAAAAGGGGCATATTGTAAGGATACCTTATATCCAAATATAAGAGATGAAGTCTAGCCCTACAGGAAGGGAAAAGCCATGGGGAACCACGGCCACCTTCTCCCTTGTCCGGGGGTCATGGGGCCCGCTCCTCTCTGCTTTTCTCTGTGGACTATTCTCTTCTGCCTACTGCTCACACCAACTTCTTCTCTCTGCCTGTCAGCTTGCCCATGACCCAATATGGTGATCATAGCCAGTATGACCTTTCAGCTTGGCTCTCCACAGCCAATGGGGACTTCCTTTTGTGTCTCTTAGAAAGAAAGAATTTCTAAGGAAAAGAATCTGGTTGGCCAGCCTTGGGTCAGGTGCTTATCTCTGGACCAATCCCCTAAGAGAACAGGAGGCAGGGTTAATGGGGCCCTTCCCACTTCCTCAGCGGGAGCTTGTTTGGGAGAACTTTTGAGAAGGATGTGAAGGAGACTCAGGCACCCAAAATATACCTGGTGTAGTTAGAGTCTCAGTCTCCCACACAAGAGAATGCCAAAGGGGACTTGGGTGAGCTGAGAAGCGGCAGAATGGAGACAGGAGCAGTAAAGGCTGGAGACAGCAGATGAGAGGACTGAGGTCGTCAGAGACCCAGAACACACAACAGCCCAGGAACCAGTCCTACATTTGCAAGAAGCTTGGAGGGTGCTGATACGGAGCATGTGATGTTCTTCTTAGTGGTCAGTGCCTATCCTCAGAGGTTCCAGAATTGTCCGCAGCTCACCCAAAGGTGTTGCACAAGTCCTCTTCCATAGGACAATGGCAGGGGGGTCATGGTGCTGCTGGGCAGCGCGGGAGCACAATTACTGTAGACAGATGTGCTATAAAGAGGGGTACAGGGAAGGAACTCACGTTCATTGAGGGTCTTTATGTGTACCATCTTTTTAAAGTCTCTTATCATTATCCCCATTTCACAGATAAGAAAACTAAGACTCAACAAAGGTTAGTCACTAGCCTAAGGTTGCACAGCTAGAGAGACAGCCAGACCACGAACCCAGAGGCTTCCATTCCACATCCCATGATTTCCCACTCCCTCGGCTGCCCTAGACGGAGCTATTGCCAGGGGAAGCTTGGCTGTGGGTATTCCTGTTAACTGCCCACAGGGAGCAAAGCCCAGAGGCACAGGGGGTCCCCCACCCCCGGCCCATCAACACATTGGTCCCTTAGGGGTCCTCTCAAGTCAAGGTGTTGCAAGCTGGCTCTTTATTTACTGTAGATGCAGTGCTGCAAAGCAGGGTTCTGGTCCCAGAAATCATTTCAGATCACAGAAGTACCAAATTGATTCAAAATATATATCTATGAAAAAAGAACAGAACTCAAATATGTGCTTTTATAAACTGACATTTAGTATATAAAATGAAACTACATTATAAAATTTCACAGGGGGCAATTTTTTTGTGTGAACTGAGCAGACTGATGCTTCTTAAAATGTTCAACAATGGATGGACCGGCTGCCTGAAAATACTTTTGTCTTTTTCTAGCAATGCCCCGAAGGAATTGGGAGAGTTCTTCCTTGTTTCAAGGATGGTCAGCCTGCATTAAACATTAGAGTCGCCCCAGGACTGATTCTCATCTCGGGGGAGAAGGGGGCCAGGGACAGCCTCATTGAGCGTTAACAGCTCTGCTCCAACTGCTCCAGCCAGACCTTCCTGGTTATTAAATATTGTGACTATTATCCTTGGACCCATCTCCAAAGTAGTCACTGCATGAAAGCCCGCACCAAAGACTCGTTCTTGGCACTGTCTTAGAATGATCGTGGAAATATGCAAGTTCCATGTCCTATAACTCTGGGGGCAGCTTGTCAGATGTTCATAAATGCTGGTTTGGGTTGCTACTAGGAGAGTCTTACAGTCTTCACAATCTGTAAACACAAGGAGCAAGCCTTGAGTCACTGCAGGTTGGGGCTGCCTCTTTTATTAAAGGAGGCTGTTTTGGGGTTTTGCCATTAGTCAGTCATTTGGGGCAGTGTCGGAGCTGAAGAAATGCAGCCTGACTCTAAGGGGCCTCCAGATCCACCGATTTACAAGAAGCACAGGAGAGAGAGGAACAGGAAGAATAAGACAGTGCAGATGCAAACAGCAAAATCCAAAAGCGAGGATGACCCACTTCCTCAGCAAAGTGCAAGGAGAAAATGAGAAGGGAGGGAAGGATTCAAAGAAATGAAAGCCCTATCAACCAATTGCAGTGTGTCCACTGTAGGGGAGGAAGACACTTCCTCTTCCCAAATGTGGGTTCATCTGGCCGGAGAACGAATTAAATTCACATGAGACAGAATAGCAAGAGAAAATTAAACAAAGCTTTATGAGGAACCATGGCCCGGGGCCTTTCTTCCCGAAGGAAGAAAGGGCACCGAAGAAGTGGGGTGCACAGAGTGGTTATATACCCCCAAACAGGGTGTTTCACATGTGATTGAAATGTCCCTCCCACAATAGTCACAAGATTGCCCTGTCGGCACAGCACTTGATGGACACTGCAGGTAGTGGGTCTGCTATCTCGGTGGGCGGTGGGCGTAGCAGGAGGCAATTCTATTGTCTCGAGCTGGGTGGTCACAGGTGAGCGCAGCAATCAGTTCCTAGCCTAAGGAGAGATGCTTAATCCTGAAGGAAGGCAGTCCCAGGAGGCTACCAGACAAGCACAATAAAATGCAGATTTAAGTCCTTGCCTTTGTCACTGATTAAGAGTTTCTAGAGAGAAGGTCATCTCCTTTCTTCTTCCTGGTACAGAGAGGGAGGCACCTTTTACAATAGAGATTTACCTTACAAATGTAAATGTGTCCTAAGGAAGGGCAAGTTCCATTCCTCAGAGCCTCCTTCCCTGTTCCAGCTTATCAAAAGCACTCAGCCTCAAATAATCCTGATGCCAAAGAGACATATCTTGGGGTGGCCTATTTCAGGTCCCCACGCCACCTTACCTGAATCCAGTTTCAAGGAAACACTGTAGGAGGGAAAGTTTAAAACACAATCAGGGATGGGGCCGGCCCCGGGGCCGAGTGGTTAAGTTCACTCGCTCCGCTTTGGCGGCCCAGGGTTTCACCAGTTCGGATCCCGGGCGCAGACATGGCACTGCTCATCAGGCCATGCTGAGGCAGTGTCCCACATGCCACAACTAGAAGGACCCACAACTAAAATATACAACTATGTACTGAGGAGATTTGGGGAGAAGAAAAAGAAGAATAAAAAAGATTGGCAACAGATGTTAGCTCAGGGCCAATCTTAAACAGAAATAAAAATAAAACACAATCAGGGAAATTTGAACATGGATCAAATATTTGATGGATGTTAAGAAATTATTAATTTTCTTAGGAGCGTTAATAGTATTATGATCGTTTTCTAAGCCCGTATCTTGTAGAGATACATTCTGAAATATTTTGGATGAAATGATAGGATGTCTAGGATTTACTCCAGAATAATCCAGGCCCAGGAAGGAGTGGGTGGGAGTAGAGATCAAAGAAGATAAGCCATGAATCGATAACTGCTGACGCTGGCGAGAAGTATTCTGTCTACTTTAGTATATGTTGGAAATCTTCCATAATAAAAAGTTTAATTTTTATTATGTTTACTTTTTGAAAGCTTTTATTTTAAAAATTAAAAAGGCAGGAGCTGAAGTAAAGAGACCCTTCAGCCCCCACCCCCATCCTCCTGCCGGGGGCCTCCTTTCCAGGAGGTTGGGCAGAATCATCCACTGCTCTCGCCACTGATCATGGTGGCCTGGGGGACATCGACTGCAGGGTCCTTGAAGGCAGGACTGTGCGGAGTTTTGTTCCCTCCTGAGCACTTAGCACATGTCTGACACACCCCAAGCACTCAGTGTTTGCAAACGGTAGATGAATGAATGAATGAGCGCAGATTCCCTGGGCAGAGGTTGCAATCTGGGAACTTGAAGACACATCTGTGCAGACAGGTCCAATAGTGGCCCAGGACTGTGCACACCAAGGCTCTTGCAAAGCCACATCACAGCGGTCACCAGGACCAGGATGGATTATACTCCTTGCAGCTCTCTAACTGGGAGGGGTCGGCCTGCCCAGCCACCTTTTGGAAATAACCCACTTCCCCCCCCTCCCCCGCCCCAGTAGGACAGGAGACCCAGTGCCCCCAGCACTAACAATGCAAATGAAGCGTCGTAAATTAATTTCCTCTCTGGCATCCCTCCACCTGGGGACTGGCTGAGGCCGGGGCATTCCCCCCAAGTCTGTAGACCGTCAGCAAAGGACACTAGAGTATCCGAAGGATCTCAAGCCACTCGGACATGGTGACTGAACAGGTTTAGATTTTCTCTCTCCGAAATTGTTTCTATTCTTACCCTGTCTCAGAATGAATATAACCACGTCTTATGTTTCACAGCTTATGCAGCTAATTTCGTATACTTTTGACAGCTATATCTTATTTTCAGCAGTCCTAAACTCTTTCCCCTGGTTAGGAAGCTGAAGGAGCGTATTGCCCACGAGGCCTTTCGGTTGTGGGCTGCATAGCAAGCGGCTCTTCCAGGCCGGGAACTGAGGTGGGCTTGGCCTTGGGTGGGCGTGGTCTGGAGATGGGCGTGTCCTTGTGGTGGGCGTGGCCCGCAGCTGTCCGTCCTCCCTCCCAGGCCCAGAGGTGACCAGAGGAACTCAGATGTCAAGGGGTCAGCTGGACCGCCTCTTGGACTTGCCGGCTTTTTAAACATTTGAAATAATCATAATAAAACAACAATAATAATAGGCTTTGGGCTGAGCTTGGAGCATGCGTTTTACCTACTCATAATTGCATCTTTAGTGTTTTAAACTGTTGACATTTTCGCACTTGTTAAATTGTCCATTTGAGTCTATTTTGCCTTGTTTTGGTTATTCTGGTTGCTCTATCATTCTTCTCGTTTTTAAGCTTTCTTACCTTGTCCTTTTGCTTTCCTTCTTATTTTCCCTCTATTATAATCGCCTTTTAAATGTTTTCCTTTTGCTTTTTACCTTTATAGTTATTACCACTATTAAAATTCAGTGCTTCTGGCTTTGCTCTAATGTCAAATCCCTTTATCTTAGGGACTTAAATCCCTAAGCTTCTGGGGCTTTGAGAGTTTTCACTTATTGTTTTATTCCCTATTCCTTTTTAGCTATAATCCTTCCTATGTCCTTTTATTTTGTCCGCTGGACTGTTTATAACCATAACTTGTCAGTAACCTAATTTTGGTTTTTAAACTATTATTTTATTGGTTCTGTCTATCCTGTACCCACAATGTTAATTATTCTGTTTCCTTTGTAAGTCATAATTTTGTACCTTATTGGTTGTATTTTTCTCTAATTCTTTTGACTTCTTAATTTAAAAACCTTTACTTGATGGTCTGGCTCTGGGGAGGACATGGAAGCCAGGGCGAGTGGACCCAGGAAGCCTGTTTCTCTCGGCTTCAAGATTCAACCCGCTCTGACCTTAGGAGGCCCAAGAGGGTCCTCGAACAGGCAAGACATCAGAGAGGTTCAGAGCGGGTCTTGAGTGCTGGATGGTCCTCATACCAGCGTGCAGCCCTGGGTAAAGAAATTCTTACTCTTCCCACGACTCCATCACGTCACACAGACAGGACCCAGCACATACAAGCACGCGATAAACTACATCTGTTCTTGGGGGAGGTCACAGAAGAACATATAGAGTGGGGTTTCATTTTGTAAAATTCAAGAACCTGCCAACTGACAAGGTAGTCTGCCTGAGATGCCAAACCTGAAGAGAATCAAAGAAAACATCAGGAAAAACCAAATCAAGAAGCATTCTCCAAAATGGTTGGCCTGAAATCTTTGAGTGCCAAGGTTACAAATGCCAAGCAGAGACTGAGGAACCATTCCAGATTGAAGGCAACCAAAGGGGCTGGACACCCGGACAGGGCGGGTGACCGGGATTGGATCTTTTTGCTGTAAAGGACATTATTGGGACAATAGGTGAAATTTGACGGGAATCTGAGCATGAGTTCACAATAATGGATCAGTGTTAACTTCCTGACTTTGGTGCTTGTATTTGGGTTATAAAGGAGCTGATCCTTGGTTGTAGGAAATACACACTAAAAAGTGTCATCAGGTCAGTAACTGAGTCTCCAATGGCTCAGGAAAAGTACTGTACTTGCAATTTTTGAGATTCTTTCAAAATGTAAAAAGATAGTAGTAATTGAAATATCTTGAGGGAAAATAAAAGATTGCAGGCTCTAGATCTGGACTCTGGAGCTTGGCTCTTGCTCTATCCTTTACTAGGTGTGACCTTAGGCAACTGACCCAGCCTTTCTTTGTCTCAGTTTGCTCATCTCTAAATTGGGGATATTAATAATGCTTCACTCACTGGAGGCATTCTGAAGAAAACAGTAAGTTAACACCTGTAAAGTGCTGAGAACAATGATGGGTACCCAACACGTTACCTGTGATTATGTCTCAACGATTTGAAAGTGCTCTCCCTTCAGGACCTTTGCACATGCTGCTGCTTCCCCTACCCCCACTGTTGCCTGGATAGTTCCTATTCATCCTTCATCCTTAGCTTCTTCCAGAAAGCCCTCCCTGACCCACCACCCCTCCCTCATACTTCCTGCCTCAGGCTGTGGTAGGTACTCCTCTCTTGAGCTTTCTTTGTGCCGTGCAATATCCCTATCATATAATAGTGTATAATTTCTTGATGACTTATCTGTCTGTTCTATTAGATGAATAAGTCTCAAGGGCTGGGCTGACGTCTTTATTCACTGTCATATCCCCAGGCCTAAGACAGTTGATGAATAAATGAATGAATGAATGACCTGGGTGCATGCCTCTCAGTCATAGAGTCTAGAATGAAGTACTCTTTTCTTTTTGGTAAGGAAGATTGGCCTTGAGCTAACATCTGTTGCCAATCTTCTTCTATTTAGTATGTGGGACGCCAACACAGCATGGCTTGATGAGCAGTGTGTAGGTCCATGCCTGGGATCCAAACCCATGAACCCCGGGCCGCCAAAGTGCAGCAGGTGAACCCAACCACTACACAACCAGGCCAGCCCCTGAAGTACACATTTTTAAGTTGAGGATGTGATTCCAGGGCCCAGCTCTAGAGGGCACCATTCACAGTGCCATCTATGTAAAAGGTACCCCTGGAGGTGGGCAGGGCACCATCTGAGCTCTGTACCCACCAGCCCTGACCAGAGATGAGTAGTCGCCTTCACAGACCATCTGTTCTGTTACCCCTATATCAATAGGAAGAACGAACTGTTTTTGTGGTTAGCTGATCTAAAACAAAAATCATTACTTTTGGTAGATGCTTCACCCCTGTAAACTGGAGGAATCCATTCATCTATATATTCATTCATTCATGTGTTCACTCACATAATGAATATTTATTGAGCACCTTTGCTGTTCCAAGTGCTGATTTCTATCAGAAAACTCCTTATTTGGTGACTCGGGGGGACGGTTAGCAACCACTTCCCATGGCAGCTTCCCCAAAGCCTCAATACCCTCAAAGCCAGGGTCCAGGAGCCTGTTGATGGGCCTTGGCTGTGCGGCTCTGATGCGTTCCTGCTTGGCAAGGTTTCCGGGCCCCACTCACCTCAGTCATGCTCCACAGAGGGAACTACGGTCTCAACTGCACACGTCCGGGAGCAAAGCCAGACTGCTCTTCCAGGAAAGGGTCTGGCCCTGGGCACGTCATCTGCGGGCAGGAGTCAGGGATACTGAGAGTTTTGTCCCACTTCCTGATCTTCCTGAAAGGATGTAATGTCAACCATCCTCTGGCCCTATGTGTGCATTCGTTCATGCATGCATTTTGAGCATGCTGGTTGTGCAGGCGTAGCTGTCTCAAATTTACACTATCAATGTCAAGAGGCAGATACACCAATCCCTTTTCAAACGTGGAGTGATCAAAGCGATTGATCATGTTTCTGAGACTTTCCAGCAGAAAGATGGCAAAGTAAGAAAATAGAAACCCCCAAAAACGTTGTTTGGCAAATAACACCATTTCCTGTAGAAACTGACATGTGAAGTTAACTAAGCTATGATTAGAAAAACACCGTCATCACTGTAAGAGTAATCAATATCTCCGTTAAAGGTACTAGACACTCTGAGAGATCGTCTTCCCCAAACCCGGGAACTTATGTCTGCTGGTGGAGAAACCAGTGCTCAAGAAAAGAAAGTGAATGCCGACAAGCAAAAAGTTTCTGAAATTTATAGGTCTGACCCCACTCTACAGAGTTGTGAGAAATCAAGGGAAAAATGCATGGAAAACATTTAAAACAGTGCTTGTCACATAAGGTGGCTGGTAAATAAATGTCTGCCGGGGTTAGAACAGCTTGAATTTCCTCTGCAATGCTTATATTAATCAACATGATGCTTATGCATTGTCCTTGCATTTATATTCATATTTCCAGTTGCCATTAGCCTTACTCTGGCTTTATTTGTAAAGATCTGCCTTAATCCCCACGCAGAGCACGTACAATCCAGGTCCTTGCCTGAGGCTTCAGTCCCAGCCTGTGTCCATGGAGCCTTCTGGAGGGCGTGAAGGCCTTGCCCCCATTGATCCTCTTGGTCATCTGGGTTTTATCCCTGGACTGCGCCAGGCCCTCCCGGGACTTTATCATTTTGTACTTTCCCTCCGCCTTTCAACTCTGGCAGCACAGCCTCCACGGGGTCTTATTTCACTATCTTGGCTCTATATTGTGTATATAGAGAGAAAGAGATTCTAAAAAACTGATGCTCAAACTTTGCTGTTACACTGACTATAGCAACACCATTGAGCATGTTAGCCTTCATACAGTACAAGAATCCATGGGAGAAATGGCTTGTTTTGCCTGTAAACAATGTACTGGGATTTCCATTGCTCATAAGGAACAGGCCTGGGGGGGGGGGGGGGCAGGCAATAGAGACAGAAAAGAGCGAGCCATGTGGCCCTCAACACCCTGGTGGGACCCAAGACCAGACAGCACGCGGGGTCCTGAAAGGCAGCATTCGACCTCCCCCCATCCTTTTGTCTCTCTGACGTGGGTAATTGGCACTGTTGGCCTCTTAAATTCTGACACTGCCGGTCAGGCAACTATAAAACCTCTAAGTTAAGATTTCGACTCTGCGCTGTAGAATAATAGCATGCTCTATTTTGGCCAAGTTTAATTATTGTGCCTGGAGTCAAGTCTTCCCAGGTTGCAAAGTCATGTGTCTGCCAAGAGAAGGCTGTCACGCCTGGACAGGGGACAGAGAGCTAAGGACCTGTGTGTGAGCGAAAGAAATGAGATGGCTGGATTTGGGTTCGAGGCGAGACATCAAATCACAGGTGACTCCTTTTACAGAAAGAGTGTTATATCTAAAGGGGGGCGCTGCACAGTGTGGGAGGATGCAGCCCGCCTGAGAGGGCAAAAGGGACAGCAGCTGCAGCAGAAACACCTCAGTGTCTTTGTCCACCTGGAGTCTTTGCTTTGGCGAGTGTCAAACTCACAGATGGGACAGGAGCACTGGTTGTCCTCAGAACTTTCTGGAAAAAAGCTGAAGCAATCTGTGAGAGCCCACCTCCAAGATGGCCCCCAGTGACCCCGCCACTCGGGATTCATGCTCTCCCATTGAGTGTGGGATACACTTCATGACCACCTTCAACCTGACAGGTGGACGTTCTGGTGTGTGAATTGGAGTCAAGGTCATACAAAGCAGTGGGCATTGGTGTCCCTCTTGTGGCTCTCTTGCTCTGGAAAGCCAGCTTCCATGTCACAAGGATGCTCAGCAGGCAGCCCAAGGAAAGGCCCACAGGGTGAGAAAATGGGGCCAATGGCCATGTGAATGAGTCTGGAGGGAGAGCCTCCAGGCCTGGCCAGCAGCTGGACTGCAGCCTCACGAGAGACCCTGAGCCAGAACCACGGGCTCCCTGACCTGCAGAAGTTCCATGAGAGATGAAATGTTGCTGAAAGCTGCAAGGTCTTGGGCTCATTCGTTACACAGCAATAGATAACTGCTACACTGAGATCATCCTATAAATTAGAACAGAAAGTGAATTCGGTAAAATCTACTTATACACATCAGACGCCATGCAAAACGCTCAGCATCCAGTGCCTCTGACCCCACCGGCCTCTCTCCTGTTCTCGTGCCTAGTGTTTATCTGCCCCACTGCCATACACACACACACACATAGGGCACAGCCCGTAGGCATGACTGGCTGTTGTCAAAGTATGAAATTCCAGCTTCCTTGTCACAAGTGGGGACTAACTCTGAGGGGCTCCAGTGCCCCCTGTGGGAGCAGCTGAAACTGGGACTCTGCCTGAAACCACTCCTTCGGTTGCCATCCTCTCCCGGTGCTGCCTCCCTGCTCCCTCGCTCCTTTCTCCTGGGAGCTCTTCCTTAACGAATCATCTGTGCTCGACCCACGTTAAAGATCCCCCACGTTAAAATCCAGCCTCCTCAGAAAAAGACAAGTAAAGATGCCATGTGTCACTGAAATTTCCTCTTAACGTTATCCTCCATTCCCACGATTAAGAAAAATTTAAAGAAAGAAAATATGTTTACAACGTTAAAGATGTAATTTCTCCAGTAATTTTTCTAAAATTATTTACTAGGCCTCTATTATGTGAAAGGCAATAAAATAAACTCTTCAGAGACTCTAAATAACGTGCTCTCGAAGAGCAATCTTTTCAGAAACTGTCATTATCATATTCTCAGCATTTTGTTGGGTGACGTTGTGGGGTTCCCACACGGTGATGGTCTGAAGTCAGTCACAGCCGGCCGCGTGCTGGAGCCACGGTGGGTGCTGAGGCCTGGCCGCCGATCCGGGCTTTGCAGATAGCGGATGCTCAAGAGTCAGTCGTGGAAGAAATTAATTACCGAATAGTCAGCCGTCCACGTAGATTTGTCAGCTCTTCTGCCCTTTTTTTCCTGAAGTTGTGGTGATGTCATCATATGTTTGTGAAAGAGAGACTGAACCGGCAGGCAAGGCAAGTCTGGTTTTGATGGCGACAGTTTCAGATCAAATTGTGTCAGACAGGGGAAGAGAGACAGGCAGTGGTGACAGGACCTCCTGGAAGTGACCTGAGCCCACAGCAACGGTTCGGGATTGAAGAGCCTCCCTCAGCCCCTCGTGTGTCCAAGGAGAGGTCTCACCCATGGCTGTCCTTCCTGTAAAATCGCAATACAACCGTCTGGCCTGCCTGAAGGCAGAGGCTGGACCAAAAGACCCTGGGAGGCTCCTCCCTGCCCGCCCCCACCCCAGCCCTCGACCCTCGACCCTCGACCCTCGTCTCTGGGCTGAGTGAGAGGGATGGTGAGATACCCAGCACACTGCCCACTTCTCCAGTGGGAAAGGGACCAGGAGCAGGGGGCTGCAGAGCCCACCCCACTGCCCATCACTCAGCACCCATCAGCCCTCACTGATACTGTGAGTCACACATCCTTCAGAAATATGCTCCTTTCTACAAAATGGGCCGTGTTAAAAAAAAAAAACTCATAAACAACACGGCACACTGTATGTACAAATCAGTTAAAAAAAATACATCCTAAAATTAAAACAAGTAAAAGGCATGAAAAGATTATTTGCAAAAGAAGGACGCAGGGGCTGGGCCAGTGGCAAGTGGTTAGGTTCACGTGCTTGGCTTCAGCGGACCAGGGTTCTCAGGTTCAGATCCCCCACACGGACCCAGCACCACTCATCAAGCCATGCTGTGGTGGTGACCCACAAACAAAATAGAAGAAGGTTGCCACAGATGTCAGTTTAGCAGCAATCTCTTCCTCAAGCAAAAAAGAGGAAGATTGGCAACAGATGTTAGCTCAGGGCCAGCCTTCCTCACCAAAAAAAAAAAGAAGAAGAAGAAGAAGGATACAAAATGATCATAAACAAACAACAACAACAAAAATCCACTTCACTAGTATAGAAATAAATGTAAAATAGGACAAGATATCATTCTTCATGCATTAAATTGGCACACTGTTTAAAATTCTAATACTGACTACTGGAAAGAATGCAGAGAGAGACACGGGTGGGGTTTAAACCAGTATAACCTTTTGTAATTTCATAATATATGTGAAAGGCAACAAAAATCCTCTTAATCTTTAACCAAGAGTCTATCCTGAAAAAAAAATCAGAAATCAGGTGAAGATGTTTATCACTGAGCTATTTATACTTCATTGTGTCACACGGATGCTTCTTGGGCATCTACCATGATCCAGGCTTTGCCCCAGGTACTGGGGGTCCAGCAGTGAACACAGGGGACCAAAAGCTTTGCCTTCATGGGGCTTACATTCCAGTGGGTCCTGGCACCCCAGGGCTCTCCCGGTGGGTGAGCTGACTGTCAAGTCCACCTCATTCCCTCAGCCCAAACTCAATATCCTGTACCTTACATCTGACGACATTTAAACTTGATTGTTAAACCAAATGTGCCATTTCTCTAAATGCTTTTTTCCTTTCCCTCAAATTTTTATAAAGAAAAAATTTAGACATGCAGGAAAATTGTAACGATAGTACAATGAACCACTAAACCATGTGAAAGTAAATTGCAGGTATCATAACAACACTTCAGCCCTAAATATCCAGCCTGCAGCTTCTAAGACTAAGAACGTTCTTCTACTCAATCACCATGCCATTATCACACTTAAGGAAACTCAAAAAGACAAAAAAAAAAAAAAAAAAGGAAATTCACAATCATCCCATAATCTCTCTAATATCCAGTCTATATTCAGATTTCCCCCTATTGTCCCCAAAATGTCTTGCCAGCTGGGATTTGTCAATCAATATCTCATCAAGTTGCAAACCCTGCCTTTGTCGGTTTGCTGTGTTTGGACTCCTGTAATCTAAACAGTCTCCCCGATTTGTTTTCCATGACCGACTACTTGAAAATCCAGGCTTATTGATTGTGGAATGGCCCCCATTGTGGATTTGTCTGACTGCTTCCTCACGTGGTGTTTTAACTGGTTCCTTCACTCCCTGTGTTTCCTTTAAACTGCAAGGCAAGGCCGGATGCTTAGTTAGATTCAGGTTAAACACTTGAGCAAGAACGCATGCAGGTGATGTGTGCTTCCGAATGCATCCCATCAGGAGGCTCTGATGTCAGCTGGCCCGCTATTCCTGATGCTAAATTTGATCGTTTGGTTAATTCAGAAGCTGCCAGATTGCTCCGAAGCAAAGGTACAATTTTTCCTTTTGCAACTGACAAGTTGTCTGTAAAGTGTTAGTTTGAGACTCTGTAAATATCCTCTTTCCCATTAACCTTTCACTCAGGGGCTTTTAACATCCATTAATGATCCTTCCTGAATCAACCATTACATTGGGAATTGCAAAAGGGGAAAGTTCTAGTGTTCCTTCTGCTTATCTCAGTTGCTTTTCTTCTGTGAAGAAGACCCTTTGTTTTTTCATTTGTTTTATTTGTTTTCGAGTATCACTATGGATTCATGGTGGGTTTTGTTTTTGTTTTTGTTTTAGTTCGGTGTGTTTTAATCCGTTACTATCATATTCTTTTTGATGCTCAAACTGTCACAAATGTAGCCAGTAGGAGCCCTTTAAGCTGGCTACTGCATCCTTTGATAGATGCTCTCCTATCTTTGGATACTTCCTTGCTTTTTGACACAACAAGATACTTTATATACTTTCTATATCCTAGACCTGGAGTTAGCCATTTTTCCAAGAAGCCCTAGCTCCTTTCAGTGGAGAACGGTATTTGGAAACCAAGATCTGGGGACTATCTTGTGCTCATTACCACCGGCTGATTTCTAGACCGTTTCAGTGGACAGAGCTGGGAAAGCGCATGGGTTCATAAGAACGCCTTCAATTCCAATCCATCACACAGCGCTCCTCCTTACTCTCCCCATTCCGTGTTTTCATCTTCCTTTTCTAAAAGCGAGGACCTTGGTCCTCAACGCATTGTAGGATATTTCTCTGTTCTACAAATACACGCAGTTTCACAATTACTCTGCCTATACCCAAACCCACAACAAATCTACTGTATCCGTTTCCTGGGGCTGCCGTAACAAAGGACCACAAACTGGGCGCTTGAAAACAACAGAAACTTGTTCCCCCACAGTCCTGGAGACCCGAAGTCCATAATCAAGGTGTTGGCAGGGCCACATTCCCTCTGAAGGCTGTGGGGGAGTCTGTCCACGCCCCTCTCCTAGTTTCTGGTGGTTGCCAGTAACTGTGGTTGTTCTTAGCTTGTGAAAGCATCACTCCAATCTTTACCAACATCTTCACAAAGCTTTTCCTGTCTGGGTGTTTCTGTGTCTCTGCGTCCAAACCTCCTTCTCCTTATAAAGACACCAGTCACTGGATTAGAGCCCACCCTAATCCAGTGTGACATTATCCTAATCAATTACATCTGCAAAGAGCCTATTTCCAAACCACTCACATTCAAAGGTACCAGGGGTTAGGACTTTGATATATCTTTCTTTTAATATATATATATATATTTTTTTTTTTTTGGCGAGGAAGGTTGGCCCTGAGCTAACATCTGTTGCTAATCTTCCTCTTTTTGCTCAAGGAAGATTGGCCCTGACCTAACATCTATGCCAGTCTTCCTCTATTTTGTATAAGGGATGCCACCACAGCACGGCTTGATGAGCAGTGTGGAGGTCTGCGCCCAGGATCTGAACCTGCTAACCCCAGGCCACTGAAGCCGAGCACGTAAACTTAACCATTACGCCACCAGGTCAGCCCCTCAACATATCAACACAATTCAGCCCACAACACGTCCTAAGTAAAGTTGAAGACGTCTTTGCTTTTTTCAGTCCTAGAAGAGATCTCAGCAGTGGTATAAAGACAAAGGACTACATCCAAAACTACTTGAATCAATTTTTTTTCTGTGTGGTTACGTTATCAATTTGATAATTACTTAGGTTCATTTGTTTATGTTTCTTTTCAATGCTAAGATTTGATTTTTTCCCCATGTTTTTAGATTTTTAAAAATTATTTGAATATGTAAAACATCTATGTGATTTACAAGTCAAAACTGTATAAAAAGGTACACTCAGAAAGTCTTACCATCTACGCCAACTCTGGAAGTAACCATCTTTACAAGTTTCTCCTTTTCTTTCCTGTGTTTCTTTCTGGGAGAAAAAAGTGTGTGCATAACTATATAACCTCTTCTTTTGCTCACATCCTGCATATGCTCTTTCATACGTCGCTTCTTTCACATAACACTGGAAATCCTCCCAATTCAGAAACACCTTCCTCACTGTCATTTGTATGGCTGCATAGTATTCCGTCATGTGACTAGCATAGTGTCTTCAACCAATCCCCCTTGGACAGGTATGTAGGTTGTTTCCAATATTTTGCTATCAAAAATAATGCCACAGCGAATGACCTTGCGCCTATCTTGTTTTGCATTTCAGGGCAAGTCTTCAGGGTAAATTCTTAGAAATGGAAATGCTGGGTGAAAGGGTAAATGCCTGTTGTCTTGGTGCATTTGGGCTGCTATAACAGAATACCGTGGACTGAGTGGTTGATAAACAAGAGACGTTTATTTCTCACAGCTTAGGAAGCTGGGAAGTCCAAGACCAAGGTGCCCGCCAATTTGGTGTCTGGTGAGGGCCTGCTTCCTGGTTCACAGATGGCTGTCTTCCCACTGTCTTCACACAGTGCAAGGAGCAAGGGAGCTCTCTGCGGGCTCTTTCCTAAGGGCACTAATCCCATTCATGAGGACTCCACCCTTGTGACCTAATCACATCCCTAAGGCCCCATCTCCTAATACCATCACCTTGAGGGTTAGGATTTCAGCATATTACTTTGGGGAGGACACCACCCTTCCGTCCATCGCACACATGTGCTTCTGTTGGTTACAGCCAAGTTCCCTTTCCTAAGGGGTTGGACAATTTTGCTCTTCCATCAGCAATGAGTGCCGGTTTCCGCTAAAGATTTTCATCTCAGTAGTAACAATGGATTTCAATCCAGACAGTTTAGAGTGTTCCATCTTTAAGACAAGCACACAATCGATGGAGAGTAAGAGCGTGTGAAGTGCTGAAACTGAGGGCCTCGGGTTAAAGAGAGAACATTGTGTATTCTAAGGTGTTCTCAATGGGAAGGGATTTTTCCATTCTGTTTTGTCATTTCTCTGACTCACTGTGAGAAAGTGCTCCCCTCTCCTGGTAAGAATCCATCATTTCTTAGAGGAAACACTCAATTGATGACAGTTTAGAGCCTCTTTCTTTTTTAAGAACAAATGCTAATTTCAAGTGGAAGAATGTATTTCCCTCAAGTTTACGACCCTCCTCTGAGACCCTTACAAAATAGCCTCCTGATGAAGAAGAAAAGAGACTATTAAGGACCATCTTTTTACCCTGAGACTAACAGAGAAACAGGCCTAGAGATCCCACTGACTCAGTGACAAATAAAACCTACTCCAAGGGCTGAGCAACATTTTAGAAACAGCAATAATTTAGCACGCAATCTTCACGGCATGGAAAGAATGAGGCACAGGTTTAAAATTAGGAAGAGAAGCATCCACTGGTCAGCTCGGGGAAGGGTGAACAGGAAACAGATAAAGAAAGAAAAGTGAAATTTCACTTCTTTGCCAGTAGTCTGCTTTTTCCCCCAGATAATAATGGTACTTTAGTTAAAGGTGCATTCACCTTTTAAGGGAGTAGCAAGAAGAGGAGGTTTGTGTTTAGCAGATGAAAGGAAAAGGGTTTGTAGGATGTTTCTACGACTGTAATTTCCCGAGAGGCACGGGGATGGTACCAAAAGCACGTCTGTGTGCCTTCAAACCTCCTTCAACTCCGCCTCCATTCAGAAAATGCGTCTCAAGTCTCCAGGATGTCCAAGGTCTCCGCCCACGCAGCAGTGGAGGTGGCATTAAACAGGCTGAATCCTGTCTCCGTGCACAGGCCAGTAGGACAGAGAATTACCGCTCCAGGAAAGTGATCAAGGCGTAAGAGAAGCCCTGGTG
This sequence comes from Equus caballus, assembly GCF_041296265.1. Classification (NCBI taxonomy): domain Eukaryota; kingdom Metazoa; phylum Chordata; class Mammalia; order Perissodactyla; family Equidae; genus Equus; species Equus caballus. The sequence goes on along the minus strand of NC_091689.1, from coordinate 19,974,378 downwards.
AAGAGTGACAGGAGATCCTAGTGAGCAAATACAACCAGCTCTGGGAAGGGATGGGAGGTGGGCTTCATGGAGGAGGCAGCAGTTGAGCCACTGCAGGTGAGATCTAGCCACGCAGGAGGGCAGGGAAGGGCTTGTGTGTGTCAGGGCGACCTGCCTTTCATGGGGGGCAGTGATTTCCTGGATGAATCCTTTGATGGGACCAAGACTTCAGTGAAAAAGAAGAAGCCTTCTGGTTAGGAGTCCCACATGTGGATTTATGGAAGGAATTTCTGGGAAAGGGATTATTTTTAGAACCAGGCAGATTAGAACATCAGGTAAGCACTTTAATTTTAGAGATGCCAGGAAGTAATCTACTGTAAAATTTGAAATCGTCATTCTTTGGAAACTGAAGAGGTTTTTAGAAGAGAGACTTACGTAATGAACTGCAGTGTTTCCCCCACAAGGACATCTGGAGACTACAAAACGGCTCAGCCCCTTTTCCGGGTTCATCAGGATCCCCTACGGTTCCGTGAATGCCTGAAACTCACGCTCTAAGTTGATGCACATTAAGAGATTGATACTGTTTTTTAAAGTACATTTTTCCCTTATTACATAAGTGACACGTTTATTGTCTAAAAAAATTTTTAAACAGATACAAGTAAAAAGAGGAAGATTCTCTCAGATTCTGACCAATCAACTACAAGCACTAGGAAATGTTTTTGACGGTCATTCATCCAGCCCTTTTCAAGTATATTGGAATGCTTAAAATTCCACATATAGAAGTCTGTTTATAAACGAAATAAGACCATGCCACCATCCAGTTTGGGAATCCACTTTTCTTTTCAGTATACTTTGGGCATCTTTCCAGATTCTTAAATATTTTCTCAACCACTTTTAGTGGTATTCCACTTCGGAGATATGTCATAATTTAAATAGTCATCTCCCGTTATTGTGCATTCAGGTTCCTCCAAATATTTCACTGTTCTCAATCACACGATAATAAATACCGTTTTTGCTAATTTTTCCCCACGGATTCTTATAGTTTGTTAAGATATATTCCTAGAAGTAAAATCTCTTTGCCAAAGAGTATGAACACCTGCAGATTTATGGGACGGGTTGTCAAAGTGCCCTCCAGAAAGGTTGTATCAGTTCACACTCCCGTCCCCAGAGGCAAAAGACACCGTCCCTGCCTTGGCTAACACTGGCTGTTCATTTTTTAACCTCTTTGATTGCTGTGTGTCTGACATGTTTTTGAAATAGCGTGCTTTCTCTTTATAATAGCATTCATTCATTTTGTGCTAATTTTACACCGTGGTCACCAGTTCCCTTATTAGAGTCTTCAAAATAGAAATACCGATGGTAGTCAAAAGCTTTGAGTTCCTGAGAAGAGAGGCATTTTTGTCAACATTATGATGAGCAGCGGGGACCTGGAACTGGCCACATTATCTTGTGGTCCACCTCGTTTGTGTCTCCACCAGTCTCATAAAGTGGCCAGTCTCCACCAGAGACACATTGGTCTTTTTACGAGACTCGAAATCCTTGAACGTTTAGTCCTGGCAACTCAACAAAGAACATTCTTTCCACTGGATGTTGGGCGGGGGGGGGGGTGGTTTGTTTCGATAGAAAATGAAAAGTTATCATGCAGCTTGCTTCTTGTTATAGAAAATACTTCTCTAAAACCCAGCTATTTGCAATTTGCAAAGGACAACGTGCGGACAATTTCTAATTATTCATTTTGTTAGCTACATGCTATTCCTTCAAGGCTACTTTGTTTACGAATGGACATCTTTTCTTTCTTGTTTCATCCCTTAAACAGTTCCGCTATTTGGTTAATGGTTAAGGCAATACCTTCTCCATCACAATGGTGAATGTATTTTACTGTTAAAAGTGGGCTTCCTAAATAATAATAACAGGAGGTTGGCCCCATGGCCAAGTGGTTGAGTCCATGCGCTCCACTTAGGCAGGCCACGGTTTCGCCTGTTTGGATCCTGGGCAAGGATATGGCACCACTCATCAGGCCATGCTGAGGTGGCGTCCCACATAGCAGAGCCAGAATGACCTACAACTATGTACTGGGGGTCTCTGGGGAAAAGAAGGAAAAAAAAAAAAAAGATTGGCAACAGATGTTAGCTCAGGTGGCAATCTTTAGAAAAAAATAATAATAATATAATTTTCTATGTGTAGAGTATACTAGAGGACACACCATATATGGGATTAAATTAGGTCTACCTATATAGTTTAGAAGGTAATTTAAAATGAATAGATCTCTGTGGAAGGGAGTGTGAATCCCTTTACAGCTTGAGTTCCAATTAAGAGTATATAAACCCCAATGGTCACAGCCTAAAATGTGAATTAGGTATACCTAGGCAACTCCTAATTTCATTTTCCGCAGACTTCATCCTCAACATATATTGGAAATAACAGTAGTTTTCCTTAAGTCCCCCTTGTTTCAGGTTGCTCCTATTGATGAAAAGCCTATGACATCACCCACAGCCCAAATCCTCAGGCACTATGTGTCCCAGGCTCCTAGGAATATTCCAAAGAAACCCTCATCCTAGGCCCTCTCTCATTTCCACAGTTTCAGACAAACCCACAAGCATTGTAGCATCTTACCCATGAGTTATTTTGGGGAGGCTGTTTTGAGAAATACATTTCTATCAAGGCCACACAATTGTCTGCATCTCATAACTGAAGATATGGCCACCATTTGTCCCAGCCTTTTAAGGACACTATGAGGACACACAAGCCATCAAAATGCTTTGGAAATTCCAACCTTCCACTAGCCAAGCAACATCATCCAGTCTGCCTCTCACACTTGGAAGTGGAGCAAAGCTTGGCCACCTAATTTCGACTCTGCAAATGTATTCAGCATAGCAATAGCAAATCTTTAGCAATTAAGCCCTAAGACTTCAACGCCTTCTTCCCATAATCATTGAAACCTATCCGACACTAGTGTATCTCCTTAACCCAGACAAAGGTTTGTATGCATCTCTTCATTCCTCTGGACTTCTCCCTATTTAACCAAAACTATAACAACTGTCCACCATAGCAACCACATCGAAAAAGAGCAAAAACAAAAGCAAAACACTCCTCGCTTCACCAAAACAGTGCATCCAGTGTTAATGGGTTTTTTGACTCACCACAACAGATCACGGTTCCCTCCTCCAAGCTTGAGGCACCAGTTCCAGAAGGCTGCTCATTTCCAAAGTGGTCAACTAAAGAAACATCTTCATTGACCAAAGAAGGGCAAGATATAGCACCAAAGGAATGCCAGTGTGACCCTCAATAACTGTAGAAGAAAGACCGAACCCAGGCACATGTCAACATGATGCCTACCCACTTCCCCATATTTACTTATTCACCAGCTATTTCCTGATGCCTCCTGGATGTGCTGGATGCTGGGGATGCAGAGATAAATGACATCTTCATAGCTGCCTGCAAAAATCTCAGGTCCATTGGGACGAGAAACTGTGCAAAGAGGCGTTAACAGAGCAATACCAACAGAGCAAAGGGCAGGGCCACGGGAGCTCTCAGGGTGACCCAGCTTTCCTCTGGGCAGCTCCAGCCTGGACCGCACATTGACACCATTAGCAACCAATGACCAGCAAAGTACTGGGGAGTCACTGAAGACAAGAGATGTGTGGAATCAGATACGTTTGAGGAAAATTAACCTGGCAGCTGTGTAGGGCAGACTAAGGGAGAGAAAAAGAAGATGGAGCCCTCAAAAACTGCCCTCAAGAAAGGACCCTCACCTCAGGTCATCTGGCACCAACAACGGGATGAGCTGATGAAGACGAGGCCTTTCGGTTTAGAAGTGACATGAGACGGGGAAAGGTAGTGATCCCAATGGGGATGGCAGAACCAGATTCACAGACGTCTTGACAGGGCTGAAGCAACGTTAAAACCTAACAAGATGAAATTTAACAGAATAAACCAACTCTTCACTTGGGAGAAAAAAAAAAACAAACATTAAAAAGTAAGGAAGGACAGCCATCAGAGAAATGTCGTCACTGTACTCTAAATCAGAATAGAGGCTTGTGAGGTTAGGGCACAGCGCACAAGATCACCCTCACTTCTGACACCAACTGCAGAATTCGGGGGTCCCCAAGACCACTCTTGGGTTCAAAAATTCACTAGAAGGACTCAGAACTCACCAAAAGCTGTGAAACTCACTACTATGGTTTATTACAGTGAAAAGCTACAGGTTCAATCAGCCAAGGAAGAGATGCATGGGACAGAGTCCAGAAAAGTTCCACTTGGATCTTCCAGTTCTCTTGTCCTTGTGGAGACATGGACAGTTCAAATATTCCCTGGCAACAATGTGAGACAATACTGCCAACCAGGGAAGCTCACCTGAGCCTTGGTGTCCAGAGTTTTTATTGGGGCTCCATCACCTAGAACTGACTGGCCACCCAGGTGGCTGACCTCAGTCTTTGGCCCTCTGGAGGCTGAGCTATTATCACATGGACCAAAGCCCCCACCTTACCTGGTGTGGCCCCAACCCCCCAGGTAAGCAAAGACACTCTTGTCAGACATGACATTCCAACGGCTTAGAGATTGCCCAGGAACCCAGGGCAAGACCAGACCTCTCTTTGGGTAAGATCAAAGTCTTTACTACACAGGGCTAAGCCGATTACGTTTTGGGTTTTTTTGGAGGAAGATCAGCCCTGAGCTAACATCTGCCAGTCCTCCTCTTTTTGCTGAGGAAGACTGGCCCTGGGCTAACATCCATGCCCACCTTCCTCTACTTTATATGTGGGACGCCTACCACAGCATGGCTTGCCAAACAGTGCCATGTCCGCACCCAGGATCTGAACTGGCAAACCCCAGGCCGCCAAAGTGGAACGTGCACACTTAACCACTGCGCCACCAGGCTGGCCCCCCGATTATGTTTTTAACTTATTTCTATAAGAGGTTACAATCCCACAATTACAAATTACTCTCCTGATAAAAAGTAAGGAAAGATTTCCACCTGACCAGTAAAACACTTCCAGCCACACAACAGAACAACCTACTTTCAGAAAGTCTCCTTGTGGAGAAATCTTTTTATCCATCAAGTATGGGTTTCTGGTTTTCTTGGAGTGAGACAGGCTACATCTTGTCCTTTTCCTAACTTTCTTCCCAGATTTTGGGGGTCCATCTCACCCTTGAGGCTGTGGATTTACTGCTGGTGCTGCCTGTGCGGTTTAAATTTGCCAATTTTCAAAGCAACCAGAAAAGTCTTTTGAGAGTGACGAAAATAAACTACTATGTTTATGGATTTAAAAAATACAGTTAATTAAAATCTATCAAGCACCTGTTTCTCGAAGTTTCTAATATATATTCGAGGCATAACTGCTCACTAAAAAAAAAAAAATCCAAGTCATTTTCCTACTAGATTTAAGAATACAAATGTGTTTTAACATGTCTGGTGACACACCATATGACCTTAAAAATATTTAGTATCAGTGAACAGAAATTTGCAGTTCCTTCATCCCACACAACGCAGTCTTGACTTACCAACAGATGCTCCCCAAATCTGCCATTAGCCAGCTGTGTGATCTTGGGCTTGTCATTTTAAGACTCCGTTTCTGCTTCTTTTTCCATAAAATAGAAGCGTCGGACCAGACCATTCCTAAGCTTTATCAATTCCTTCGCAATAAAGTAATATTTTATAAACACAAATGAGGACTCCTGAGGCCTGAGGTTGCTACACAAACAAGAAGCCACTTTGTTTCCAATATTTACCTTTTATAACTTAAAGGGAGAAATAAACAATCTTTAGATAAAATATATACAATAACTAAATATTTTTTGAAACATATCAGTAATTCCTTAACAAAACAAACACTTATAGAACGTCTATTATGCACTAATCAGGTATAAATACTTGAAATATTTATCAATATTTTATTTTGTGAATGATTCTGAGCAAAATGTTGCTGAAATGGAGATTTTAGTAACAGTCGGCCCAATAAGCACTAAAAATGATAGGAAATAGAACATGGGGAATTCAGCTTAAGGTTCTATGCCTTCAGAACTCAGTGACTTTCTAAACTGATTTTGTAATTAGGAGGATATTTTTAGCTTATTTTTCATTGGAAGGTCTTATTATACTCATCTTAATATATGTAATTTCACTTGAATATTTTCTGATTTAAAAAAACGAATGAATCTTTTCCCCCGGGTGCAGCAAAGTGTGAAAGAAACAGCTTCCATTTCTTGTTACATCGAATTTAAGGGGTGGTGACACCACGCAAAGCCGTAGGTCCTAGTGACCTTGTGACTGCCCACACAGTGAGCTTCCTGGGACCCCCAATGAAGGATGAGTAAGACATGAGGGTACCCACCCTGGAGGAGCCCATCCTTAGGGTAAGGATGGCCCTATTCACAGAGAATTAGAGTGCCAGGCAATGCTGCTGGTTATACAGGGGAAAGGGCCTGGTGGGGATACCCCAGGGCACCTCGACCCGGAAGGGTGAGGACTTTGCGGGGGCGAGAGGAAGAGTCCTAGCACAGGGAACAGCTCTTGCAAAAGTCCAGAGCCTGGAAAAGTGTGCGGCGAATGAGAAGAGCCGGTGAGGGCCGTGTCCCTGAGGAAGCCAGCAAGGAGCAGGACACCTGGTGAAGAGCTAGTGACAGAGCCAGGATGCTGGCCTTCAGACTCTGGGAGTGGGACTCCAATGCAGGTTTTTAAGCAGAGGAGGGGCAGGAGCAGACCCATAGTTTAGGAAGGGAACAGAGCGAAGGATGGCCTGGGGTGAGTCCAAATGCTGAGGGGGGCGCTGCTTTGAAGGACTTTGGGGATCCAGGGGGCTCGTGAGGCATTGACCTGTGGGGTGACAGGTCGTACAGGAGAAGTTGAGGCCGGCTCTCATGTTCTGCCTGGCTCCTGGTTGGCTGCTGGTGGCGGTGGGGTAACACGAGTGTGCTTGGCAGAGTGTTTAAAAGATGTCCAGGCTGAGATGGCCAGTGAGCAGGTGAAAATGTGCATCTCAGCAGAGGGCTGGAGACACTGAAATGAGTCAAGGCCGAGCAGCGCTTGGCTCGGAAAAAGAGAAGGCCACGTGGTTGTCGCACAAATATTCAGAGGCCTTAAGGGCAAGAGGAGATCAGTCTGTCCACTCAGGCCCCTGGAGGGGAACTAGGGCTAAGGGCAAAGGTTGTGAACTGGATTTCAGTGAAAATGAGCACCTTTTCCTGGAGTCAGAGCTCGGGGAAGATGGGACGGGCTGGGGCCTTGGGAATGCGCCCGCTGATGTCTGGGGAGGGGAGTTCCCTCCAGGCAAAGAGTGCCCTCTTCTAAGCTGCTTTCCTTCCTTTGCCCCCACGTTCAAGACTGCCATGTTCGCAACTGTCTTGTTCAAGACGCTGGCTAAGGAATCGATGAAAGCCAACCTACTAACTAGTAACAGAACCCCTCCCACCAGGAGTATTTGCATCCAAAACCGGGGGATTTCTTCCTTTAAACAAATGCCCCGTGGGTGGAATGTGCAGAGGAAGGGCTTTCCTTTGCTCTGCACTCTACTCCCAACCCCCAGGCATCCTCAGACCCTAACCCTAGGGCCTGGCCCGGGCCCACAGAAGCAGACTGCTGTCCCCATGTGCCCTGGATCCCCAAGGTCCTTCAAAGGGAAGTCCATCAAGGGGAGCAGGGGGCCCGGCCTCAGAAAAGGACACCGGGGAGCATGCCAGTTGTCTTGCTGGATGAAAATCTCCCTGGATTTCCACGTCACACCAGATCACTCATGCTCCATTCGACTCCAGTAACGGATTTTTGCTTGCTTTCTGTATCCGGAAGTAGACTGACCTGACTAACACGAAGGTGCAGGCCCCAAGAGTCAATGTGACCGGGCAGGGAAATCGGGTGGAGGTTTGGGGGCACTTTGCCTCTCCTCCTGTCGCTCCCCTATACCCATCCCGGGCCGCCAGGGCCTCAAGGTGGCTGAGGGCACCCAGAAGAGGCCTTCGTGTCGCCCCCTCTCCACTGTCAGGAGCGGGAGTGCAGGGGCTCTCTGAGACCCCAGTCTCTGCCTCGGACTCCCTCGGGGCACCTCCAGCGAGGACTCACTCCCCCGAGGTTGGGCCCGAGGCGGCAGAGGCGGGGGTCCCGGCGCCGGTCCTGTGGGGGACCGCAGAGGATGCGCGGCGTGAGCGAGGCAGAGGTTCGAGGGCGCATGGGGCCGAGGGTCCCCTCGCCCGTACCTTTCAAGTTCGCCCCGCGAGCTGCTGGGGTCCGGCCGCATGGCGAGGAGGGGGCAGGAAGGCGAAGGCGCAGCTCGCCGGTCCCACCGGTCCTGCCTCCGCCCTCTCCCCGGCGGGGCGCGGCCGCGGCGGGGAGGGAGGCGTGGGCAGGGAGGGAGGGCCCGGGGCGCAGTCGGTGCCCTCGGGCCTGGGTCGCGCCCAGCCCCGGCTCTCCCGCCCCGCCGCCGCCCGGCCTCGCCCCCGCCGCGCGCGCCCTGCCGCCTCCCCCGTTGCCGTGGCAACCCCGGGAGCCTCCAGGCGCACGCCCGCCCGCCCGCCCGCCTGCGGGAGCGCTCGGCAGCGGCGGCCGCGGCAGCTCCGGCTCCAGCCGCGCGCGCTGAGACCCCGCTCCGGAGCCCGCTCGTCGCCCCCGGCCCGGCCCTCGGCCCCCAGCACGGCCCCCCACCCGGCCCCAGTGCCCGCCCGGCCGCCGGCCCCCATGGAGCTGCTGGCCGCAGCCTTCAGCGCCGCCTGCGCCGTGGACCACGACAGCTCCACCTCGGAGAGCGACGCGCGCGACTCGGTGGCGGGACACCTGCCCGGCAGGTGAGGACGGGCGGCCGTCCGGACCCCCGCGCGCCGCCCCCGCGCGCCCCTCGCCCCAGCTTGTCTCCCGGGCCGCCGACACCGACCCGCGCGGCCTATCCCCAGCCCCCGGCCCCGCCGCCCGCGGCCCCCGTCGTGCCGGCACCCGGCCTGGGGTGGGGTGCGTCCCCACCCCGGCCTCCGACCCCCCGAGGCCTGCCCCGGGCCGCCCCCTGTGCCCTCTCCCGGGCGCCCTGGGCGCGCGCGTCCCGCTCGGTGCCCCCTCTCCGCGCCGCGTGGCCCTGGGACGGGAGGATCGCGACCCGAAGGGGGCCGGGGGCCGGGTGACAGCGAGCGGCGCGGGGTGCGCAGCGCGGGCTGGGCTCCCGGCCGCGGGACCCGTCGGGGCGGCCGGTCGGCGCCGCGGAGCGGGCAGGGCGCGCCAAGTTTCCGACGGCCGCCGGCGAGCTCTGAAAACATGAAGGTTTGGGCGGGCTGGGGTGGGAATGAATCACTCGGTCGCGCCCTGGTGCTGTGACAAAAAGGGCCTGTGGGGCCCTCCTGGCCGGAGGGGGGGCGGCGGCCACGGGCCCGGGCAGGGTCCAGCTGGCCAGGGCCGCCTGTGCGGACGCCTCTCGCAAGCTGGCCAAGGTGTGTCGTTGCTTAAAAATAACCGGTCCCCGCGCCTCCTTCTCTCTGGCAGCGAGTCGTCCTCCACCCCGGGAAATGGGGCCACGCCCGAGGAGTGCCCGGCCCTCGCTGACAGCCCCACCACGCTCACCGAGGCCCTGCAGATGATTCGCCCCATTCCCGCCGACTCCTGGAGGAACCTCATTGAGCAAATAGGTGGGTGTCCCGGCGGCGGCGCTGCTTCGAGGGGGAAATGCGGCTTCCTGGTGGACTCGGAGCGGCCCCCTGCTCGGGAGATGCTGTTGGGTTTCTGTGAGCGAATGCATCTGCTGTGGCTAAGGCACGTTTTTGACATAGTTGGTTCTAACTGGTTCCATAGGCTAAACTGCCGCCTTTTCGTAGTGCTGTCTAATGAGGCTTTAGCAAGTGGATTTCTATCCTGCTCTCTCCAGAGAGGTCTACCCGCCTAGCCTTTCCTGGGGGAGGGCTCTCTGTCCCCTCGTCCCTTCTGCCTGAGAGACAAGGGTGCGGGGAGAGGGGCGCTGCCCGGCCTGGGAGGGGCCTGGGGAAGACCTGGCAAGAGAGGGGAGCCTGCCAGGGGTGATTCTGGAGACAGCCAGGCTGACTGGTGCTATTCAAGAAGAGGAGGCAGTGGGCGCCTTGCACAGGGGAGGGAAAGGGAAAGTGGAGACGGCTGGGAGCCCCAGAGCCCCCGGGTTGGGAAGGGAGGCCTGGCTTCACCTGCCCTTCCGGGATCAGCGCCTGGAGGTGGGGGGCGCAGCCTGCGCGTGTCCAGCTCCCGCAGAAGCCCCGTGAACGCAGACAGGGAAGTGGGGAGGCGTCCCGAGAACTCCGGCGCTTGCACTGAGAAGTCAAACATTGCCAATGACATCAAACTAGTTCTTCTGTCATCACCAGAGGTGGCGGTGAAAGGATAATTGGAGTTCTGTCCCCAGCTGCTTAGAAAATCGTTTTGTTCTTTAGTGTTGTCAGAGCAGCCGACGGTCTATTCGTTAAAGTAAAAATTGAGGTTTGGGAATTTTCTTCCCTGCGTACATCATTACTGTCCTCCATCCCGAACACTCAGACAGACAGGAAGTGTCCGTAACGGAAGTGGAGCTTCCACTGCCTGGGAGATCCTGCCCGTGGGAGACTCTTGGGCATCCTCCTGTCCCTGGCGGAGGTTTTTCCAAGCTGAAGCCTGCAAGGAGCTGAGCCTTGCTCGCTGAGTGGGTGGAGCACACCCTGCGTTGTTGGGCTGCGTTGACTCCAGGAATTCTGTTCCCGCGGCCCGCTGTGTGTCAGGCCAGGGGGTGGCAGCTCTTCCCCTTGTTTGCTGGGGGAATGGAGAGGGGCTGCTCTGAAAGCCCCTTTCTCCGGGCTCCCTGCCACATGGTCCTTCACCGTGAGGAGGGCCAGCTCTGTCCTGGCCCACGCTGGAAGCCTTGACTTCCGCCCTCCTGAAAGGGATCCTCTTTGGGTAAGATCAGTGTCCTGATGGGAAAGAAATGGGGTGGGTGCAGGGAGCTCAAGGAGAGAGGGGCTCCTGTGTGCGTCATGGGCGTGTGGAGACCCCTCGCCGGAGACGGCAGGACCAGTCGGGCCAGTGGCCTAAGCTCGAAGCCGGGAGTCAGGGGCCCTGAGCTCCGGGACCTGCTGCCCTTGGCCATCAGTTTCCTCCTGTTGGAAACAGCGGAGACTGACCCCCCGAGTCTTCCTCCCGCTGTCCCTGCCACAATGTGCGGATATGATGGCGAACATCTGTTTCTGGCTCCTGGGCTGGATCCAAGGCTAGGTGCTCGAGAGACGTGTTGAATGACAGCACAGAGCTGTGGCTGCCTTCGTCTCACCTCCTTCATGGTAGACTTGAGTGCTGCACTAAGCAGAGTCCTGTGACAGCCCTGCCAGCTCTCAGCTCGAGGAATGAAGTGAATTCTGTGCCAGGTATCAGGAAAGGAGGGCAGGTTCCTAAAGATGCAGTGGAATTCAAGGGGGAAGAAAGAGGAATGAATATAGGCGTTTAGAGACCACTGTGCTGGATTCTGCAGTGGCTCCCACCGAGGCCAGAACAGATTATGCCAGGATAATGTGTGACACGGTCTACAACTGTCGTGACAGACCACAGACCCTGAGACCCTGTGACTGGGGTGTGGGGTTTGTGTGTGGTGCACACGCAAGCTGTTGTTGTCTCTGACACCTAATGAATGCTTGCACATCGAAGGTGCTCACTAAAATATAAACAGATTCCCTGCCCTTTAGCAGTTCCTATTGGAAGGAGTCAAAGACAATAAATTATTCTCTTCGGCAGGTGAGATGTTGAATGACGCCGGGGGCTTTGTCAGGAGGAGCTGGGAGTTCACCGTCTTTTGAGGGCAGCACAGCCAGCCTGGTAGAGATCATTTTAATTCGGAGAGATGGGCACTGAGCCTTCGAATTCTGCATGGATATAATACCATGTGCAGAGTTTTACAGGCAAAGTTAACTCCCATATAAAGTTGTGCTTGCTGAATGTCCAAAACATAAGACAGGAAAACATAATCTATAAACAGAACACTGAGTACAGAAATTTAATCAGATAACACATGGTTCCTCAGGTAAAGCTACTCTATTTCTATTGTAATCTGAATTTTAAGACTAATAAAATTAAGCGGGTTATGAAAAATGATTATGCAGTGTGTCAGATACCTCCTTGTAATCACAGTAACTCCAGGAAAATTGGTGTTTAAATTCGTATTCTAAATCCTTCAGAAAGAAGTATGAAGTTTTGAGAAAATTCTAAAATTACTTGTATTGAGAGTCTTTGGCTGAAAGTAACAGAATATCCAGTAAAAAGTGACCTTAAACAATAGAAATATTCTATCTCAGTTAATGAATCCAGAGGTGAGAAGTTCTGGAGTTGGTTCCTTCGGCCAAGCAATCACCCAGCTCCTTTCCTTCCACCATTCAGAATTCGTATCGCAAGATGGCTGCCACTGCTCCAGGCATCACATCCTCAAGCAGCCATGTGTAAAAGCAAAAATGGGCAGTTTGTCTTCAAGTGTCTATTGGGGAGGGACATCTTTCTGAGAAGCCCTTCTCAAAATGTAAGATAGCCCCTTATTCTCCTTGGCTAGGTTGTGTCACATGCTCATGTCTAAACCCCCCAGTGGCAAGAGGAAGGGAACTCTCCCAGTAGGTTTTGATAGGTCAAAATTCACTCACTTCCCTGAGCACAGAATGGGTCAGCACCCAAACAAAACCCCTCCCCCGCCAGCTGGGAAGAAAGGGTGCGAGGGGATCGAGGAGAGGCAGCCAACAGTGTCTGCCACAAAGAGATTTCAGAAATATTATTTTCAACCCAACTACCCCCACTCCTGATATTTTCATCTCTTTTCAGCATATGTATGACAGCGTGATGTTGGAGATAGTATGTACCAGGATCAGCCAACTGTAGGATACATAAGACATATTTTTGAACCTTCTAAAAGATGCCAAATTAGTGAGACAATTTGGTGAGGCTTGGAAACCATATTTTTAAAAGGTGTTCAATTCAACAAATATTTGAGTTCCTACTATGTGGGAGGCGCTGTGCTAAGCATTGCAAAGTGAATCTAAGTCGACTCGTGGAAACCAGGTTTCTTTAAACCTCTGTAAAAAGCATGGGAGTCACAGGGGAATAATTGGTGTGACGTTGGCAACAGTAATTATATCTTATGTCTATGACTAGACCAATTTACGTAGTGAGGTGAGACCTCTGTCTTCATGGATCTTCCATCTGGATTGCATTGAGCTCAGACTTCCGTTTTCTTTCTCATTCCTTCGTCAAATTAACTCCATGCTATATTCGGCAGGATTGTAACATTGTCAGATCACAGCATCTTAATTTTTTAAAGTAAATGCTGTACTTAACATAAAGGCTTTATAATTTAGCATTGGGGGCATGGGAGGTCAACTAATTTAATCCACATGGTGCATTTATTTGGTTCCTATTTATGAATTTATCCAGCCACGTTCAGGATTTCAAAGTGAGTCTGTTTTCTTTCCTTTCTTTTTCTACTCTTTAGATATATGTAACAATTAGATGAAAAAGGAATAATAGCTAACGTTTGTATTGCACTGTAAGAGAAAGTGCTTGGGGCCGGCCCCGTGGCCTAGTGGTTAAGTTTGGCATGCTCCACTTTGGTGGCCCAGGTTCGGTTCCCTACACCACTCATTGGCAGCCATGCTGTGGCGGCAACCCACATACAAAATAGAGGAGGATTGGCACAGATGTTAGCTCAGGGCCAATCTTCCTCAGAAACAAAAAAGAGAGAGAAAGTGCTTTACAAGTGGTACGTTTATCCCCATTAGAACTTTCCTGGGAAGACCATCTTTGTTTTAGACATAGACTGACTGATGTCAAGGGGCCCTGACTGCTCTCCAGACCAGTATGTCCCACTGCCCACTGGACCTCCCCACCTGGGTACCCTCAGCACCTGGATCTCCCCACCACCCCCATCCCCCAGTCAGACCCTCCTCCTGTGTTCCTGGCCTCCTTGTATGGGGCCACAAGATGGTGTGGCCAAGCTGGTCACCAGAATATCATTCGTGACCCAGCACGAGCCAGTCACCGGCACCCATCTTCTCCTTATCTCTGACCCCTCCATCCCTCTGCCACCACTAATGTTCAGGCCTCCACCACACTCGCCTGGAGAATTGTCACCGCCCCTTTCTTCCCATCAGTGGTCCTCCTGAATTGTAGCCCAGAGCTGCTTGCCTGAGGTCTCTTGACGCCTCCTTCTTGCCTACGGGATAGACTGTCACCTCCATAGCACAGCAGGCAGATAAGACCCCTGAGGTCTGACCCCCTCTCCTCCCAGCCTCACTGCCGGCAGGATTCTCCCCCTTCCCCCCTTCCCCTCTCCCTGGGCCGGGACTCCCCTCACCACAGAAACTTTTCTGCTCCTCTGCCCCGCAGCCGGGATGTCGGAAATGGGCTTGTCCCTATGGAGGTGCCACGTTTCTGCTGATTCACCTGCACCCCCAAATCTCCTCGGAGACTTAGAATGCATTTATTTCGAGTACAATTGGTCAGGGACAGAAGTCTGAAATTGCAGAAGCAAAAAAACGGGAATGTTTCCCATTTGAATCGTAAAGTGGATGAAATATTGGTTTTTCCTTCAAAACGAGAATTTACAAGGGCTCCCGTTTCGAAAATGAATGTACTTGAGTTTTAATAGTGAAGCATTCAAGGCTCTGGAAAGTGTCCTGTTGGGATGTAGAAACATAATTGGGACATTTCCGTCAACTCTGCACACATTGGTTATTAACACATCAAGTTCCAGAGTCTCGTGGTTTGCCAAGGATGTGTGGGAAAAGCCTATATTTGGATTTTGAACCAGTTCAGGGATTTCTTTATTCTCTGTTGGAAAAAACCTTATGCGTGCTGAGCCTTCCCAAGAAATGAAGACGTGGCAGTGGGTCAGTGGCGTGGAGGGTCTGGCTTTCTCTGTATGTTTCTAGGCGGAGCATTTGCCCTTGATAAGAAGGCAAAGCCTGGACTTAGGGATCCAGAAAGATCTTCACCCAAAACGTTTTTCTTGTCTTCGTTACGATTCTCTTTGATTCCAGGGCTCCTGTATCAGGAATACCGAGATAAATCAACGCTCCAAGAAATTGAAACCAGGAGGCAACAGGATGCACAAATACATGCCAATGTCCACGGCTCGCCAGCCGGCCAGGAGACTCCAGAGGAGGAGGAGGAGGAGGAAGAGGAGGAGGAGGAGGAGGAGGAAGAGGAGCCGGCCAGCCCCCCGGAGAGGAGGGCTCTGCCCCAGATCTGCCTGCTCAGTAACCCCCACTCGCGGTTCAACCTCTGGCAGGACCTCCCGGAGATCCAGAGCAGCGGGGTGCTGGAGATCCTCCAGCCCGAGGAGATCAGGCTGCAGGAGGTAACGGCGGCCCCAGCCTGGGAGCTTCGGTTCAGTACAGGGGTTTTACCCCATGGGGCGGGGCTTCCTCCGTGTGCGAGGCTCGGGGCTGGCTCCCCAGAGGAGTTACAGGCGGGGTTTACCCATCTAGAATGTGCAGGAAAATTCACATGATTTCGCAGGCAGCTAAAGATGATACCTAGTACCTTCTGGGACGGCTGGGACGGCTCAACCCCAGTACTGGGTGTTCTCAGCATTGCTACTTTGTTACATAGTAAGGTTGCAGGCTTTGCATCTCTGTTGTTGTTGTTGGGAATTTCCGTGGCCCGTGTGAGTGGTACCGCACTGGCAGGTGCTGAACTTGTTGTGACTGAGATCGCGCCAGTCTGTGGCTTCCTCTTCACTCGCGTCTTACCCTGCAACTTTGTGTTGGAGTCCCTTGAACCTTGGGTGAGTGGGGGCTCTGCAAGAAAACCCTCGGGATGCCCACCCCTCCCGAAACGGTGCAGAAATCTGGGGCTTGTGTCTCCCCGCATCATTTGATGGTCCGGGCTGACTTTGCTGGTCAAGAGGCTGAGGCAGTATCATTGATTTGCCTGATGGTTTGTTGCTGGCAGGGAGAAATAATCAATTAAAAATGAACAGTAACTGGGGCCGCCTGGTAGCGCTGTGGTTAAGTTCACACGTTCCACTTCCGAGGCCCGGGATTTGCAGGTTTGGATCCCAGGTCTGGACTGCTTGGCAAGCCATGTGGTGGCAGGTATCCCAGATACAAAGTAGAGGAAGGTGGGCACGGATGTTAGCTCAGGGCCAATCTTCCTCAGCAAAAAGAGGAGGATTAGTAGCAGATGTTAGCTCAGGGCTAATCTTCCTGAGGAAAAAAAAAAAGGAACAGTAACGGGGGCTGGCTCTGTGGCATAGTGGTTAAGTTCTCATGCTCCACTTTGGCAGCCCTGGGTTCACAGATTTGGATCCCGGGTGCGGACTGACACACCACTCATCAAGCCATGCTGTGGTGGCATCCCACATACAAGATAGAGGAAGATGGGCACAGATGTTAGCTCAGCAACCAATCTTCCTCACCACAAAGAAACAAAACAAACAAAAAACAGTAACAGAAATGAGAAGCTAAGAAATCTAGGTGCTCATTTTAGTTGAACAAAGATTATTTGGGCATAGAAGGAAAATCTGTGGTTTGGAAAGACAAGAGTATGGTCAACAGGAAGGAGAGAGAAGGGCAAGAGAAATGTGAATTTGCAAGTGAGTGTCCATTGTGGAATTTAAAAAGAGGGGAAAATGAAGAGATTTGGGGTTTTTTATCTCGTTCGATCCAATTCCATCATCCCTCCCCTCTCGGGCTCCCTCTTGCCCTCACCCCCCTCAATCACATGCTCCTTCAAGCCCGTGCTTGAACTCACTCCTTGTCGTACTCGTGACTCCAGACGTTCTGTCCTTCTGTATCCGCTGTTACTCCTGGGCTACTGTCTAGAGAGATGTCGCTCTTGTTTATCTAAAAGGCAGAGCTATAAACCACACAGTTAATGAGCAGGACCGAGAAGAGTTCCCGACCAGGGTCACCTAACCCACATCGGGTTGTACGATGCAGTTGCCACCAGGGAAAGTCTTGATAAAGCTTGACCTTGAACGGCCACCTGGGGTTCACCTGCGTCCTGCCCGGTAGGTAGAATCAGGAGAAATTGGTTTAAACTTTGACATCCTTTGTGACTCCTGGGCAGTGGTTTGTAAATGGCTGCATCAAGAGGTTTTCAGGAACCTTCTGATGTAAATAATGCCTAATTATCAGCTCCTGATGTAGCTTCTCCCAGTTTCCCACTGAAATACTCAGGAGGAGACCTTAAGGAAGCCTCTTGCTCCCACCAGAAACGAAGACGCAGAGTCGGTCCTCCGCTGAGGCAGATGGAGCCTGACCGAGAAGAGCTAGGCAGGCTTTGCCACTGAAAGCCACCGTGCAGAAGATGCCGGAAGTCATGGCGAAATCCCCCTGTGGTTGGCCATCCCACCTGTCAGAGACCAGGTCCCCCCAGCCACGGACAGGGCCGTCATCCCTAATGTGGACTTTCATATAAATGGAATTATACAAGACTCTTTTGCATTTGGCTTCTTTCACACAGTATTATCACCATGGGGCCTTTCTTTTACTCCTCAGAACAAGGAAAAGAGTCCAGTTTCTGGGGGGGGAATACTTATTTTTTTGCCATGATAATTAGAGGAATAGAGGTTTAAAATACTTCGGAAAGCTTAGAGATAAACTGGAGTAGAACTTAAAACGTGGTATAAACCTTCTACAACATAAGCAAAGCTGAAAACAGAGCCTGTGTAATAAAAGGGAACTAAACAGTAAAAAAGCACAAAAATGGGGCTGGCCCCATAGTGGTTAGGTTTGCATGCTCTGCTTCAGCAGCCCGGGGTTTGCAAGTTTGGATCCCAAGTGTGGACCTAGCACCGCTTGTCAAGCCATGCTGTGGTGGTGTCCCACATAAAATAGAGGAAGATTAGCACAGATGTTAGCTCAGGGCCACTTTTCCTCACCAAAAAAAAAAAAAAAAGTGCCGATCTGATTTTGGAGTTTAGACAGTTAGGAAGACTCTTAAGTGCAAAAGTCTTACAGATTTTTATGTATCCCCCCATATCTGACACTTGTCTTATTCAACAGCAGTTTGATTGGGGTTTTGGTTTTTAGCAACTTGCCTTTACTGGACTCTTAGAGTTTTCAGCTCAGTTTTCATAAAAACAACTCCCCTTGCACTGAAAATTCTTTGGTTTTTGTCGTTAAAGGACGTAATTGCATAGCAAGTACAACCGGCTTGAATAAGTTTCAGGATGAGCACAAGGTTCTCACAGGTGGGGAGAGGAGTGTGCGGGTGGCCAGGAGAGCAGCCGGCTGCCCCGACCCGATCCTCAGAGCCTCGCGCAGCTTTGCAGGGAACAGTGCAGGCGAGCGTCGGTCGCTGGAGCTTGGTTAGGAGGGTTTTCTCTGTGTGCATCTTCGTGCTGGCGTGTGAGGCCGTAGCTGTGGATACAGGCGTGGATGTGGCATCGCCGGTCAGAAGTGAAGGGCGTTCTAAATGGGGGTGGATACTGCCACAGTGCCATTCGAAAAGGCAGCACAAATTTCACACCGCTCCAGCAGTGAGAGAAAGCCCGTGTCAGGCACCCTCCCTGGCCCGTTAGCAAACTTCTTCATCCATCACTCTGACCTGTGAGATGAGACATCATATCTTGTTTTAACCTGCCCCGTCCTTGATGACTAGTAAATTGAGCATCTTGTCATATGCTCATTGGCTGTTTCCACTTCTTGGTCTATGAGTGGCCTGTTCATATCCTTTGCCCTTTTTTTCTGTTGCGTTGTTTATATTTATCTTCTTGAGTGATAGCAGCTTTTTATACATTCTGGATATTAAATTTTCAAATGTTTTCTCCCGCAGTAGAGTAGAGGGGAAGCAATGTATCATGGTGATTGTGCACCCAGGCACTGGAGCCCAGCTGCCTAGGTGTAGTCCCAGTTCTGCTACTTCTTAGCTGTGTGACCTTGGGCAAGTAACTTAACTTCTCTGTGCCTCCATCGCCTTGTCTGTAAAGTTAGGGTAATCACGTCACAGGGCTGTGAAGATTAAATGCGTTAATACAGATAAAGAGCTGGTGACCGGCGGACTTGATTGAGCACATACTTGCCTTCTTGCTTTGTTTGCGGAATCTTTTGTCACATAAAAATCTTTTTTTCATCTTTATAGAAAGTCTGGCGGTCTTTTTATGTTTTTAAACCTAATCTTCTGGCCGTTGTGTCTTACGATTCGGAAGGGCATTCCCAAGAGGTACACCTGACAATGAAAAGGTCAGTAGTAGAAACTATTATGAACGACAAAAGAGAGCAGAATGTCAGGAAGAGCAGAAGATGCCACACACGCTACACTGTTTTTGTACGAGTGGGTATAACGGGGTTGGAGGGGATCTGAAAAAAATCATGAGGTTGATTTAAAATGCTTTTACTGAACTTTGTACTCTCGAAACAGCACTGCCCACTGTGGCAGCCACGGGCCACTGTGGCCATGGAACGCTTGACACATGGCTAGTCCTAACTGAGATGGGTCGTAGGTGTAAGACACACTCCAAAGTTTGAAGACTTAGGACAAAGGAAAAGAAGGTAAACTATCTCATTAATAATTCATTAGTAATTTTTACATTAGTTGCATGTTGATATGAATATTTTGGATATATTGGATTAAATTACATATATTAAAATTTCTCAGTTTCTTTTTACCTTTTTTAATGTGGTGACTACAAAATTTTAAAATGTATTTGAGACTCACATTATATTTCTGCTGGACAGCACTGGACTAAAGAGAAGCAATCGTTTATTTTCCAGTGTCCATAAACACCACCAAAAAAGTGGTTGTATATTAAGCCATAATAAAAAGTTCAGTAAATATTTATTAAAATTGTACAGGCCATAATCTCTCACTACAGTGCAGCGAAACCAGAAAATAAATTTAAACAGCATAAAAACCTCCAACAGAAATGTTGAAAATGCTCCTAACCTTTGTGATCGGAAAACAAATTTTATAATTGCAGATTATTCAAAGATAATGATGAGGATACTACATTTTTAAACATATGGAATGCTGCCGAAGCCACATTTGGACAAAAATTCACAACCTTCCATGCTTTAATTATTAAATAAGGAATAAATGCAAAATTAAATGAGCTAAGATGTCAGCTTGAGATGTTAAGGGGAAAACACACTCCTAAGGGAAAGCAGATAGGGTAGAGATGCAGAAAGATATGTACAAGTGGTGATGAGATCATTTTCTAGGAAAATATAAGCTACCAAAAATTGACTCAAAAATAAAAAATTTTAAAACACCAGAATATGCCAGGAACCAAAAAAAAAATCATCTACAAAGAGCTATTGCACCCGAGGTGACTGAGTTGTGCCAAATGGTCAAACCACAGAAGAGTCCCATGTTACTTAGAATGTTCTAGAACAGCGCTTTTCAGCAGATCTTTTTTCGATGATGGAATTGTTCTATATCTGCACCTCCAATAGTCACTAGCCACATATGGCTATTGAGCACTTGAAATGTGGCTAGTGCAACTGAGGAACGAATGTTTAATTCTACTTAATTTAAACTAACTTAAATTTAAATAGCCACGTGTCGCTACTGCACTGGCCAGGGCAAGTCTGGAAGAGACATCTTCAAACTTTCCTTAAAGGGCCACGCAGTCAATATTTTAGTCTTTGCAGACCGCATGGCCTCTCTCAAACCTCTCGGCACGCCATTGTAATGTGACAGCAACAAATAGACAACATGTAAAGGAAAGGCTAGAGCTGTGTCCCGATAAAACATTATTTACGGTTACAAGTGGCCAGCCCATGGGCCATAGCTTGCGGACCCCTAGTCTTGAGCATGGAAAAGAGGGAGATAAGCAAATTGTTTGAAGGTAATACAATATTAGTAACCAAATCTGATAATTTGGAGCACATATACATTAAAACAAAATCCACAATTAGACTTCAACCCTCCTCTCTCAGTAATCAGTAGGAGACATAAAATCGATAAAGATATAGAAGGAGTGAACGCCATCAACCAGCTGGGACTAATTACTGTTTACAGAACACTCAACACATTTCTTCAAGTGCACGTGGGACGTTCACCAAGATAGACCATAACACACTTTAACATCTTTAAGAGAATTGAAATCCTACAAAGTATGCTCTCGGTCCGTAACGGAATTAAGCTAGAAATCAATGACATAAAGATTCCAAACCCTTGGAAATTAAAGCGTTATTTCTAAATAATCCCTGAGTTGGAAAGAAGTCTCAGAGGATGTTAGAAATAAATTAACTGTCCCTATTTACAGATGACACGATTGTCTACATAGAAATCTCGAGGAATCTATAAAAAGACTCAAGAACTAATAATAATCATACACACTGGCTAAAGAAAGAGAAAAGTTAAAATACAATATACCAAGTGCCGGTGTGAGTGTGGAACAACTAGGCTCTCACACATTGCTGGTGGGATGATGAAAGGGCACAGCGGCTCTGAAGAAGAGTTGTCAGTTTCTTATCAAGTGAAATATACACTTTCCATCCACCCAGCAATCCCAGTGTTTACCCAGAGCAGTGTCTCCACAGCAGCGGTATTGGCATGTGGGGTGGATCGTGCTTCCTTGTGGGGGCTCCCCTGTGCAGTGTAGGAGGTTTAGCAGCATCCCTGGCCGCTGCTACTAGATGCCGGGAGCTCCCCTACACCCAGTTGTGCCCCAAAAATGTCTCCAGACCTAGCTGATGTCCCCTGGGGAGCAAAAATAGTTCCTGGTGGAGAACCACTGCCCTAGAGAAGTTCAGATTCCTACAAAAACCTGCACATGAATGTTGACAGCAGCTCTATCCAGAATTGCCCAAAACTGGACACAACCCAAATGTCCTTTGTCAGATAGATAAGCAGAGTCTGGAACATCCGTACAGTGGCATGCTACTCAGTAATAAAAAGAAATGCACAATTGATACACACAACTTAGATGGATCTCAAGGGCATTTTGCTGAGTGAAAGAAATCAGAAAGGTTGCAAACTATTCCATTTATATTCCATTTATTCCATTTCTATGACGTTCTGAACAAGACAAAGCTATAGTGACAGAGCATCTCGATGGTTGCCCGGGCGAGGGACAGAGGAGGATGTGGCTAGAACAGGATAGCACAGGGAGGATTTTTGGAGTGATGGAAATGTTGTGTGTCCTGGTTGTTGTGTTGGTTACGAGAATCTGTGCGTGTGTTAAAATTCATAGAACTGTACACCCCCGAAAAAGGCAATTTTACTGTTTGTTAATTGTAAAAAGTAAAACATTGTAAAAAGGGTTGAATGTCTACATTTTGCTCAGCCCAACAAAATCAGTACTCGTCTCCTCCCCACCAAGCAAAACAAGGCATAAATCTGTCTCATTGTGAATTAAGGCAAAAATTTGTGTAAAACAGGGGCTGGCCTGGTGGCGCAGCAGTTAAGTTCATGCGCTCTGCTTCGGCGGCCCAGGGTTCGCTGGTTTGGATCCCAGGCGTGGACCTGGCACCGTTTGTCAAGCCATGCTGAGGCAGGTGTCCCACAGAAAGTAGAGGAAGATGGGCACGGATGTTAACTCGGCCACTCTTCCTCAGCAAAAAGAGGAGGATTGGCAGTAGATGTTAGCTCAGGGCTAATTTTCCTCAAAAAAAAAAATTGCATAAAACGTGAGAAAATCAAATCTGGAGATATATTAAAAGAATAACATACATTGAGCACATATAAATTAATGCAAAGATGGTTAATGTTTGGGATCAAAATTTATCACATTGATAGGCCAGAGGAGAAAAATACTGTGATCTTCAAAGAGGTTGAAAAGGGCAGTAGTACAACTGTTACCATGTAAACAAAACTCAGAAAGATGGTTTCTGAAATTTATAAAGACTGTCTCAGATCCCTAACCAACATCATACTTAATGAAGAATTGTTGGTGGCAGTAAAGATGGGACAACGATGCTTGCCAACACTGATCTTGCTTTGGAAGCTCCAGCCCATGCAACAAGACAAGAAAAGGAATAGGAGATAAAGCCATAAAGAAGGAAAGTCAAAACCATCCTTATTTGACAATGGCGACTGCCTACTTAAAAAACCCAAGTTAGTCAAAAACACTGGCTCTAATAAGGCAGTTCAGGGAGGTGGTGGGTTATAAGATAAACATGCAAAGATTAGTTGATTTTTTGTACATCAGCAAGACCCAGGTTAAAGCAATTAGCAAGCTCTATCAATGAGAAAAAGGTGAGCACCCCAAAGGAAAATGAGCAAACTAGTTCTCAGAAAAAGTTCAAATGGCCATGGATTAAATGAAAAGAGGAAAAAAGTCAGACTCACTGGTAATCAAAGAGTTTCCAAATTAACAACATTGAGGCACAGGCTTTTCAAAATGGCAAAGACTTTTAAATATATATACATTTAAAACCTAGTCTGGGGGGATTTCTAAATGAGCACTCTGGAACCCAGCTGATAGGAAGAGTATAGCAATATTTGTAACAAAACTCGTACAAGAATCTGTTTGTACACTGCCTAGTGTTTCTATTCCTAGAGATCAATCTTGAAAAATAATCAGAGATGTGCACACTTATTTATTAGGATGTCATTCCAGCAAAAATTAGGGGAAGAAGTGAGGAAGAAACCTACGTGCCCAACGATGGAGGAATTGTTTAGTAGGCTCGTGTACGGCTATGCAAAGACACAACCACTAAACAACATGTTTTCAAAGAATGAAATAGGTGAATATTCATGACACATTACATTTTTAAAAGGCAAGATACAACATTACATCTATAGTAGAACGGGCATAGTAAATAGGGATATTTTATTTCCTTTATACATTTTTGTAATTTCCAATCAATCAGATAAAGATATTTAAATAAATTAGGATAAGTTAATGAATTTCAATAAATACAGTCACGTGCAGTAGTGAATAACATGGACACACGGGCTTCAATATGTGTTGCTCTGAGTTTTCGTAGTCTGACTTTTCATATTTATTCGAAGGAGCTTAATGTGAGTTTCTGTTTTGTGAGTACCTGGCAGTGGACGCTATCCTGAGATCTTCGGATTTTGTGTTCCAAATGAGCGATCGTCTGCATTGGGTCATCCTTCCATTTGTCATTGGGTCATCTTTCCATTTACCAAAGCAAGCCAGGCGACTTCCACTGCCAGCTCAATCTGTTGTTGGAACATCTCTTTTTCTTTGCAAAAGCAGCAGCTCGCAATGAACCACTGTCCACCCGAGGAAAATACCCCAAAGTGATGGCCTTTTGGTAGGTCCAAATCTTCATCAATCATGGAAGAGTCAGGATTTAAGAACAAAATTGTATATTTTTCTCCTCTTTAAGTAAAAATGAGGTAGCTGGGATCGGAAAGTGTTGTCCTAGATGTCGTGCAGGATTTTCTTGGTTTAGTGTTTTTTTAACTTATTCTGAAGCTCTTGGTTCCCGCTCTCCTCTTTGGAATGGTTCTTGAGTTATTGATTGAGAACACAATGGTCTGGGAAAATAATTAGACCCATATTCAAATTACAAAGTTAGCAAGGAGGCAGTGTAGACAGGGGAGGGTGTTCAAAGGGGCGGCAGGGAGGACCCCTCTGGAAGGTGGTGGAGCATGGAATTGTCCTGAAAGGAGAATAAAAAAGCAAGAAGGAGGGACTGTGGAGGGGTGGGGACAGTCACTACTGGTGACAAAACAACAGAGACTACCTGATTCTCGCCGCACCTGACACGGGTGTCGTGAGAAATAAAGGAGAACCCGGAGGGGCCGTCCCCCGCACGGCACCTGGAGCAGCCTTGCCTGCGGCTGGCATGGGTTGTGTCCCCAGCATGTGCCAGGAGCCCTTCTAGGCAAAGGGGATAGAAAAAGACAGACTCGCCACCATCCTGCTCCTGGTGAGCTGGGTGTGCAGAGCTCGGAAAATGAGCTGGGAATATTTTGAGCATCTCCACGGAAACAGGGACACACGTATGCTCATATGGGGCGGCGCAGCCCCGGCATGCCCAGACACGACTTCAGCTTCGTCCTGCGGGGAGGGAGAAGGGAGGGGACCCAGCCATCGCCCTGTGCCGACCTTTCCAGGGATCCGTCAAGTTATGGTGTAACTCAGTCTGAGTCTGCTCAGCCTCTGACATCAGAGTTGTATTTTTGTCGTTTTTCAACCCGTTTTCACAAGGTATAACGTCAAGGTATTTCCATTTTTTTCCACAACAATACTGTTTCAGAAGGAAATTACTTAAGGTTTTTCATAGGATGTGCCTCTATCAAAAAATTAAATCGCAATTGTTATTTTATTTGCCAACTTTCATTGCATCATGTATTTGTCCCTTTAGGATAAACCCTAACAATTCAGCAAATTAGTCCCAAATTGAGAGGGGGCAGGGATTTTTGCCCCGTGGTTTAAGACAGACAATGGCCATCACACAAAACATCACATATCTCCTGCTCGATTTGATTTCGAAAGCAAGCACCTATAACTAATTTCACAAAGTGACAATGTTAGCGTTTATTGTTTTTAAAATGAATCTTTTGGGTAAATAATTCACACAACTGATATAAAGTTCAGAAGAGCAAACAGATTTGCAATGAAAGAAAGTTCCCGCCACCCGTGATTCTCACGGCCATTGCGCGCGCGCGCGCGTGTGTGTGTGTGTGTGTATGTGTGACACAAATGGTAAATTCCCATGCACATTGTATAAATCTTTCCATATCGGCCTAAGCAGGTGCCCCATTCTTCATCTTTTTTCTTTTTTCTTTTTGGTGGCTTTATAGGGCTCCATTGTTTATGACATTCCGTAATTTACATAACCAGTCCCCTGTTGATGGATATTTGCAGTTGGAAATGTTGTGTGTCAAGGATGTTCGTTGCAGCATTGTTTATAACACAGAAGGCTGATATCTGTACAATGGGATACTATGGGAATTGCTAAGTGGAATTGTTGGGTTAAAGGCTGCATGTTTTTTTAAGTTTCGAGAAGATACTGCCAAATGGTCTTTGCACTCCAGCCACATATGAGTGTGCACGTTCCCCATCCCCAATATGGGGCATCATCCAACACTTTTTTTTTTTTTTTTTTGAGAATGATTAGCCCTGAGCTAACATCTGCTGCCAATCGTCCTCTTTTTGCTGAGGAAGACTGGCCCTGAGCTAACATCCATGCCCATCTGCCTCTACTTTATACGTGGGACACCTGTGACAGCATGGCTTGCCAAGCGGTGCCACGTCCGCACCCAGGATCCGAACCAGCGAACCCCCGGCCGCCAAAGCGGAACGTGTGCGCTTAACCACTGCGCCACCAGGCCGGCCCTCATCCAACACTTTTATCCCAACCAACGTCCTAGATGATAAATGCTATCTCCTGTGGTTTTCATTTGCATTTCTCTTGCTGTGAGTGAGGCTGAGCATCTTTTCAGCCATGTGTCTTTTTAAAGTTACACTTATTTTAGTATGTCCTTTTTTTCATGAATTATCTCATTAACCAGGTCATCTTGAAGAAACTTAACAGTTGGCTCTCATGACATGTGTGAGCTGGCTGGGGCTTGGATTCGGTCTGCTGGTGGTGTGGGGGCCTCCCCCAGACCCCCCAGCACCTGCGCACAAGCTCAAATTTCATTTGTGACCCCTCGTCCCGCAGCAACACTGGGAGGTAGTTGTCGTCACCCCATGTGACAGCTGAGGCCCTGAGGCCCCGTGGACTCACTCAGCCTTGGCCTCGCTTGCGTTTCCCGCGTGGACTAGAGAGCTCACTGCAGCGGATCAGCACCCAGGCTCTGAAATCCCACTTCATCCTCGTTATTCGGGGAAGACGTGCTCTAGGGGCTTCTTAACGCAAAGCTTTCTAGCATCACTTCCTTCCCCCCTACGGCCTGTGGGGTTTGAATTACTGTACCAGCTGCAGAGGCGAGGCAGAGCTCGATGCTAATTCTCCCAGCGTGGCAGCTGCCAGCAGAAAAATGACTCTGAGAGCCCCAGAGGAGAGAGCAGGCGCTGCCTTTGGTCGAAGGCTGCCCCTTCCCCTGGCTCTGCCGACACCCCCAGAGGAGAGAGGAGACAGTGGTCGCTCCTGGACAGACAGCCTGCCTGAGCGACTGGGGCAGCATCAGGCATTTGGGGGCCTCTGGCTGGTCTTTGGGGTCTGTGGGGTCCACAGGGGCTGAGCATTGTGAGCACAAGGCCCAGCTTTCAGCAGATTCAGATGGCCATGACTCCCAGCAGCACATGGGGGGCACAGAGCCTGGACTGTGGGGTCTGAACCAAAGTGTCAACGGGCAATGTCCCACAGCCTCCAAGGCAGCCTGAGCTGGAGGAGGGACACCCCAAACCCTTGGCATTCTGGCCCAGCTTTCTCTCCGCCCCCTCGCCCCTCCAGGCAGAAGCAAGCGCTCCAACAGCAAAGTCAGCCCTAGCAGGTGCCCTGAAGCTGAGGACTCAGGGTGACCATGTGGAAGAAAAGTGTGTGCAGAGGCTTTGGGGCTGCGGGCCCCCGCCCTGTGCACCAGGGGTCCTCAGACTCTGCCGAGCCCCAGAATGACCTGGGTGTCTTGGTAAAAGACGGGAGATACGTGGGTCCGGGAGAAGCCTGGGAATCTGCATTTTTTCACAAATCCCTGCGATCAGGGGACCAGGCTGGCTTTTTTTTTTCTTTTTGCCTGTCTAACTCGTATCAGTTCTTTGACTCAGCCCCTTCCAGAAGCCTTCCCTGGCTCTGCATCTCTCCCCACTGCCAGTTCGAGGCCCCCTCCCCGGTTTCCCACTTCACTGTGAGCATCGCCACTGAGCTGTAATTGACTGCGCAAGCCGCATCCTCAGCGGTGTATCTGTGTCCCTCTGTGTCCCCAGCATCGAGCCCTGCCACTTTCTGGAGGTGGCTCGGGGCACATGTTTGTGAGCTGAGAAGGGCTGGACAGCATCACGGACCCTGGTCCCCCAGCACTGTGATCTCCTGAGCTGGTGGTTTCCAGTGGGTTTTCAGGTTTTGGTCATCTCGGGATCCCCAGTGCCCGGCAGCACCCAGCTCTTAGTTGGTGCTCAGTAAACATTCAGAGCACAGAAGTTTGGGTGCCTGCTGCACCGGGGGGCCAAGACTTTTAGGGAGCCATCCAGGATAGGAGATGGCATCGGACATCCAGCCCAGCAGGAACCAGGCAAGAAGGATGAACGACAGATGCCGCCAGCAGTGCCTTGTCGATGGACGCAGACTGCCCCGGAGGAGGAGAGGCTGGGGAGCTGGGCCTCTGGTGGAAGTTACGAGTCGGTGGGTATTCCTAACCTGCCTGTATGATCGCCTGACCGGCCGCCAGGACTGGTTCTCTTGAGTGGTAGCTGAGAGGATTTCCCTTTTAACAAACGTATTTTTAAGCACCTACTTGAAAGCACCATGTAAAGCTAAAGAGATGATTAAGAACCTGGAAAGAGCCTGTATTCCAGTGTTGGGGGGTGGGGAGGGCCTTCTGCATCACAGCAGACCGACCAGCGAGGGGCTGGGGCAGCGGCCTGGCGCCACGCGCGGGAAAACCTTGGCATTTGTGTGGAAGGCCGTCTTGTGGCAGAGTGGTCGAGGCACAGAGCCCTGGGGTCGGAAGGATGGGAGTACAAACCTTAGCTCTGTGGCTCACAGTCCGTGTGGCCTCAGCACTCTCTTTCCACAGTGAGGACAGTCGAGCAACCTCCAGGGTAGTGAGGACCGAGTCAGGTGACACGTTGGAAGCATTACGCCAGACACATCTTAAGTATTCAGTGAATGGCAGCTCTTATTGCTATTTGCACCCTGGTACCATTTATCTCTGAAAACCCTGCATAGACAAGTGGAGAGGACAAGGACATTCACGGCCACCATTTACCAATTAAGTGCCACACCCGTCGATGTGTCTCGGACAGGAATGGAATGACTAGGAGAGAAATGCAGCCGAGGGTTTCCTGGACTCAGAGAATGAGGCTCCAGTCTGGCAGAGGGGCAGCGGGGAACGGCCAGCACTTCAAGCAAAACAGCCTTTCTCTCCGCGGTGCAGCTGTTTTGGAAGCAGCACACGCTGTTTATGGAACATCAGTAAGCAGTCGTCAGTCTGGTCTGAGTGTCCCCAGGGCCGCGGTGCCTGCGGCAGAGAACGTCTCATTTCTCTCGACTCTGGCCCTCGGCCTCGTTTACAGCAGTTTGGAAGAACGTCTGACTGTGCCTTGGTGAGAGGCGGGTGTCCTGCATCAGGAGGGGCCTTCTGCACTCACCCCTCAGCCCACGGTCTGGTCAGAGGGGCCGTGAAGGTGGCGTGGACTGACGTCTGGCCTGGGGGATGGAAGGGGACAGAGTTCTTGGAGGCGGATGGGAAATCTGGAGGAGCCTCAGCCAGCCCAGTTGCCACGACAGAACGCCTCAGGCTGGGAGCTGAACAACAGACGTTTGCTTCCCACGGCTCTGGAGGCTGGGAGGCTGAGATCGGGGGCAGCAGGGTTGGTGTCTGGTGAGGACTCCCTCCTTGGCTGGCAGACGGCCGTCTTCTCACTGTGACCTCCTGTGGCCTCTCCTCTGTGCACGTGCATCTCTCGTGTGCCTTCCTCTTCCTAAAAGGACACCGTCCTGTTGGAGTAGGGCCCCACTGTATGACCTCGTTTAACCTTAATTACCTCTTCCAAGGCCCCGTCTCCGAATGCAGACACATTGCGGGTTAGGGCGTCAACAAAGGAATTTTGAGGGACACAGTTCAATCCATAACAGGGGATAAAATGCAGGCTACCTGAGAAGATTGTTCCGTCCCCTTCGTCCACTCAGATGGGAGCTCAGACCAGGCACCGTGGACAGTCCCTCCTGAGAAGGAGCCTCCTGGACACAGTGGACGACAACGGCAGCAGAGGGAAGTGGCGGGGCAGCTCCAGTCCACAGAGGTGGCTCTGGTGACTCAGGCCACACGACACCGTGGTGATAAACAGAAGGTTATGGCAGCAGAGACAGCTGTGGCTCATTGACACCAAAGTCAAGGAAGCCGAGAACAATCCAAACCAGGGTCGGCCGTGCCGCGTGGGGGCTCCACGGCGAGTCCTGATCCATGGGAGACAGCGTGGGTGAGGAGCCAGACGGGCAATCGTTCAGCCCTGAGCTCTGCTGGGGCTGGAACGACGAAGGACTGACATGATGGGAGGGCGGGAGCGGGGGTGGACAGGTGAGGGGGCTCACCCAGCTGCACAGTGAGGACCCACGTCGGACAATGAAGTACCACAAGCAGAATCGTCTTAGATCACAGGAAATTGTGGATCAGTAAACTGAGCTGTTATAGTTTGCATTCTTTGTGTCTTTGGGGCTGGTGTCTTGCCTTCCTCGCTCAGAAGCATGCTGTGTTTCCTCCAGACTTTTCTTGGGGTCCCTGCTTCCTCTACCACCCCCCTTGCTGATGAGTCAGGTCCAGGAGGGGCCTAACTCTGGGCCACTCCAGTCCCGAGGCCACGTGAGGTCACTGAACCCGCCAGCACCCTAGCCTGCAATGCGCTGGGGGAGGGTCCTGGCTCTGCGTGTCTATGGGGTGTGTTCCCTCCAGTGGGCGGCAGTGCTGGCTGGGGTCTGCAGTCGTGGACGTCTCTGGACTCCCCCGGGGAGGGGGAGATGCTCACCAGTGGAAGCTAACCCCCGGCAGCTTGTCCGAGACTGCGTGGTGACTGTCCCAGTGGTTTCTCTGGTATGTTGTTTCCTTTCTTTGGAGAAAAGTCTAAGTGTACTGAGAAATATATGACCTGGTGCTTACGGAGCGTGGTGGGGTGAACTGTGGGAAGACAGGCTTGGCTTCTCGGCCACAGGCCACTTTGGGAAGTGGCCAAAACAGGAGCTCAGGAGCAGCGACTCTCCCTGGACTCGTGAAGGTGCAGCCGTGTGGTTCTGGCCCAGACGGTGGTCAGTGGGGATGGACATACAAATGTAGATGGGAGCCTGTCATTCCTACATGACACCCTCCGGTGGTCTGGCTGCCTCCCCCACTCTCCCCCTCCCACTCTGCCACCCCATCCTCCGCCCACACCAGGTGCCCACATCCCTTCTCTGCACAGGCGTTTGAGCCCCAGGCAAGGGGCTTTCTTGTCAAACTCTGGGACTCAGCCTCAATGTCACCTCCTGGAACAGCCCTCCTGGCCGGAGCTGCATCCCGTGAAGCGCAGCCCTATGAAGGCAGCGCCCAGATGCCAGGTGGATAATGATCCCAGTCATCCACAAGGCGCTTTGAGACGGGCCGGCTCCAGGCTGAGCACTTTCTGCTGGGGACTGTGGCTCCCGTTCTGCACACATGGAAACTGAAGGTTAGCGGGACGAAGCAGCTCTCGTTCATGGCAGACATCTGGCTGGCGCCCAGGCTGAAGCCTTGACCGCGTGCTGCTCAGCTGCCCGTGGTGGACGCCAGGCCCATCACAGCCTCGCCGACTGCACGGCCATCTGGCCTGACCCCTCGGAAGACACATCTGGATTGACCGGATCCTCCCTTCCGCAAAGAACCCAGGTGGGAGCGGGCTTAGCCCTAGCGCTGTGGGAAAGGCCGAGACACGCAACCTGATTACGGGCAGATGGGGTGGAGCGCCCCGGCAGACCAGCTGTGATTCATGAAATGTGGGTCCCTCTGAGTCCCCCGAGGA
This sequence comes from Equus caballus, assembly GCF_041296265.1. Taxonomy (NCBI): domain Eukaryota; kingdom Metazoa; phylum Chordata; class Mammalia; order Perissodactyla; family Equidae; genus Equus; species Equus caballus. The sequence goes on along the minus strand of NC_091689.1, from coordinate 19,942,963 downwards.
TGACGATCCTGTGTGAGCCCAGCACCAGGGCGCTTGCGCAGCCCCATGGTAGCAGGGAGGGGCCTTAGCCAGCCCCCCGCCGAGCAGCGCTGGGATGTAGGTGCTGTTTATCAAGGAGGGATTTCCTGTGGAAGTAACCCCCACACTCACTCTCACACACACTCACACACGCATATACACACTCACACTCTCACACAATCACCTACCCCTATACATTCACACACTCACGTCTGCACGCTCACACTCACATATACACTCGTACACTCATTCATATATACACACTCATACACATTCATATATACATGCTCATATACTCAGTCACAGTCTCACACACACGCACACACTCACACACACATCCTCCCGTCTGCTCCGCAGCACCCCTCACCCCTGCCCGGGTGCCTTCCGCTCCGTCTGCTGTCCCTGCTCCTCCAGGAGGTGAGCTCTGCGGTGGTGGCAGGGAGTTTCCATGGTCACCCCGAGGGCCTGGTGGCCTAGGCCAGCGCTCGGCAAACGTTTGTGGAACGAACGCAACAGATGGATAAGTGAATGAATGAACGAGTAGGGCCTGGATCCCTGTCGGCTCCACACTGCCAGGCAAAGGCTCGAGTGACAGAGTGAAAACAATATTGATGAGGAAAAGACAACCATATTGATGTGGCAAATAATTTGACGTGTAAAATGAAGACTTTCTGGAAAATGAAACTTCCCAGATGACTAACCACCTGCCAGCGGGGCGAGGGGGTGCGTGCTGTGGGGGACAGGCTCAGCCAGGACCAGTTAGGGGCATGTCAGCAGCGGAAAGCTCACCTGTCCCCACCTAGCTGCCCCTGATCCCTTGTTCCCCCAGAGATCAGGACAAAGATGCCATCAGCTCAGGGGACACCGAGCAGGGTGGCAGGTCCCTGCACAGTCCCAGGCACACCTAACAGTGGTCACTCAGGGAGACGTGGTCTACTGGACATGCCTGTCTCCTCGGGGCTGCATTTGACGTGCGGTACTTTTTTTCTCTCTCGGTACCTGTTACGCTCATCCGTATCAGCTGGGGGTGGGGTGTGCAGGTTTAGTTATATTTGCTTAGAACTTGCGAGCTGTAATGGCTTGACATTTTCTTAAGAAACTTAAATTTAGCAGCAGGAACTTGATTCCATTTCAGCATCTGTAACAGAGAGGCTTCTGGAAACTTCCTGCCCGTTGGAGTCTCCGTCTTGCCAGGCAGGGCTGGGGTAGACGCAGACAGCACGAGGGTGGGTGGGTCCTTGCTCTGTGCTGGGGCCGCTGCTCTGCCATTAGTGAGGCCGGTGCGATGTGCTTTGCATGGCTTCGTATTTTTGAGTAGATCATCAGCCGTGACTTGGGGACAATTACGGAGAGGCCACCAGCTCATTTCAGAGCCTCATCTTATTGTCACTGTCTTGAGGGAGGTACAGGCGCGAGGGGACCAGGCGGCTTCTCCCTGCTGTTGGTGGCCCAGGGTCTCTAATTGGTGGGCCACCCCCGGAGTGATGTCCCTGTGAACTTTCTCACCCGTGCTGGGCAGCCTCATGCAATTGGGTGCCCCCGACTTACCAAAATGTCACTTATTGTAAAGCGGTTTACCAGGCCAGCTGTTTGTCCGAGCTTTGCGTGGAAGCAGCAGAGTGGCTGCGCGGCAGGGGCCTGCAGACACCATTTCACCCCAGCTGTGCCTGCGTCTGACACAGCAGGGGTGGGGTAGTGGCAGAGCCCAGAACTCAGAAAAATTGGGTTGAATCTCTGCACTTCCACCATCCAGTGGCGTGACTTTGGGGCATTACCTAACCTCTGTATCTGTTCCCTCTTGGTGAAGTGGGAGCTTCTGTGTGTCCTTCCTTCCTGTGAGGGTTAAATGAGACGGAGCCTCGTGTGTTTGGAGCCACGCGAGCCCCTCCCTTCCTCCTCCCCTTCACTCTCTCCCTTCCCATCTCCTCTCCTTCCTAACGCCTGAAGCTCAGCTTTCATTGCCGGAGCCTGGAGTCCTGGATCAGGGTTCTGACCCACGGGGAGGGTGGAAGAGCCGGGACCCAAAGGGAGTGAGATGTGGGCTGGGCAGGACACTGGGGGAGGGACCCAAGCCCCTGTGCTCATCACTGCTCTGTCTTTCCATCCCTCTGTCTGTCTGTTTCCTGGGGCTGACGTCTCAAAGGACCACAAACTGGGGGCTTAAAGCAACAGGAATTTATTCTCACCCAGTTGTAGAGCCCAGAAGCCTGACATCAAGGTGTCGGCAGGGCCACGCTCTCCCGAAGGCTCCGGGGAATCCTCGGGCCTTTTGCAGCTTCCTGCGGCTCCAGGCCTTCCTTGACTTGCGGCTGCACCCCTCCCATCTGTGTCACGTCTCCCTCCACCTCTCTCTTAAAAAGACACCCGTCCCTGGGTTTAGAGCCGGTCCTAACCCCAGAGGCTCTCCTGACCTTGACATCCTTAACTACATCTGGAAAAACCCTTTTTCCAAATAAGGTCACATTCACAGGTGCCTTAAGTGAGGATGTCGACACAGCTTTTGGGGGGTCTACAATTCACACCACGACGCTGTCCCTTCTGGGCAGCCACTGTGGAACCTGAGCCCGCCCTTGGTGGAGGAGAGGGGGGGTGATGGGGGAGGAAGGTGAGGGGTCCCAGGGTGGTCTCAGGAGGGGCTGCGATGCGCTGTCTGTGCTTCACAGGATGACGCTCCGGAGGACCGAGCTTGGCTTAGTTTTGTTGGTTTCTAGGCTCCACAGTCAGGGAATAATCACAATATGGGATAAAGCTGCCTCCAAAAAGTGTGTTAGAGTATGGATTTCTTTCTCTCTTTTCCAAAATGAAATTGCCTTACCGATTACATGATGAGATCAGACCACGAAAGAAGTAAGACAGGCTCATTTTTCAATTTTCAGACAATTTAAAGGGTAAAAAAGGAAAGAGTAACAGTCACCCTCAAATTCCACCCCATGCCGATGCCTGTGGTCAACATGGTGGCCCATTTCCTTCCAGATATCTTTCTGGGCATGTGGAAGGGGAGTCCCTCTCCTGATGACTTACACGCCCACCCTGCACCAGGAAACACACCCGGCTCACCCTTAGCCGCTGTCAGGGCTCCTTTTGTTTTGCCTTGTTCGTGTCTCGGACATTAGGCTGCCTCCAGTTTCACCACAGTCAGCCACGAGAGCTTCCCCTCCAAGGGTGTGGCCGCTGGACCTGTCACCAACGTCCGGAAGCCCCTTCCTGCAGGCACCCTTCCCAACACAGGCCTCGGCATGCATCTTTCTTGACTTTTCAAACCATTGCCAAGCCTCCCTTTGCGTCTCTGTCTGAGAATGGGGCAGGCACCCTCCTGGAGGGTGAGTCCTTGGTGGTGACGGCTGCTGTGCCCCATGTCCCCGACGCAGGCCATGTTCGAGTTGGTCACCTCCGAGGCATCCTACTACAAAAGCCTGAGCCTGCTCGTGTCCCACTTCATGGAGAACGAGCGGCTGAAGAAGATGCTGCACCCGTCCGAGGCGCACATCCTCTTCTCCAATGTCCTGGACGTCATGGCCGTCAGCGAGCGGTGAGCCACCCACTCAGGGCCCTCTGGGGCCTGGCTTCCAGAACCTTCTCTCCTCACCTGGGGCACAGCTGAAGCGGGTGGCGAGTGCTCATTACACTGGCTTCTCTACTTTTTTTGTTTGGAATTTTCTATGATAAGATGTAAGTAAATATGTAAACCCAAACATCTACCACCTCTCCCAGTGGGGTAGCCAGTCACGTCCCCCTGGATAGGCCTGCTATCTGCAGGTCCCTTCCCGCCAGCACAAGGGCTCCGTGTGTCGGGCAGTCAGGCTGGTCTGTGGTGAGGCTCACGACCGGGTCCCGGATGTCCATGTAAGCGGTTCTTTATCCCAACGTCATCAAGCCGTGGCTTGGTGAGTGCAGGGCCCCGAGACCCCCTGGGGGCCGGTGCAGAGCATGGTCCGGGATTCGTGCTCTGTCCTCCAGTTCGATGGCGTGCGCCACAGCTCGTGGCCGTGCTTACTAGAACTGTGCTTTTGTTTTGCCCCTATGAAGGATGAGATGAGCTTAAGTGGCGGAGGAAAAGACTTCTGTTAATTGACTCTTGCAAAGAAGAAATGAATTCCAACCGTCTTGTTAGGACAAAAGATCCGTTTATCGTTTTCACTGGAGGCTGTAGAGTTTTGCAGCTCAAAGTGCAAAGCTCAGCTTTTGGAGCAGCTGCTCCAGCCTTGTGAGTTCAGATGTGAAACTGAGGTGCGGCAGAGCAGGGGCCCTTCCCCAGCAGTAGGAGCCTCTCCACCCCCGTGGGGTGCACCCTGGGAGCTGCTGGGTGGGTCCCTCCTCCACACGGACAGCCCACCTTTCTGTTCGCAGTCTGCCACCTCCTTGTGGCAGCCCCGCCCGGTGGGCTGCAGAGGAGAGAGCTGACTGAGACCAGAGCGGCCTCGGAGACCCCTTGGCCTCTGTTGCTTTACCCTCACTGGGGGAGAGCTGTCTTTTTATTTGCCTATTTATCTTTTATTATGGAAAATTCCAAGCATGCAGAAGTAGAGACACCAGTGTAAGGAGCCCACGCTTCAGCATCAAGGTTCACCCACATCCGCCACCCACGGGATCCTTCTGAAGCAACCCCCCACCGTCATTTCATTTCATCTGTAAACACATCAGTAGGTATCTAAAAGATAAGGTCTCCCTCTGTTTTAAAAAGACTCCTAGCGCTATTATCCACCCAAAAAACTGAACAAATAATTCCTTGACATGACCAAATGTGCCGCCCGTGCTGGGATCTCATTGTGTCCTGTTTGTCGGTTTGTCTGAGCCAGGCCCCTCGGTGGGGATGCATCCTGAGTCTCCCCACCCAGGCACCCTGAACCCGACCCCTGCCTCCCGCAGGTTCCTCCTGGAGCTGGAGCGCCGGATGGAGGAGAACATTGTCATCTCGGATGTGTGCGACATCGTGCACCATTACGCAGCCAACCACTTCTCCGTCTATATCACCTACGTCAGCAACCAGACATACCAGGAGCGGACCTACAAGCAGCTGCTGTGAGTGTGCCCAGGCCGCGGGGCCGTGACCTGGCACAGCCAAGGGCGTGGGGGGGGCGGTCCTTGGACCTCTGCTTTCCCAGGGTGGTATGCAAGCCCAGCACATTCCAGGGCTTTCGGTGTCACTCGAGAAATGTTGACCCCAGGACAGTCAGCCACGGCTCCCACGGGTCCTGTGTGCAGGACGGCCATGCAGAGCTCTGTGAGGTTTAGAAAAGAGAGTCTGAGGCCGAGAGGGTAACATCTCAAGGCCCAGGACGTCAGAAAGCGGTTTGAACTGGAGACAAAGGCAAGAATGGGGCGAGCGGTAGTCTTTTTGCTGGTTATCCAGCAACGCCCCAGAATTTCTTGCTCGTCTGCCCACGTGGTAAACTTAATTGGGGTTTCGATTGCTGAGATAATTTCTCATCAACTTGCCTCTTTCGAATTCTTCACGTTTCTGTGCCACGCTTCGACGACAGTGTAACCAGTGAGGTATTCTTAGCCGACTCGGGAGCCCCAGCAGACTCCCCGAGCCTCACGTCTAAACGTTACACTTCGCTGGGCCTTTCCGTCAAGACGCGTTGTTAACTGTGGACGTTTTAAAGCTCGAGTCTTCGGGGGTTTGTGTATTTTATGTTTCATTGAAAATTGAGATTTGAGGGAATCAGGATGCCATTTTTGAGGACAAACATTGAGAAGACGAGCATGCAGGAGAATCAGAATCGAGATATTCCAGAGGGGGCGGGCCCCGCGAGTGTAGACCGTCTGGGCCTGGGGAAAGGGCAGAGTGCTGTGACCCTGATGACGCACAGTCGGTGGCCTGGGTCCGATCCCCCACAGTCATTCCCCGGAGCCCTCGTCCCTGTGGACCCGGCCCCCTGCCGAGTTGGGCTGCACACGAGATGCCTGCCTGGCAGGAGTAGCTCAGGTTCTCCCTCTGTCACCGCCAGCGTGCTGCCTGTTCCCGTCCCTCCGCGGGTTCACCTTGCCGCGGTGTCCTGCTGGGTAAATCATTGACTGTGTGTCCGATTCATAGTCTTGGGCACGCAAGGAATCCTTGCCTCCCGCACACGACATATTCGGCTAAGTCTCCATGGGCCAGGCGTGTGAAGCCATGATGGCTATGTGACTTGGACACGATCAGTTAATTTTCCAGAAAAAAGAAGAGATCAGCGTGTTTTCCATGCCCGTGGGCTGTCTGGGTCTTCTGAGGCTCTGGATGGGGAGGGAGCGCCCCCATTCGTGCCGCCTGCGAGCCAGAGACCCACTCTCACGTCTGTGTCCCCAGCCAGGAGAAGGCAGCCTTCCGGGAGCTGATTGCGCAGCTGGAGCTCGACCCCAAGTGCAGGGGGCTGCCCCTCTCCTCTTTCCTCATCCTGCCTTTCCAGAGGATCACGCGCCTCAAGCTCTTGGTCCAGGTACCGGCCTCTCCCCCTAGCCATGCACCCCAGACTTGGGCATGCTTCTGCTGCCGCAGACCGTTCCCTTTGCTCATTCCCCGTCTCTGCTAGCTTTCTAGGAAGTCCATTTGTTCCACAAATCCTAAATAAGCTTCCACTGTGTGCCAAGCGGTACGGGACCCAGCCCCTGCTCCCAGGGAGCCACTTTCTGAGGGTGGAGATTGACAAACAGACACGGCCCGGAAGTGGTCATGACTGCGAGGACAGTGAAACAGTGTGACACAACAGGGGGTGAATGCCTAGCCACTGCCAGTTGGGGGACAGGAGACGCTCTTGAACGAGTGACAATTAAGCTAAGACTTGGCTGTTAGGGAAGAGCCATTCAGGTGACAGGGGACTGCTTGTGCAAAGGTCCTGGGGCAGCTGGAAGGTGAGCTGGGGGAACATGACGGAAGGGAGTGAGTGTGGAGACGTGGGCAGAGACCAACCAGAGGGCCTACAGGGCTGATATGACACAGGCTCTATCCTCAGTGTGATGGGAGGCACCTGGCCTGACTGACATTTGTAAGAGCTCACAGTGGCTGCCCTGTGGAGAGAGACAGGCGGGAGAGCAAGAGTGAAGTGAGGGAGGGTTAGGAAGCAATTCGAGAAAAAAAGATGGCTTGGCAGGGCCTAGGGGGCAGATCCTGGAGGAAAATCAGTGACCTGAGACGTGGACTTGCCACTGTGGAGTGAGAGGGAAGGAAAGGAATCTTCTAGCTCGAGCGACTCAGGAGATGCTGCCGTCTCCCAAGGTGGGGCGACCGGGTCGGGGCTGTCAGGGTTTGAGCTTGAACTGCCTGAGTTTGAGATGACTTTGAGCAGTTGGCCATCCAGGTGTAGAGTTAAAGGGGGCAGTCAGGGCGGGAACTCTGGGCGTCGAGGTGGCAGTTAATCCGAGAGACCTCCCAGGAAAGAGAAAGGGCTCCCGACACCCGGCCCTGGGACGCCATCCCAAGAAGGAACAGCAGTGAGGGAGGACGCGGACTCAGGGAGCTGGGGTCAGGTGGCCTGGAGAGGATGAGATTTCCTGAAAGGGGGGCTCCAAGGAGCCACAGACCCCTGTGCCTGCCGCATGCTGGTGGGCGTGTTCACCCCCATCCTGAGCGGAGGGAACCCACCAAGCAGATGAAGTGGATGGTGTGGACCCACTGTGGCTCTGAGGGGAATGAGCTGAGATGGTGACCTGTGAGCCATAGTTAGAGGAGGTCAGAGGTCAGGCAGGTGGGAGACCAAAGGCCGTGGGGAGAAGCAGCGTGGTGGGGAGGAGAGGTCGGAGCCGCCCCAGGAGGAAGGGGCTCATGGCCAGAGACCAAAGAAACTGGTGTCGGAAGAAGCCACTCCCGGGGTGGCAGGTGAGAGCACTGTGGGAACACAGCGAGGGCGACCCCATGTCACAGGATGCTGGGGAATGAAGGAGTCACGGGTGAATTTTGTTTTTAACTTGGAAAAACTGAATCAGAAGATAGTCACGTTTCCTAATGATGCAGAGAGAAAACGTTTTAAGAAATTTTATAGGAAAAGAGCATATATGGACATACAAAAATCTAACTTTTGTCTGATGACAACCAACAAAGCAAAGGTCAAGACCTACCTTAACGACGTTGTCATGAGGAAAACAGTGGAACGGGGGTGGGGGGAGCCCGGGCGGGCTGGGGGGCTGCCAGGGAAGGTTCAGAGGAAGCGTGTTTGGGGGGGAAGCCGGGGTGAGGGCCTTCCAGGGAGAAATGCCAGTCATTGCATAAGGTGGGGTACAGGGGCCCCCAGAGAGGCAGCTGGCATGGGGGGCACGTGCACCATCCCATCTGAGGCCACGAGCAGGACCCACCTAGTTGGATGGGAGCTTCATTCCAATGGGAAAAGGTGGAGCCTGAGCCTGCTCATGAGAGATAGATTTGGGAGTAAGGGGACCGTTACCGACAGGGTTTGGTGGCCCCACGTCGGTGAGGGAGGCCCCAGGAGGGGCTGAGATGACCCTGGGTCTCTGACGTGGCAGCGGGGTAGGGCGAGACAGGCAGTGGGAGGGGTCTAGGTCCTGTCTGGAGCCCAGGAGAGAGGTGCTGGAGACGTTTGTGGGGCAGCCATCGCACGCGGCAGGTGGAGGCGGGTGGGTTGTGCTCAGATGCACCCAAACCTCCTTACGGGACAAAAGCAGATCAGAAAATCTGGGCCCGGTGAGGACGGCTAGGCAGAGACCGTGTGCAGTCTGGAGGGTGAGGCAGACTTGCAATTTACAGACAGAGGCAAGATGAGCATCATTTTCTGTTAATTCAAGAAAATGGAACCATTAGAAAAAAGACATTTTTATCAATAAGAACGGAGTTAACAAAGCCTCGGGGTCATTGTGACTTGCCTTCAACTGACGATCCCAGAGGACAGGGTGGGGAAGCCCCTGGTGCCCACCGTGAGCGTTGGGCTCCCCCTGGGGACAGGGCTGGCCCTGGGCATCCCTGCCTGCTCCACCAGCACATGGTGGCCTCCTCTGCTTTGACCTGCATTGAACTTGGTCCCCATGGTTAATCCTCTTGGGAGGCTTTGACTCCTGGCGCGCATTTTAGAGCCAGGCAAGGCTTTGGGTCAGGATGCTCAGCCCTCGGCCCGGCTGAGGGTTCTCCTGCCCTCTGTCCGTCACCTGGTCGGGGTTTTTGTACATGGATGTCACAGCCACGTGAGGCTGTTAGGACCGGTGCAGCAAGGAGGCCACCACTGCAAGGCAGGGTGGAGAGGGGAGGAGAGGCTGTTCGTGACCAATATTAATGCAGGCTTTCCCTGCGCTCAGAACATCCTGAAGAGAGTGGAAGAGAGGTCTGAGCGCGAATGCACCGCCTTGGACGCTCACAAAGAACTGGAACTGGTGAGTCGTGCTTCTTTCTTGCTTCCCGATGACCTGCTTTCCTCATCTGGACCCGCCTTCCTGCTTCTGCTCCCTCGTGTGTCAGTGTGTCTTTGGGAAATGCAAAATCGTTTTACTGTTTACTTTTGCAATCCAGAAAAGTCACTGGGTCTAAAACATACGTCGGTGTGGCCTGAGCAGGGTGCAATGTCCTCATTCTCCACTCCGGGCTGTTGGTGTGCCCGGGGTGGAGGAGGCAGCTGCCGGGCACTCTGTACCCGTGTTGACCTCTGCTGCTGCCCTCAGGCTGGTCTCTCTCATCAGCTGCTCACCACAGGCGTCTGGGGCGCTCCAGAGAGCCCACGCTTGTCCTTGCCTGTTTCTGGTGTCTTCCCACCTGTGACACCTGCTGACGCTGGCTCTGGCCGTCCCTGTGCCCTGACACAGCCTGCCCCATGCATTTCTCCTCCTCCGTGCCTCTGCCCTTCTCTCGGGCGGCCCCTCCCCTCTCTCTGTGGAAGGACACACTGGCCCTGCCAAGCCCATCTCCGCGCCTGGTCCTCGGAGAGAAGCGTTCCTCCTGAAAGTTCCCTGCAGAGTAGGGGTCATGCAGGAGGGGTCAGAGAATGTGTCTGTTCTCAGTGCTGGGCTAACGTGGATCCTTCTGTCTTAAAGCACTGGCTCGTGTGTTTGGCTCCTGGTGTCAGCTGGAGCTGAGAGCCGGCTCCTGGCAGCTGTGCGAGGGCGATGTTGTCGTGCTAGTGATCCGTGATGGACGGGAGCCTGGTGCTCTCGTTCCGGCAGCAGCAGCTTAGTAAAAGGACTAGGCCCGTGGGCGTCTGATGGTGGGTCTAAGCCACGTGGAGCCAAGAGGACTTCTTAAGTCATTTTCCCCCGGCCTCTCCTCATGTCCGTTACTCAGACCAGTTGGCCACCAAAATCCTTCTGGCACCCTTTGAATACTGGGGGGAAACAGCGCTCCCGTCATAGCCTCGTGGGGAAAGGCTGGAGCCTCGAGCCGGCTGGTCAGGGAGGGCCAGTGACTGGGAGTGGGGCAGCATCTTTGGGCCGTCTGCCCACCCCCGGAACTCACATATCTGATCCGACGGGAATCCATTCTGGCCCCCACCGGGCAGCTGGCCACACTGAGCCCCAGAAGGCGAGTCCAGTGATGCCACGGCCTGGGAGAGGCCCACATGCTCCAAGGGCTTTTCCTGTGGTCAGCTGGGGCCAGGCGAACACTTTCTATTCCTTAAGTTCTTTTCCACCATCGTCTCTCTTTTTTTCTCCTTGTAATGAAAGTGTTCTCTTGTTTCTCATAGTTTACTTTTTTAAAAAAAATAAAGGTGGGTTTTTTTCTAATGCATAAAAGTAATTGCTGCTCAATTCCAAAAAAAAAAACACAAAGTGCTCGTAAGTAAAAAGATGATGGTAAAGATCAGTTATCCCACACCCCCTGCTGACGTGCTGGGGTGTGCCCTTCCAGACCTCTTTCTAAACAGACACCTGCACACACAACTGTATTCTTTGCAAAAAGGGATTGTGGTTTATAAGCCAGCTTTGCTCTCCATTCTAGTGCATGCAAAATTATTGCAATTTTTAATGATTTCATAGAACAGGGTTATACAGATATATTAGCATCAGTCCCAGTTGGTGGACATTTAGGTTGGTGACAGTTTTCCTCATTCTAAGCTACACTGCCAGGAACATCGTTGTGCAGACATCTTTGGGCACCGTCCTCATGCACGACTGCTGAGTGCCTGCCGGGGCCGGGCTCTGTTCTAAACACCCGTGATCCGGTGTGGAATGTTGGTTTTTCCACGTGAGTCCCCAGAAGTCCCAGTTAATGCGATTTACTGGGCCTCTCGGTACGTGGGCTGCCTCCAGGAAGGTGGGGAATCTGCTCTCCCCTACAGCGGGTGACAGGGCCCATGTCCCCACAGCTTGGCCAGCCTGGAGCCTTGTCTGCCTGCCTCTTCCAATCTGACAGATGGGAAAGGACATCTAATTGTTTCAATTCACTTTCTAGGTGATGCGAGGGGTCGGCATCCTCTTTTATGTTCCCTGGGGTTTACTTCCAAGTGAGGACAAGGCCACTAACTTTCTCCACCAGAACCGAGAGCCATACCTAACAGCCTGACAGGTTTTCCAACTGGCCTTTTTTCCAGAAGGTGCTGGAGAAAGGAGCTGCTGTCCTTTTGAGACTGGCCAGTCTCAGCTGTGGGCACAGTGTCGGGTCCCAGTGGTTGTTTAGCCCTTTGGGACCTGAGTGGACAGAAGGAAGTGGCCAGTGACAGCTGGCTGCCGGTGGCCTGACGTGTCCTCCTTCGTGTCCCAGGTGGTAAAATCATGCAACGAGGGCGTCAGGAAAATGAGCCGCACGGAGCAGATGATCAGCATTCAGAAGAAGATGGAGTTTAAGATCAAGGTGAGCCTGCTCCCGTCCACCTGTCCTGGCCCAGCCCAGCCGGCTGGAGCATTGGTCACTGGCCAGGCCTGCTGAATGCCACCCTTGGGTCTCAGTGCAGTGTCACGTCCACCGAGGCCCCGCCTGTCCCGGTCACCAGGCTCCATCACACCGGCCTAGACTATCTCCCTAGAGACTGTGGGCAGGGACCCGGGAGCCGCCTGCCCGAGTCTGGATCCTGCTCTCATTTACTGGCTGTGTGACCTTGAGCATGAAGTACATGACAGGGACCGTTCCAGGGACTCTCCAGTCTGGGGGATTTGAAAATCTTCTCCCCCAACTTTACCTAAAGGTTCAGGCATCAGTGAGCCCGCAGGGCCGTACGGCCTGGGTTTCTGGTCACCCTGGGTGTGGGAGCCAAGCCCCAATCGAGGATGCAGACGTGGCCTTCTGGGCCCCCCATGGAGCTCCTCCTGCCAGGCTGCCCGCCCTTGAGCCCCAGAGTGGGGACCCCAGACTGGGCCTCTTGGCCCCGTGGTACCCAGTTCTCTCCTCTCCCTGTGAACCCAACCCCTCCCCTGATTCTGCATCACACAGGCCGAGCGTGGTGAGGGGATGACGACACACACACAGAGGCGCCCACACCCACGCACATGTGTGCACAGACACATACAGTACACATGGATACGCTTAGACACATATACACAGCAGCACAGTGAGGGCCGCGGGGGAGCCTCTGGGAGGCGCGTGGAGGGCCACGCCGTCTGACACTGCCCCCCCCCGCCCCCCGCCCAGTCGGTGCCCATCATCTCCCACTCCCGCTGGCTGCTGAAGCAGGGCGAGCTGCAGCAGATGTCAGGCCCCAAGACATCCCGGACCCTGCGGACCAAGAAGCTCTTCCAGGATATTTACCTCTTCCTCTTCAACGACCTGCTGGTGATCTGCCGGCAGATCCCGGGGTGAGCTGGCCTGAGCGGGGCATCGGCGGTTGGCGGCCGGCACGGGGAGGGCGGCATGGAGAGGACAGGGTTATCTGTGGCCGGGGGTCGGACGGCAGGGTGGCGGGAGAGAGGTCGGGCTTTGATTGGGGTTTAAAGGGCTGCTCCATTCTTGTCCAGCTTTGGGCCTTTGGGCAAGCTTATTTAAAGCTCCTGAGCCTCAGTTTCCCCTCCTGTTGAGCGAGGGTTTCACTCCTTGGATATGGGGAGCCCAGCTCAGTGCATGCACTGTCGGAGCTCAGTAGAGGGGTGACTGCAACATCGTTGGTGCTAGTCCCGTGTCCACTGGCCACACCAAGGGAGGGGTTCAGGTGGGGGGCTTCCAGAAGGAGGTGAGGAGTGGCCAGAGCAGTGGGGTCAGTCCTGCTGGCTGGCTGGGGTTGGGGGCGGATCCCCCGGAACCCCCGGGTCTCCTTGGGACTCACACGCCTGCCCGGCCACCCTTGGTCCCCAGAGACAAGTACCAGGTGTTTGACTCGGCCCCACGGGGCCTGCTCCGCGTGGAGGAGCTGGAGGACCAGGGCCAGACGCTGGCTAACGTGTTCATCCTGCGGCTGCTCGAGAATGCCGATGACCGGGAGGCCACCTACATGCTGAAGGCATCCTCACAGTGAGTGCCCAGGGCCACCCGCACCCTGTGACCCCCACCTGAGGCGCTCCGAGTCTCCTTCCAGGTGGAGCCGGCTCCAGGGCTCCGCACCCACTGTCCTTCCTGCCCCCAGACCCTGCAGGGAGTTAGGGTCCAAGTGTGGGGCTGTTGGGGGGGTGGCTGCACTTGCTGGGGGTGCACGTGTGCACACGTGTGCATGTATGTGTGCACGTGTGTGCGTGTGCACGTGTGTGTCTTCCCTCTGGGCCTCAGACTCTAGCTGGGCCCCATGAGATGTAGAACCCTTGGGCCATGCTTACTGGTGAGCCCCTATTGCTGTGTGGCCTCAGGGCCACCTCATCACCTCTCTGAGCAGCCAGGCCACCTACCCTGCAGCCCAGCCTCTGAGAGGAACAGACGAGATGGGTGTGGGGAGAGGCTTTGTGGCCGTGGGGCCCAGCACCTGAAATACAGGGGCTCTATGTGCAGACCAGGCCCCCCCAGACTCACAGGTGTTGCCCTCCCCATCTCCATCCAGTTCTCAACGCCTGGGGCAGGTGGGGAGGCATGTCCGCCTTCCCCAGTGTACACTTCCCACAGGCAGTGGCTTCAGGGCAGCCGGCCTGCACTCTGTTGAGGTGTCAAGGGGGGCTGGCCCTCACCAACAGACTTTAAAGCTGGGGAGACTATATAGGGCTCCCCCTCTGTGCGTCCCCGCCGGATTCTGGGCACTCTCCTGCCGTAGCCCCAGGTGGGGCTCAGGACCCAGTGGCCAGCTCGGTGGTGGCTGTGGCTCCACGGTTGAACATGTGTCCTCTCCCAATGTCCCAGGAGCGAGATGAAGCGGTGGATGACCTCGCTGGCCCCCAACCGGAGAACCAAGTTTGTGTCCTTCACGTCCCGGCTGCTGGGTAAGTGGTCCGGTGGGCAGGGGGCACCTGCTGGGCGGGGCAGCCAAGGCCGTGGTGGCATCAGGTCCTTGCATCCACCCGAAGGGCTGGGCTTCCAGGCCAGTGTCCCAGAGGCCCGCGTGGCCTCCGGGAAGCTGCTGGGCCTGCCTGAGGGTCCTCTCTACAAGTGCCAGCTCAGTAGCCGATAGAGGACATGGGCGTAGCCTGAGCTTGGCGAACATTTGGAGGGTTAATGAAGAAATAAAAGTCACTGGGTCTTAAGTGACAGCTACCGAGTGGAAACCAAGAGGGATTTGGGCCCAGATCATCATTTCTTTGCAGCCACACCCTCCCCCTCGCAGGAGCCATTTGGCGGATGCTGTGGAGTCTTGCGTTGCTCCTCAGACGGGCAACGCGTCCCTGCTCACTGCCGGGGTGTCGAGGGTTTGCCTGCGCACCGGGCAGGGCAGGTGACACAGTGATGAGGGCATGCCACCTCCCTCTCCCCTCCCCCAGACTGCCCCCAGGTCCAGTGTGTGCACCCGTACGTGGCCCAGCAGCCAGATGAACTGACGCTGGAGCTGGCCGACATCCTGAACATCCTGGAGAAGACTGAGGATGGTGAGGCCCGGGGCTGGCGCATCTCCCGCTCGGGGCCCCCGGGATGCCCAGTGCCTCTGCTGTCCTCTCCTGGAGCTCCAAGGTCTGCCCTCCCCCTTAGCACTAGGCCCGAGCGCCCAGCTCCACGTCCCCTTCACCTCGTGCCACCCTGGCCTGGGCCCACCAAGCACAAAGGGAGGCGTGATGGCCGGGAACACCCTGACCCTGACCCTGGACTTGCAACAAGCTTCCAGGTGAGCCTGTGACCACCAGGCTCAGAGCCCCGTGTGGGCCAAGCAGCCACCCACCCAGCCCCTGCCACCCCTGCTGTGGGCATCAGTGCCAAACGAGGTTCGCCCCCCAACCCCCAAAAATTGACCCCTTATCTCTACATCAATTGCTCCTAATCAGAATCCCCCCAAAATGCCCCAAGCATCTCCCTCCCCCACCCCCTCCTCTCCTTCAAGGTCCTGGCTGGAAGGCCTCAGGCTGGTACCTCCAGGGCAGGCCGTTTCCGCTGTTCCCAAATCCCAGGGGCTTGCCCTGCACTGGAAGAGCAGGGGCCTCTCCCCTCCCCTCGGAGGAATACACAGCCCGGCCCCCCTCCCGCGTGGCCTGCAGAGTGGGCCCGCAGACCCTGGTCTTAGCCCTGCCCTGGGACCTGTCAGTGACACGGTGATCTCAGGGGGAGGGAAGGAGGGCCAGGGCCCTCTGCTGGTGTCGGCCAGTTGATGATGGCCACCTTCAGCTGACCCCCCAGCTCTCCAGGGAGGGCTGCCCAAAAAGAGGGTGGTGGTGAGCTTCCAGGCTGGGTAACCAAGTGGTCAGCTCCCACCCGCACCAGCGCCCTGGGACCCGGCCCTTGGGGTCTCCTGGCCTCATCCAGGATTGCTGAGGGCTTGGGAATGGGTTCCGAAGGCAATGCATTTAGAGCACGCTTGTTCTGTCATGGCCTGTGCACACACACTATGCTCCTGAGGAGGGCGTCCGGGTGGCATGTGGGGTACAAACCGGGTCTGAGCATCTCCGGCAGGAGTTTTCGGAGCAGGGCCCTCTGGAGAGGTCGGCTGGCCCTCCCGCGCCTCCCTCGCTCTGCTCCCCACCCAGACGGGAGCCCCGGCCTGCAGGGAGGCCCAGCCTGCACCCCTGCGAGAGTGCCTGACCCCCGTCCCCTCCCCACGCAGGGTGGATCTTTGGCGAGCGTCTGCACGACCAGGAGAGAGGCTGGTTCCCCAGCAACATGACTGAGGAGATCTTGAATCCCAAGATCCGGTCCCAGAACCTCAAAGAGTGTTTCCGTGTCCATAAGATGGACGACCCTCAGCGCAGCCAGAATAAGGACCGCAGGAAGCTGGGCAGCCGAAATCGGCAATGACCCCTGGCCCCCAGCCTGGCGGGGATGCGGGTGAACCCCGATGGATGGTGGAGGGGCTCTGGGGAAGGCCAGTGCCTCCCCAGGCGCAGGGGGTGACCGGGGCGCCCAGTGCAGGAGCCACCCCGGCCCTCGTCCCTGCCACGTGGTGCGTGCTCGTGTGTCCTGGCCCCTCACTCCCACGCTGGAGGAGGGGAGCCCACGTGTCTGCTCTGCTGCATCTGTAAACGGGAAAGTATATTTTAAACAGTATTACACCATCACTCCCTCCGGGCTCTTAGAGGGGGTGGCGGGGGTTGGCATGCTCCGGGGGCCTCCCCAGGCCCTGGAAGAGGCCCCAGACCCAGGATGTCCTTGGCTGAGGGCAGGTGCGAAGGTGATGATTGTCATTACCCCCTGCACGTGCCCTGTCTTCCCCAGAAGCTGTCAGAATCCACCAGGCGCGCAGGTGGACCACCCCTGCCCAGTGAGCTTGATGGGCAGCCCTTGGTCGTGATTCAAAGAACTGAGGGACCAACCGCCTCTGTCCACCCCCTCCCCAAGCCTCGCCAGCCTCTGGCTGCACGGCCAGGCCCTGCCTCCTGGCAGGCCTACCAGAGCTTGGCTGAGGGCCCATGCGTCTCTGGCTCCCTGACAGGCTGGATGTAACTTGTGTCTCTGACCCTTTAGGAGCCCAGGTGTTGTAAGGAATGACTTGGTCACTGCATTCTGTATCGGTTATGGTTCCGAGAAAAGCAAATATCATTTTTGGCTGCATTAAAAGAAGCATCATGTACAAAATAAAGGAGGTGAAAGTCTACTCTTTATTGCCCTGGGTGCACACAGGAATCAGGTGTTTGCTTCTGCACAGGGAGAGGGGAGCCCCCTTCAAGGTCAGTGGAGGAGGCGTGTCCAGGGAGGGGGATGAGGAGGCTTTGGGTGAAGGGGGAAGCTGCCGGGCTTGGGGCCTCAGGATGGAAGTGGATTGGGGCCTCCACTAGTGGAAGGACTTCAGAAACAGAAGAAGACTTCTGAGGGAGTTGGGGATGCCCTTCTGCTGCAGTGGAAGCGAGAAGGCAGGTTGGAGAGACCATGGCGGGACTGCAGTCGTCCCACAGGAGCTGACCACTGGGCGTGGGGCTGGGCTTCCTACCTGGCCAGTCACTGGCCTGGACCATTCCTCCTGCCTTCCTAGAAGTAGCCCGTTACCCTGAGGCTGCAGCTCCTGCCCCAGCCCAGCTGGCCCTCAGAGCTACCCCCGACCCCGACCCCTCCCTTCAGTCCTGGAACGTGGAGGCCCCTGACTCTGACCCCACCCTGCCCTGCCTGCCTGGGACACCCTCTTTCTTCCAGGAGATGTTAGAAGCCCACGATTCAGATCAAGCGGCACTTGGTAGCATCTTCCCACAGGCCGCAGCACTGCTCTCGGTGTCTTCAGACCTCAGATCCTTTGAGAACTGAGTGGATCCCTGGAAGATGCATTCATGTGCAACACACGGGTTCAGCTGGAGAGGGACCCCCGTCCCAGTAAGGGACGCCTCTGTGCTGCACCCCAGCAGGCAGTGCCTACCCCTGAGTCTCCCAGGAGTAGGGGGAGGGGGAGATGGGCCGTTTCTGAGCCCCACGCTGCTCCTGGGGTGGGGGTCAGGGGAGGAAGGGTGGGAGGTGGCCGCTGGTCCTGGCCGTGGTCCAGCTTTTCTTTCTGAAGCTGAGAAACAGCATCCTGACCTGGATCATCCGTTGTAATGAGGGCTTTGGCTGCTGGAGGTTATGTGAATGGAAATAATTTAAACAGTTTCATGAAAACTGGTCAGTTTTATAGCAGGCCTTCGCAAGCAGAAAGTTTTAACCCCTGATGTGTTTGGGGAGTGTGTGTGGGCACCGCGTGCGCCCATCTGGCGTGTCCAGGAGGAGGAAACTGGTCTTAGCTGGAACAGGTGTAGCCAGGAGCTCAGGGACACCAAGGAGGCCGAGGCAGCTGCTGGAGACGGGGGTGAAAAACAGCAGGAGGAGGAGCGCCCCCTCCACCAGGCCCCACCCGTGGGGTCCTCCCAGCCGCCCATCAGGGGCGTTTGCAGACAGTCCCCGCTCCGGGCCTTCCGGGACGGGGTTCTGACTCCCGTGCGGCGCCCAGAGCAGCTCAGCCGCTACTTTAAATCGCTCTGTTATAAAAGGTAGGCGTCCTGGGAAGTGTGGGAGACGGAGGGCAGGACCGAGGACGAGGACGGAGCGCCAGGACCGAGCTGGGGCAGGGGTGCAGGCTGGGCGGTTCCCACCCCTCCCTCAGCACCCTCCCGCCCCCAGCGCGGGGCTGAAGCGGGGAGAGTTGAGCTTGAAAAGGCTTTTTGTTTTCTTTCTGTAAACACACGAGCCGGCCGGCCGACCGTGTGGAGGCTCCCGCGACGCCCCTGTCACCCTCAGCCCGACCCCAGCCAGGCCTGGGAGGCCGCCTGGGACTGGGGGGCGACAGCGGGGTCGGGGAGCGGGGATAGGGCCACAGCTGCAGGGCTTCACCCCTCGGCGCGTCCTGCTCCTGGGGCTTCCTGGGGGAGAGGGGTCCCCAGGGGTCCTGAGGGTGCAGGGCTGGGGCTCCGAGCCCACAGATGGGGCCCTCGCCCCCAAATAACCCGGCCTCGGGTTGGGAGCGCCGACGGCCCTCCGCACCAGCAGACAGCCTCACCCCGGCCCCACCCCCAGCCCTGGCCCCGCCTCCTCCCCGCCCCCGGCCCCGCCTCTCCCCTCCGCCTCTCCCCCCACCCGCCCGCCAGCCCCGCGCACGCGCACGGCGCGCGCACTCGTGGCTCCCGCCGGCGCCCGAGCGCACGCGCACACAGGCGCACGTGTCGCGCGCTGTCGCCCGGCCCGCTCACCGCGCCCGCGCCGACACACTCGAGACACGGGGCGCGCAGGGGTGAGTCGGGCTGCGCCGCGTCTGGGCGCGGCCCCTTTATTCGCTTCAGGAGGCGGAAAACTTTCTCAGCGCGACGACCACGAGCGCCAGCACCACGCAGGTGGCCAGCAGGGCGGCGATGACGATGGCCGCGATGGCGCCGGGCCCCAGCGAGCCTGCGGAGGACGGAGGGCCGTCAGCCGCGGCCCCGGCGCCCTCTCCCCTCCCCGGCCTCCCGGCCCCGCCCGTACCGCCGCCCTGGTCCAGGCGCTCCCCCGCCGTGCTGTCCTCGGGGCCCGGCGCGGCCGTGGGGGCCGGGGGGCCGGTGGCCGCGGGCTCGTGGGCGGGGCTGGAGCTCTCCGGGGGACCCTCTCCCGACGGCAGCTCGGCGGGCTCCTTCCACAGGGTGGGCGCGGGCTCCTGCGGGCCCTCGGCTGCAAGGCCAAGGACAGGCGCTGGGGGCCGGGCGGCAGGGACGTCGCCCCCGCGGTTACCAGCTGGGAGGTGGCGCCGTGCGCGAGGCGCTGGGGCTCTGCACTACCGCAGCCCCCCTATTTCACAGAGCCCCCCCACGGGGGCCAGGCTGCCTCCAGCCCAAGCGAGGACAGATTGATTGGGGTGGAGGCGGGGAGTAGGGACCAACGGGCCCTCTCAGAAAACGGCTGGGAGAGCCCTGGGCGGGCAGCAGAGGCAGGGCGACCCGGGCCACACCCAGGACCTCCGGCAGGTGCTTTGCCTCTCCCGGCAGAGCCTGGGGTCCCCCATCTGAACCGGGGAACTCTGTAGGCCTGGGGGAAGTGACACTTGTGAGGGTCCCCCTCCCCCTGCAGGGCAGACAGGTCAGCCTTCACCCTGGAGAAGAGGCCAGGAAAGTGAGGCAGTGCCCCTCCGGGAACTGGGGTCCCTGTCCCCCCCGCGCCCCGTGAGGAGCCACTGCCACAGGAGGTGGGACCTTGTGGGGGAGAGGAGAGGCCCACCCCACACCCCAAGGGCAGTGGCCCTAACCTGAGCAAAGCCATGCAGCCCACGAGACACAGGGTCTGGCACATGCACGTGTACACTCGCACACACATGCGTCTGAGGCTGAAAGGCCCAGGGGCCCCCGTATCCTAAGAAACTGTAATGCCAGCACATCGCTGCCTCCAGACAGCAGGCCCGAGGGGTGGGCAGGGGTGTCTGCGGTCAATATAAGGGGAGCCCCAGGAAAGGGTGGGCGGGGATCCCCCCCCCCACAAGCTGGGGCTCAGTCCGCTCATTAGTCCCTGGGCAGCTTTTCCTCAGGAGCCTTTCTCTGCTCGTGGGTTGGGGGTTAGCAGGGTTTGGGGTACCCAGGGGCAGGCTGACAGGTCTGCATGATACCCCTGCTCCGTACCCCACCCCAACCTCAGTCAGCCCATCCTTTCTCCAGGATCCTGGCCTGAGGAGACCCAGAGCAGCACCCCAATGCTGGGGGCCTCCCCACCCGAGCCCTGACCGTCAGCTTTGGTGGGGTCACGCCTGCCTGTGCCAAATCTCGATTGTGATCCAGGAATGCTCAGCCCCCCCCAGGAACCAGCCCCTAGAATGGGTCTAGTGGGTGTCACGACATGCCATCCTGCCTCCCGCTGCCCTACGGCTGGGACCGTGTGGCCCTGCTTCAGAGCCCAGAAAACCAAGGCTTAGCTGGGCCTTGGCGCTAGAGCTACTCGGGGTTTGAAGCCCCTAGACAATGCAGTAGTGGGTGTGCTTCCCAGGAAGCTCCCAGGAAAGTTGTGGTTTGGTTAACGCAGCCCTGGCTGGCCCACCTGCAAGTCCCGGGGGCACCTTTCACCCCTGCGGGCTCCAGCCCTGAGAGCTCCCCCTGGGCCCAGACAAGCCAGACCCACGCCCCGCCTCCAGGCTCACAGCTCCTGGAGAGGGGAATGCTCTGGGAAGACACAAAGGTGTTCCTGGGGCTTTCCTGCCAACAGTGTCCGCTTGAGCCAAATAGTAGGAGACATTAGCTAAACCCAGATTCGGGGTCAGTCTGAAAATACCTGGGTTTTCAGAAATGTCAAGCTCATGAAAAACAAAGGTTGAGGAATTATTCCAGATTAGAGACTAAGGAGATGTGACAACTGACTGCAACGTATGTTCCTGGAAGGGGGGTGGGGGCTGCTCTCTAAAGACATGATGGGGGTCCGTGGGTGAAGTGTGAGTGAGGCCGTGGTTTAGTTCTGTGTCGATGTTCATTTCCTGATGGGGATGACTGGTTCTTGTTTCGTAAGAATATCCTCATTCTTGGGAGTATTTAGGGACAAAGGGGCCTGGTGGCTGCGCTTGCCCTCAGAGGGCTCAGCATTCAGACAGATAGGTGGGTGTGCAGACAGGCAGGAAGACAGAAGAGCGAATGTGTTGGTCATTGTTGAAGCCGGGTAAATAGTCTACTGGAGCTCATTGGGGTATTCTCTCAACTTTTCTGTCAACTTAACATCTTTTCACGATAGAATTTCATGAAGTCCTGGGCTCCACAGGCCCTGCCCCTGCATCTCTGCCGGGTCAGCTCTGAGGCAGGCAGGGAGCACTGTCACATTCCCCATGGCTTCCCAGGCTGGCGCCCCTTTTCAGAAACACCCCTGACAAGGAGGCCTCCTGGGGCGGAAGGCCCCTGCACCCAGTGGGGGAAACTGCCCTCTCGCAGGGCCCAAGGCTGAACCGCAGTGCTGGTGTCTGGGGGCCACTCTGGCCCCCCACCAACTGCGAAGACCACCCTGTGAGCAGGGGGCAAGTGACCCTGTCAGGCCTCCCTTGTCGCTGCCTGGAGGGCAGGAGTCTGCAGCGATGCAGCCACCTGGAAGGCTTCAGGCCCCAGCCGTGCTTGCCTCAGGCTCCCAGGGCGCTGGGCAGAGAAAAGGCCTGAGTGTCCCCACTGCTTGCCAGGCCCTGAGGTCCAGGGCTCTCGAACTGCCTGTCTCTCCAGATAAATGGACAAACCACTGGCCCCCACTTGCTCACCACACAGCCAAGACAGAGGCAGGCAGGCACCTCCCTGTCCCACCACTGCCAGCCAAAGCTCACCTCCAACTGCCAGGCACCTGGCCAGGAAGCCGCCTCTGGACCACCGGGTACCCGGCCCAGCCGACCTGGGCAGTGTCCGGGGAACAAGCCCAGAACTCAGGAGGAGGAGGGACAGGCCCCACTGCCCATAAGAGGGCAGGGACTCACTCCCTGGAACCAGCCAGGCCCAGGTGAGCAGGCCCCCTCTGCTGTTAGCTGGAGTCTGGGAGCATCTCGGGCCCCTCTGAGTGGGCACTCGGGGGGCACACCCAGGCCTTCTCTCCATCTGTCCCAGTGACCCAGCCTCCCTCTCCTGCTCCCCCAGAAGCCTGAACCCTCCCAGCCAGACACACTGGCCCAGGCCGCCTTGTCCCTGCTGCACACACCCCACTCCGGCCCCTCTTCCAAGACCCAGCCAGTCCCTGAACCTTCAAGGGGCTAGACCCATGGGCTTCCAAATCAAGAGGGCTGCATCCAAACCCTGGCTCCATCACGCCTCACCCGGGACCCAGCAGACTTTCGCCCCCCAACTTTACTTCCTGACCAGGGAAACAGGTTGGACCATGCCTCTCTCAGCCCACACCAGTTGGTAACTGTAGCTCTCATCGCCATCGCCAGCTGCTACCTGGGCCCTGATGGCCCCTCTGCCCTGGGCGACAGGGCAGGACACAGGCCAGGCCACTCCGTGTGCTGTGCATCTGCTGCAGCTGACTGTCACAGGAGACCCTCGAGGGCTGGTCCAGGACTCATGTGCACCCAAGGAGCCAGGGCCCCAGGGGCCAGCCAGCTCCCTGCAGCCCATGCGGGGGCCCCAGTGCATGCACAGGCTAGAACTGTAGCCTGGCCTCATCCACGAGCCTCCAGCAGAGGAGGCACAGCCGCCGGGGAGGCCAAAGCATTGTCTTAGCCTCATCTCCGTGTCTGCATTTTCTCAATTTGCTGTGGTCAGAGGGGGAGACAAAGCTTACAGACAATAACCCACCCACTCCCAGAATCCATTGGGGGAGCTGTGGACAGAGATGGATGTCAGGGAGTGTGCCAGCATCAGGCCTCGTCTAGGATGGGGGAGATGGGGCAGGAAATGCCAGGCAGAGGGCCGCGTGAGCAAAGGCATGGCGGATGGTCCTCTGGGCACGGAAGGCGGGCAGTGAGCTGGCCGCAGGGACGCTACGTGAGGACAGAGAAGGAGTAGGATTGAGGAGGACTGATGATGACACTCCAACTCCAAGGACCAGAGTAAGCAACGTCCTGCGGCACCGAGCTCTGACGGAGGAAACGAGGAGAAGAGCGGGGGGCCTTGTGACAGCTCCCAGGCCAGGGCACCACGGGCTCTCCCCCAGCCACAACGCGCCAGCCGCCCTGCCTTTCGGTAAATAAGTTTGTTTAACGCTCACTCTGACCACAGGGCCCCGAGGCCAGGCGCCCGTGCTCACAGACGGTCTTTGTGCGGGCCATGAAGGGCCTTTTCATCCCCACCCTGGCCTCCCGCCCGCTCAACCTGGCCTGCTCCCCCCGCCCCAGTAGCCCGGCCACAGGAGACCAGCAGGGAGGGCAGCAGGTCGGGCCTGGCCCTCAGCCACAGGGCCGCTCCTTCCCGGCCTGCCTGCTCCGGGCCCCCATCCGCCGAGCAGCCGGCAGGGGCTGCCAGCCTGGGACACACCTGCTCAGAGCCTCCAGCCCAGGCGGGGTGGCCCAAGTCCTCCCAAGCGCCCTCCCTCCCAGAAGGGCAGGAAGAATGACAGCCAGCCGGAGCCCCAAAGGCTCCGGGGTGGAGTTGGCCTGCCTGCTCTCGGTGGGACACGTGGAGGGGGGTGAGGCCAGGCGTGGTCCCGCGACGCCAAACACGAGGCTGTCCCCAGGCATTCCTGTGGCGGCAGACGAAGCCCGCCCACCCAGGCTGTGTACGCACAGACTGATCCAGGGCCTCTGGCCGGCGGCCCGGCTGGGAGAGCTGGCTGCTCAGGGAGAGAGAGACTGGACAGGAGCTGTCTGGGCAGCCCCAGACCCTGGCAGGCGGGCCAGCACCTCCACCTCCACCCACCTTGACCACCAGGAGGGAGAAGCATTTCACTGGGGAGCAGGTGGGGGAGCTGCAAGGATCACAGCCCCAGGGTGCCCACTCTAGAAGATGCCATCCTACACTTTAGGTCACTTCCCCAATTCCTGGGGCACCACGCCAGCCCCCTGGCTTGCCCAACTATCACCTCTCCCACCAGAAGAGAGGCTAGACACTTTTCCAGCCTTCATGCAGAGGCAGGTCTGCCCTGAGACCACCCTGCACCCAGCGGAGCGGCTGGGGATGTGTACACACATTCCCCTAACATTTACTGGGCACCGCCAGATGCCCGGCCCGGCCTGAAGGCTCCTGTCTCTGACCGTAGTAGGCCTGCAGTTCCCCTCGAGGGAGGCAGAGGCACAGGGAGGTTGAGAATCAGCCAGCAGGAGGCAGAGCTAGAAGCAAAGGCAGGCTGCAAGCTTCTTCCTGGGCATCTAGAGAGAGGCTGGCAGGCCCAGGGGCTCCTTCCCATGGCCCATTTCTTCCCGGTGTGTGAGCCTGCTTATGTGGCTGTCCCACCAGCCTCACACACACTCCCCTGAAGCCCATGCTGCAGAGAGGGTCTGCAGGGGGCCCCCATCCGCACGTTTCTTCAGCCCCGGAGGCCCCAGGGGCCCTGAAACACTTCTCCTTTGACCCACCTCATGGCCAACAGAAATGGCTTCCTTCCAGGAGAAAGACCACTAGTGACCCGTCTGTGCCTTTTCTCTCTCAGGCTTCGAAGCCGGCCTGGGCCAGCCCCTCAGTGCAGAGCCGCCCAGGACTGGGGCTGAGGTCCCAGGAGCCTACCCTCCCCGCGTCTGTTGGGACCCTCCTTCTTGCCAAACCCTAGAGCCAGCTATTTTGGCTCCGGTGCAGAGCCTAAATCTAGCCTCCTCACGGGTTTGCGGAGGGGTCTAGGGCCCTGTACTCCCTCTGGACTTCTTCCCGAGATAGGAAGAGTACCTGGGTCTTCAGTCTTAGAGAACATTTCAGAAGACCAGCAGGGAAGGGCTTGCAGGGTTTGGAAAGTAAACAGCAGGTCTCTGAGGCCTTCTGTCCAGGGGCCTGGGGCCTCTGGCCCCTCAGCCACTTGCCCTGTGCCTGATGCCCCCTACTGACTCCCAGATGCAGAAGCCTTCAGATTTTAGGTGCTGGAGTCATTCCCATGTCCCCCAGGCAGCCAACGTCCCTGGCCCTGCTCCCCACATCGCCCTCCTACTTCAAAGGCCATGGTCCCCATGGCTCACGACTCCTCGAGACATCCAACACAGCTCCTAGCAGCCCTTCTCAGGGGAGCCCTCCCCAGAATCACCCCAAATGGCCACCCTGTCTCCTGTGAAGGGCTTCCGCCCAGCGGGCACTGGAGAATCTGGCCCAAGGTGCTTCTTGGCCCCAGGAGGCTGGTGGCAGCAAAGTGGAGGGAGCACCCTTACCTGTGAGCACCGCAGGGGCCAGGACCCCGGAGAGGAGCAGCAGCGCCATGCGCAGGGCCAGACAGAGAGCCATCCTGGCCCGGAGTGAGTGAGGCAGGCGAGCGGGATGCTCCGAGGACTGAGCTGGTAAACTTGAGGGCGGCGGGCGAGAGGTATCAAAGGGCTGGGAAGGGTTTTCATCAATGCAAACTCTGTCCTCCTGGGACACCGCGCCCGCCCCCCACACACACAAGCACACACGCGCGCGCACACACACACACAGAGCAAAGCTTACAGAACGGACCGCTTTCCTGAACTCCAGAGCAGCCCCACCCTCGGAGA
The DNA here is from genome assembly GCF_041296265.1 of Equus caballus. Classification (NCBI taxonomy): domain Eukaryota; kingdom Metazoa; phylum Chordata; class Mammalia; order Perissodactyla; family Equidae; genus Equus; species Equus caballus. Next base: position 19,917,140 of record NC_091689.1, on the reverse strand, counting down.
GGGAAAGAGGAAATTGCTCCCTTTCGCTCTCTTCTCTCCTCTCTCTCTCTCACACATTCACACACACACACAAGCACACACTCACTCCTGGGCCACTGGAAGTGAGAGATTCTCAAACCTCCACGTCCAAGTTTCACCCAGGGAACTTGAAAAGTTGAAATGTCTCCGGCACTATTTCAGTGGGTCGTGGATGGGCCCAGGAATCTGCATCTTATTGCCCGTGGCCCAGGCTCGGGATGCCTGGCCCTAGGCGGTCAGCCTGAGCGCCCAGCTCTGCTCACTTGTGGGCTCTGGAGGCCCGGCTGGGAGTGGGCGCTCAACAGCGCTCATTCAAGAAGCACTTTTATAGCAGTTTCAGTCCAAACCCTCTGGCAGCTCTAGGCTCTTTCCAGAAAAGCCCATGTGATGAAACGCCCTGTGTCTCTTCTTGCTCTCTGTTCTCCTGGATGCCTAAGACTTGAAATACCCACCATGTGCTCATGACATGTGCTTCCAGCCCAGGCCGGCCCAGAACATGAGCCCCACTGCCCACGCCCCCCCGACAGCTCCACAGGTGTCTAACGAGATCTCCAACTCAACGTGTCCAAAAAAGACCTGGGCTCCCCCCCTCCCCAGTCCTGCTCAGTCAATGGAACCCCAGTCCCCCACCTTCCAGATGTCCTAGTCACACCATTAAAAGTCACCCAAAGTCTCTCTCTTTCCTTACTCCCCACGTCTAATCGCTCAGAAACTACGGCCAACACCCTCTACTTCACACCCTTCGTGGTTTCCCACTGCTCCTAGGAAAAAAAAAAAAACCTAACAGCTTGCACTTGGCCCTGCTCACCTCCCCCCTACTGCTCACTATGCTCTGGGCCACTGGCCTTGACTAGGTTCCTCCAACACACCAAACTGGCTCCTGCCTCAGGGCCTTTGCACTTGCTGTCCCCACTCAGAGAAAGCAGTCCCTCAGCTCATTATGTGGCTACCTCCTTATCACCATTCAGGTCTCAGCTCTGGTCAGTCAGACCTCCATCCACTCATCACATCACTTTTAATTTCTTCTTAGTGCTTATATTTATATGAAACTCTCATTTCTTTCTTTTCGTTGTCAATTTTTTTTTTTTTTTTGAGGAAGATTAGCCGTGAGCTAACTACTGCCAGTCCTTTTTTTTTTTTTTTTTTTTTGCTGAGGAAGCCTGGCCCTGAGCTAACATCTGTGCCCATCTTCCTCTACTTTATACGTGGGACACCTACCCAGCATGGCTTTTGCCAAGTGGTGCCATGTCCACACCCGGGATCTGAACTGGCAAACCCCAGGCCACCGAGAAGTGGAACGTGCAAACTTAACCACTGTGCCACTGGGCCGGCCCCTCATTGTTAATTTTTTGAGGGACAACATATACTGTGAAGTGCACAGATCTTATGTTTGCAGCTTCGCGAACTTTCATACATGTACACACCTGTGTAAACACAACCCAGTCTAGAGAGAACATTGCCAGCACACCAGCAGCACCCTCCTGCCCCTCCCCAGTCAGTTCCCTCAAAGTGCCATTCTGTCTCCCATCACCACAAATGAGTTTGCCCACTCTTGAACTTCACATAAGTGGAATCATATGATACGCACTCTTGTCTGAGATTCCTCCTCACTGTCGCACGTAGCAGTGGCTCATTCGTTTTCCTTGCCGAATACTACTCAGTTGTATGAATATGCCACATCTTATCCATTCTTTTATCCTCTTTGTCCATTTATTTAACCATGTCATTGGGGTTATTTCCAGGTCTGAACTTTTATTCAGCTGCTATGAGTATTCTTGTACCTGTCTTTTGGTGGACATACACACTAATTCCTCTTGGTTATATATCTAAAGAGAGAATTGCTAGGTCAGAGAGTAGGTATAGTGTTTGGATGCTGTAGATGCTGCCAAGCAGTTTTGCATGGTGTTTGTTCCAATTTATACTCTCATCAGCTGTATGAGACTTCCAGTTCCTCCACTTATCAATATCACTATCTGGCATTGCCTGTTTATTTCCGGTTGTTCCAATAGGTCTGTAGTGGTGTCTCATTGTGGTTGCATTTCCATGACTAATAAAGCTGGACACCTTTTCATGTTTATGGACACAAGAATATCCTCTCGTGAAGGGTCTGCTCAATTTTTTTGCCTCTACATTAGGGTGGAATCTCTTTTTACATTTATTTTTACAAGTTGTGTATCCCAGATAAAAAACCTTTGTCAGAGAGATGTAATGGTGCCTTTAGATGAAGCGTTCATTGGTTGTCTGTCTGTCCCCACCGTGTGTCCTGTAAGTCCCAGGACTGCAGGGGCTGTGTTTTGCTCACTGATGCATTTCCAGAACCTAGCATCATGCCCAGCACACAGCAGGAACTTAAGGTTTGGATTCAATCAGTTGGGGTTTCTGGGATAGATTTAACATTGAGCATCTTCTTACTTGCTCAGTTCATTTGCTGGTGCTGCTGGTTTGCTCTCTGTCTCCCACCCTCACCTTTCTGTGCCCAGCAATGTAATGTAGCAACATAATGTAGAGTCAGAGCCACAAATCACACTCCTGAGACCTGCTTTCCAGCTGACTTCCTGTTAGCATCTGCCAGTGGGAGGCACTGGAAGGTGGGAGGGAAGAAGTGACTCTCTTTTTGCTTCAGATTTCTGACAGCATCTCTGGCAGTAGCAGCAGCACTGGCTACAATAACATCAATGACAAAGGGTCAGGTGGTGGTGGCTCAGGGGTGCCACAGAGGGCTGGAAGTGCTGGCTCCTGGATCCTCATCAGGCAGCTGAATGCCAACCCCACAAGCTTAGTGGACAGTGCTCTGGCCTCAGAGCTTCTGCCCTTCTAGCCCAGGCTGGTGTCAGTTTCTGAGTCCCCTTACCTTCTCTCTTTTGCTCCTTCAGTCCTTTAAACAGCCTTATGACAAATTCCTATATTCAATCTCTTCTGTCTGAAATACCTAGAGTGAACTCTGTTTCCTAGTCAGACACTGACCAATACAGTGCTTAGCACCTGGAACAGTCCCAGGAAACAGACCCTGAGAGAGATGTTTCTGAGTTTGGTTTGCCACCCTATTTGAGCCTGAATGCAGGGAAGAACCCACTGGCAGAGGAAAATGAGATCTGGTAACACATGGCATGCCATACGGTAGGACTTGTGGTTGTTTAGCATGAAGTGCCTATTGAAGACAAGGCTTAAAGGACCAAGTAGATGCTCTACTTGATGTTTAAGTAGTGATGACGATCAAAAGGAAAGGGAAGTGCACTGGCTGCTTTTTATTGCATTGGGTGCTCCTGCAAAACAACTACTTCAAGGCTTTAAATTCTAAGGTCAAGGTATGATCAGAGAACTAGAGCATTTCTTTGGCACTCTTTAAAAAAATCTCTCCTATTTCTTGTAGATACAGGGCATAAATTCAGCTCCCAAATTTGCACAGGCTACAGAATTACAGTCTTAAATTTGAATTCACAGCCATGCAATTCTCTCAGGTGAAATTTATGGCACTGATTGGGAAGGAGTGAGACCTTGAGGTTTGGAATGAGGATATTTGGGTAGACTCAAACCAACCTGAGAGTCTTCTACTCACAAATCCTCTCTTGCAGAAGCAGCAGGCTCTTCTCCTCTGTCTGAAGACAATAGCCTTTTCTGGTCTGAATAATAAATAAACTCATCTGGTAGGTTCCCTTGCAAGAGGATGCCTGCTCTCAAGACCCACCCTGACAAACCCTCATTGCCTCCATATCCATGACTAGAGTCAAGGCAACAAGTACCAAGTCTGACCCGGGAGGAAACAAGTACACACTAAAACAATTGCCAATTCATGCTAGCAATAAATTAGTAAGAGAATACTAAGTAAGATTTTGCTAATTTATATTAATAGAAACCTGGAGGATATGTGTAGGAATGAATTCTAAGGTGTTAGACTAAAGGGATATGATGTGATGTGACATTAGATCAGGCCGGATGCATCCACAGGGGTGTGCTTAGTGGATCTTCTGAACTCAGTGTTTTAGCTTAAGTATCCAGAAGCAGCTCTAACAGTTTGGCTGGTTGACTCACACCTAGCTCAAGAGCAGCCTAGATTCAATAAGACTAAGAAGCCGGCTGTAATGAAAAGCAGGGAAGCCAAAGACTTAGGAAAGAAGGAATGTTCAAATGCATTTATCTTAGGTGACTCCCACCTTCCCCACCCCTACCAAGTCTTCAGTAGGCCCCAAAGCACACTCCCTTCACAGAGGCATTGAGAGAGGCGCTGGTAGGAGAAGATGAGCATCTTTGAAAAGATATGCGGTGTGTGTTCTCTTTGCCCAGGGCAGATGATGGCATCACTGATTTCAATGGGAACAAAGTGATTCTAAAGCAGCAGAGGCCAAGTGGCAGCAGTGAACTCTCAAAGACAAGGTGGATGCAAATACTGCAATGAACGGCAAACACAAAGTGGCCATCAGAATGTTTTGACCCCAGGAATAAAATAGATGGGCAGCTTACTAATGCATTACTTGATATACAAAAAGGGACAAATGAGCAGAAATCTGTACTTACTACAATGGAATGTCAAGCTTCTCACCTAGTTCCCAGACCCAGAATCTCTTGACAGGAAGGGAGGAGACATTTCATTAAGGACTCTGCAAGACGGCCACAAGTATAAACAGTAAATCTTCCTCCCAATCTTCCCCAAAGGTATTGGCAGCCATACCCCAGGGCAGCTGTGCGCTGGGAAAAGGAAGATACCCATATCTTCAGGCATCACTGGACTCGGGCTCTCTGTTGACACTCATCTCTGGATACCCAGAATGCCACTGTGTTCACCAATCAAAGTGAGAGCTTATGGAAGTCAAGTGATAGATGGAGTTTTGGCCTGAATCCACCTCAGTGGATGTGAAGTAGGGAGGGGCAGGCTGCCAAGGGGCAGGAGTGGGCGACTGAGAACCCATCCTGGGAGGGCAGAACCATGTGTAAGCCAAGGTTCCAAGCCCCTGATGCATGCCCCATTATTCCATCAGACTTCACTTATAAAAGACAAATTCAAGGTAAAACTATTAAGAAATTCAAGACAGTAAATTCTATTTCAAATGACTAATAAACCACAGTAAAGCAAGAAAAATGGCAATGCACTCTCAGACCAAAGTCTAAATTACAAAGATTATCTGCATGATTAAGTTTGTACATATGTGTTTTTGTAATGTTGGAGGTGTATCTTTAAACAAATAGTGAATTCCAGTTAGAAAGTTTGTTTTTCACAGTAAGATGGGTTACCAATTATTAAACCACCTTGGTGTATTCTAGGATTGAGCAAATAAGGAAATATATTTAGGATAATGGGAGATTTTCGATCGGTTTCTGAACACCATTCCCCACTAAAAGCAACCAAGGCTCCCTGGAGAAATGGCTAATTCCAAATCTTGGAAAGGAGTAGTAGATGATGAGTCTAGAATATCTCATGCCAAGGCAAGGAAGTGCTCAAGGAATGATGGGGATATGGCAAAAGGACGCAGAAGCCAACTGGGAGGGGCTCCAAATGGACAATTTGTGCACTAAAAATAGTATCAGATTATAACCTATAATGTGTGCACTTGGGTGTGTGTGTGTAAAGCTCTTCCTTATGGTAGAATGCTAATAAATGTAAAAGCAAAGGCTGGCAAACACGTTAGTAACTGTTCAAGCAAGAATCATCAATGGCTCCTCTAACTAGTGGATCAAAGTTTGATAAGGAACTGGATATTTACATAGTCTCATTTACATAAAGAGAAAAATCATTATAGTGGAGAAACCTGGCAGACACCGCCTTAACCAAGTGATTAAAGTTAACACTGCCAGCAATGGTTCAACCCGGCACGTGTCTCCTGATGGGGCGCACTGAGGATGTACCACTCCTGTAGCATTCCTGCCCAACCGCATAATCTCAACTAAATCCGGAGAAAACACCAGGCAAATCCAAAGTGAGGACATTCTACAAGATAATAGCCTTTACCCTGAAAAAATGTCAAGATAGGAAAGACAAAGACAGAGCAACTGTTCCAGATTAGAGGAGACTCGAAACATGACAACTAAATACACAGTGACCATGGATGGCAACCTGCACCTTTTTGTTTTTCCGTAAAAAAGACATTAGCAGAATAACTGGTGAAGTATGAATGAAGCCTGGATATTAACTAATAGTATTGTATCACTTATTTCCTAATTTTAATAATTGTACTGTGGTTATGTAAGAAAATGTCCTTGTTTCAAGGAAATACATCCTGAAATGTTTAGGGATATGAGACATGATGTCTGTAGCTTACTCTCAAGTGGTTCATTAAAAAAAAGTTACTGAGAGTCATTATTGAGTCATCAAGAAAAAATAAAGCAGATACGGTAAAATGTTAGCAATTGGAGAATCTGGGTGAAAGTTATGTGGGAGTTCTTTCTACTGTTTTTGCAAGTTTTCTTTAGGTTTAAAATTTATCAAAATGAAAACTCCTCCCTCCTCAAAAGACAAATCATTATTTTTCAATGACTAACGAAATAGACTCAGGCAATGATCATCGATGAATGTCTAAAACTGCTACATGAAAGATCAGTAGAACTTTTACAATGGATGAACAACCTGGTAGCAACAGAACATACTGATGAGTTTTGACATGAGTACAAATGGGAACAGTATTGCCTGCCAACATGACTGATGTGACGGACAGAACATAAAAACGGGACAAACAGACAGTAGTGCCTGCCGACACGACCAATGTGATAGACAGTATGTACCCACACCACCAATTACGTCTTCTTGGAGGGGGAGGGGAGAATCTGAATTTCATCAAGCCTCCAGATGTGACTAATAATTTACAGAAAATGTGGGGGAGGTGAACAAATTGACACCATAAGTGTACCCCCTCTTGAATTCAGAATATAGGATGTTCTGTGGATAAATGATAAACTCAATTTTTTTGGAGTGGGGGGGACTGGTAAGACTAAAAGAGACTTAAACATATCAACCAAATGCAACCCATGAACCTCACTTTGATTTCTTTTGGCTGGGGAAGATTAGCCCTGAGCTAACATCTGTGCCAATCTTCTTCTATTTTATATGTGGGTTGCCACCACAGCGTGGTTGATGAGTGATGGAGGTCTATGCCTGAGATCTGAACTCATGAACCTGGGCCACTGAAGTGGACAGCACCGAACTCAACCACTAGGCCATGGGGCCAGCCCTTTTTTCTATTTCTGTTGATTGAACATTTAGGGTGGTTTCTGTTTGATGATGGGACCCTGACCTGCTTAAGGCTTAATTTCACATTACCAAAGAAAGTCAGAAAATCCAGGTGAGTCTCTTGCTCCCCTATATGGGGCTCACCATGCCTGTGTTTCGACAGGGGTCTGCTTCAGTAAAACTGAAAAGGACATTTGTCGTGCACTGTCGAAGTGCACAGTCTTGTGTCCACACAGACACAAGAGCTAAACTCACAAACACCAAGTGTCAGCAGCATGCTGCAAGGACGGGCAGCTGCACACGCAGACCACACTTGCACGTTCAGGAGGCAAGAGCTGAAGGAAACCTCACAGGTGAGCTGGGCCGGTGGCTCCCCTATCAGGCTGTTTAGAACCAGGTGGCGCACTTAAAAATAATTCCCAACGCTGGGGCCTCCCCCAAATTAGAAACTCTGGATATGGAGCTCAGGACTGACTTTTGCTTCAAGTTCCCCAGATGATCTGGAGCAACCCCCTGATCTGACAGGCAAGGAAACAGAGGCTGAGAGACAGGACAGGAAGGACTGGTTAATGATGAGGCTGGTGCTAATATCCCATCTCCTGGAACCCACCCCATAGTGCCTCCCTGAGGACTCCTCCTTTGCAGTAATTTTAAGATGTCTAAGAGGGAGGTTAACCCTATTTAATATGCTCTACTGAGCCTGTACTTGAGCCCACAAACTCCCTTCCCCCTTGCAAAATGGCCTACACAGAGAATTTATCAAGCATTCATGTGCTGGGCACTGTACTGAAATGTGCAATTACATTTTCAGTTATTGATCACAACTACCTGATAGTTCCTATTTCACAGGTGGGGAAACAAATACTTGCCCAAAGTCAGTCATCGCATCAATCTTCAAATCTTACAGCTTGACTCTAGGACCCCCATTCAAGAAACCAAGACCTAGATTCTGGGTAGCACTGGGAGACACAGCAAGGTAGGGCCCCTGGAAACTGCTCCGGGTTCCGGCTCTGCACGAGAATGGACACCAGAGCGTGCTCTGAGCCCCTGCACCGGAAGAGGATGAGGGCCTTGTCTTACAGGCCAGACTCCGGCAGCTGCTGGAATTCCTTTCCCACAGTCAATGCGCACAAACTCAACTCTCCCAAACTTTCCCCATTTCAAAACAGAAGAGAATGATGGTGTAGAGAGACTGCTGTCAATGCAATATCCATTCTCCCCATTTCTTAGAAACAGAATGCCAGAGGTATTTGGGGTGGCAAAGCACTCAACTAAAACCCCCAAATTTCCCACCTTTCTTGCAACTGTCGTATGTATCTATATTCTGGCTGATAAGAGTTAAGAGTTGAGTAGGGCTCCCCAAAAAGCTCCTTAAAGGTGGCCGACTGAGCAGGGCAGCGTGCTCTTTTGCCTCACCTAACTCCTTCCTCTTGCCTAGAATATGGGCAGGATGGTTGGTGCTCTAGCAGTCAGCTTGGACCATGAGTGACCTTGAGGATGGAAGCCACAATCAGGATGGTGCAACAGAAAAACCTGGGTCCCTGAGCCACCACACCAGCCTTGGACTGATGACCTCGGATTTCACTTGAGAAACAAACTATCTTAAGTCATTGTTACTTTGCGTCTTCTGTTATAAGCAACCAAACCTAATACTGCCCCACTGTTTTCAGGACCATTTCTCATGCTAAAGGAGGAATTCAAAGAAAAAAGCAATTTGCTGTCAAGATAAATTAATCTACCCCTCCTACATTTGTTAGGACAAGTGAACAATCTTTAAGAAATGATGTCTCTGCTTCTTAAAACCAGCTGGATTTACTGATGTTGAAGCTATCGTTGAGTTCCATCCCCATGATAGCATCACTGTGCCAGCTACGAAAGTGGCAGGGCAGAAAGTACGTAAAGAGTTCACTTCTCTCCTCTTGCTTCCCAGCATCTATGTGCCGTTTCTTCTATACAGTGAAGCATAGCTATGGTTGTTTCTTTACTTGCAAAACATTCCCACTGATTAATCCCTGGAGGAAAACTCTCCCCTCGAAGGCTCCATGTTCCCAGTCCGGAGGCGGCAGTACCAAAAGCGGTATGGGCCCGTCATGCTCAGGGCATCGGACGACATCCATAAAATGAACAGCACACATCTGGCAGATTCACAGTTCCCAGGCTCCCCACGGTCCCAGCAAGCACTTCCTCACAGGGAATCGCCTGCACTCAAGCACAGCCAAAGCCTCCTCCAGAGCTGGGCTTTCTTTTTTTGTTTCAAGAGACCCATCAACTATGAGGCCACCTTCCATTTGGAATATGCTCTTGGTTGCACCTTACTTTATTTATAGCACATGCCTGCTGCTCTTCTGATGAAGTTCTACTTCCCATATGGGAAGCAGAGCAGAGAAATAGGTTTGTTCCACAAGGGCACTTCTCTTTACCAGAGTCATACACATACTTTTAATTTTCATTAATGTAGAAAGGGGCATTTTGTATAAAATAAATTTCTTCAGCTGATCAATTTAAAAATAACATATATGACACACACACACTCTCTCTCTCTATATACACTATATATATATATTTATTAAATGGTTGTCCTAAAAGAAAATAATTTAAAATAAAGCCAGAAGTACAATTATCTACCCTGAAATTAAAGAGAAAAAAAAAATCCCTCCACTTAGAGCCAATGAAAACAAAGTTCCTTGATTTATATGTATAAACTCATTTTATGCAGATGTTTTCTGAAAACGGCCATAACAGTATCTCCCATCTCAGATGTTCTTCTAACAATGCCACCTTACTACTCCTCCCATCAAAGGGGATGGGGATGTTCCCAACCCCTTGACTCTGAGTGGGCTTGTGACTACTTTGACAGAATATAGTGTCAAAGGAGTGACACTGTGTGATTTCTGAGTTTAGCTCAGAAAGGTGATGCAGCCTCTGCCCAGTTCTCTGGGGGAAGCCAGCTGCCACCTAAGTCCATCTACCCAGAAGCTGCCATGGTGGAGAGGACATACACATTTCCTTTAACCATCAACCCAGCTGAGTCCCCACCAGACGGCCAGCCTCAACTGCCAGTCTGGTCATCTAGCCTTCCTAAGATTGTAGCCCCAGCTGATATCTGACCACAACTAGACGAGACACCATGGAAGAACCGCCCAGCTGAGCCCTTCCCAAAGTCCCGACTCAGAAAACTACCAAAAAAGAAGGGTTGTTGTAAGCCAGCTTGGGGGTAAATTGTCCTGCAGCAACAGTAACCAGAATACCTACTATCTTGGGGAAAGTCTTCATCTTGGCGAAAGTCTTCATTATCAAACTACCTTGACTGGGTATGTTTTAAAATCTCTCAACGAAAATAACTGGAAGCAAACAGTGTACAAAACAAATACTTTAAAACTCAGGAACAGTTCAGATAATTTGGAAATAAATTTACAGAAAGGAGTAAGAATGTAGTGGCTGGAAGTGAAAGGGTGAGGAACTGAGAATGTGAAAAAGAGATCAGAACTGATTCAGAAACAAACATTCCTAGGGAAGAGTGGCTTCTTTCCACTAAGTGGGAAATTCCTCAGGTAGGAGCAAGGCACCCAGTTAAACAAATGGAATGTTCCATGACCAAAATGACTTTGCTCCCTCCAATCTGCCTACCCTGCCCCCAAATGTTAGTGTTTTATTTATTTTTATTTTCCCTGAACAAGCACACAGTAGAGTCTAGTTTGGAAGGTGTGGGTAGGCTTTAGAGGGACACATTCAGGGGTGTGTCTGTGGTGTGAGGGCAGGAGACGATCCCCAGGCCAGCAGAAAGGGACAGTCAAAGAAGGAAAGACATCTGGTCAAACTTACCCATGTTTATCTTGACCTTAAATTCTCAAATACAGAACCAGCCAGTGTTCCACAGCCTGGCAGAGGAAGCCACAGCTGCCTCCATGTCTCGGGTGCTCATGTGTCTGGAGCTTTTCCATAGAACCAAGAGAACAGTTTAGTGCAAAACTCAGCCTTGACAAAGGCGAGTACAAGAGGTACGCTCACATAGAATACCACGAAGTTTTATTTAAGTTCTTTTTTATTTTCCTCCACACTGGCAAAAGTTCCGAGGGAGCTTAAAGTTTTGTAAACATTTTAACTATCCCTCTTCCCCACCCCCCACTTTTTGAATTTACAAAGCAAAGGAGAGTAGGAGTCCCAATTTTAAATGGTTCCCCATCTCCTCATGCTATTTAATCCAAAAACTATATACAAGTTTGTAGCAGTCTCTGTATAGTTATTGTACATGTTTAGGAGGGAGGGAGGCAAGAAGGGATAGGGAGAATGGTGATCCAAAAGAATAAAAATAGAAACCAAATATAATCATCCAAAACCAAACCGCTCTCAGAGCAACTCCAGCCTTCTTCAGGCAGTGACGACAGAAAGAAAGGTGCTCTACCAGAAGCCACCGAACCACAGCACTTCTCACACAGGGATGGATGGCCCGATGGCTCCAGACCAAAGTGTGATTGGCAATTCCACGTGATGTTCTGTGGGGGCTGCTGGAGGCAGGAAGAGGATTTGTTTATAAATAGGGCTTGGACACGTTTATGTTCGAAGTGAAGGGGTGTTAGGAGGCCATGGCTAGAAGCCGGAAGCAGGCTTCTGTCGCCCGTTCTCTCCCATCCCCTCCCCCACTGCATTCTCCTGTATAGTGGTTTCCAAGGACGAAGCTCTTAAAGATGGTCAGGTTTTGTATGTTCTCTTTTCAGAAAAGGCAAGTAACTTGCCATTCCAGAATCTTTAAACAAAACCTTTTCGGGGCCACAGCAAGACACACACGCAATGCTCTGAGGAACCAGATGAAATTCCAGGCTTTTATCAGAAGCAAAAGTTTATCCCTATCCAAAATGAAATTATACAAATTCATACATATGGTAAAGATCCTAGCTGCCTCTTAAACGAGACAAATTTTCAGCAGAAAGGCCCAAAACAAACTGGTCCTAGTCCTCTGAAGTAAAAATATTTATGGGAAAAATCAGTTTTTGTAAGAAAGAAAAATTAAGAATAAGTCCCTCTCCCAGGCCACAGGGTTTCCTTTGTCCAATCAGGTTGGAGTATGCCAGGGGAGAAGTCAGCTTGTTTGGAAGTCACTATCTAATGAAGAAAAAATGAATTCTTTCTCCGAAAGGATGCTCAGAAAGAACAGGTGAGGGGTGTGCAACATCAAACCAATCCAATCTAAACTCCACCCCACTCAGGGTCTCTTTGATGCAATCCCAAAGTTAGCAGTGGCAATGCAACCTTCAGACTGGGAAAGCTCTGACTGTCTCTGTTGGACACTCAAGTCACAGTCCATGGGCGTTTTGTTGTTGGCCAAGGTCTGTTACCATTAACTCTCTTCATGATTGCACCATTTAGACCCCTTGCCCTTATGGGGAGTGGGGGAGGGGGGAGACAAAAAGAAGAAGAAAAACAAAATAGAAGGAAAAAAGTGACAAGAGGAAGTAAATTGCTATTGGCAGATCCCAACACACTTTCTGGGAGACAGCAGATGAAATCACGGCACAGTAAACAGGTGCTGCCCAAAATCAGCCTTGTTGGGGAGTGATCCCCACTGCCACCCCCGAGACACAGGGTCCGGTCCACTTATCTACAGTCTGAAATGCTCACCAACAAAAACGGTTTAAAGAATCTTGGACACAAAGGGCTAGAAGAAAAAGCCTGAGATGATCGGTTCTGTGATTTGTTGCAGAGTGATAGAGAGTAAATGGTGAGGAAGAGTTGTGTCCAAAGGTGGAGAATCCATGGTCAGCAGAGAGGAGAGGGAAGGCCAGGCCACGGGCAGGTGCTCAGTAGTCATCCAGAGTCTCGATTTCACCCATATTGAGTCGCTCCGATGAAGCATTGACTGAAAAGCCTGCAGGAAGAGATTGGCAATGAGTGACCACACCCAGACAGCAAGTGGCTCAAACTCCAGGCAGTTGGCTGGAATATGTCTCTTGCTTTTGAGCAGACCACAGGGGTACTCAAGGGAGGGAGAAGGAAGAAGGATAAAGGTCAGAGCAGCAGTTTTCTGTCCTTCCAATGAGAGATTCTTTGCTTTTATTTTATTTCTTAGGATTCTGGTATAATTTAATCATAGAAAAGAAAAAACAGCATCACTGCTTAAAAGGAATAGCAAACCACTGCCTTAAGACAATCCTGAGAGTACCCTAGGGTGTAAGTGTGCATTAAGGCCCGGCCAGGCTGGCCCGGAGGGAAAGCTCATTCAGAAGACGCACCTTCAAAGAAATGGGGGTGGGGGGAGGGCAAGAACAACACTCACTATTGGAAATACACTTCCCCCCAGGGCTCAAAAACTTGGTCAAAGTGCTGGCCAAGAGGTTTTCTCTTCAGGGGTAGAGAAAGGGAAAGGCAGACCTCCTACAAGATCCTTAGAGCTCTCAGATGTTCTATCACAGAGCAGACAGCACAAAAAGATTGGAAGACTTTATTCAACTCAATCTACTTTAAGTAGACCTGAAAAATGTAATCTGGCCTAAAAAAGTAGTTAGGAGCATGGCCATTGCAGGCAACAAGCCGTACTCACACCACCAGTGATGTCTGAAACCTAATGCCAGCAGCCAAAGGTATGTAATTTTTCAATAAACTCCATAATCAGAGATTCATAAAAGTACTATTAACAGGCCCTCCTTGGCATGATTGACTCTCAAAACACTTTTAGTTCATCTACCCTAAACGAAACCCCAAACTGTGTCAGCTGCTGCTGGAACAGCAGAAAACAAGCAGACGACGCTCTCCAGTCTAAAAGCAGTGCTGTGAATATTATTACTTAAGTTTTCTCTCCCTCCTTTTTGTTCTTTAATATTCAAGTTTTCAAATAAGTACACATTTTAAATGTACCAATAATAAACAAAAATGCCTTACATAATAAAAACAGCTTAACTATACTATGATCTTGACTCAAAAATAACCTGATCTGAAAACATAAACATGCCTATTTATTAGCCAAGTGAGCTGTGGTACAAGTTGCTGGGAGGCCTAATATTGGGAGAGGCCAGGACTCCAAACCCCACCCGGAGTTCCACCCATCAACTCTGCTCCCATAGCCCACAAGACGTTTTTTTGTTGAAAATAATGAAAGGCTTAGTGTTCATATTTTCAAATAACGATTTAATTAGGTAAGTCTAAAAACCTAAGGCCAAACAGTCTATGAAATGAACTATTACTCTATTCTGAAGCAGGTTTTTCTTTGACTTCACATATATCTCAAGAACAGATGAAATGTGATAAAAATAATAATGAGCTACATGCAATAAAAGTGGAAATGAAATAAAAATACAAACTAAATTTTAACCATGTAAAGACAGGAAGGGAGAAGCAGCTGGGGTCATAAAAAAAGTTACTTATTCATTGCCCTAACATGTTGATTCCCAGGCTTTTGGCAGACAGGGTCTCACTGACCTGTCATAGAAACCCAGTAAGGCAGGCCCTTCTCCTCCCCAGGTGACAGAAGGTAAAGTTCTGGGATATAATGAAACCCAAGGCAACACACATCAGGATTTAAGCCTAGTCTGCTTGGCTCTAAAGACTACATTCTGTAAAGTTCAGAACAACAGACTCTCTCTCACATGACTTCTTTAAGGTTTGAGAGACTGTTCTTAAAAGTATGACTGGAGAAAAAATGTTATTGTGTGTGTATATTTATCATATCCAAGTATAGGATGCTTCTTCACAATGGTACCTGATAGCTCTAAAAACTAGAGACAGGCACAAGAGTACAATGGAGAATATGCTCATTAAAATGAGGCGGGGCCCCCTGATGGTTTGTTTTAGAAGCAAAATTCTCTTTTGATCAATGATTACTTTCTCAACGGATGTTTTTGGATCAAATTAGAATCTGTTTTCTCACTCTGTGCATTGCGAACTGGGAGTGATGGATATTTATTAATTTTTCTCAATCTGTAAATCAGTAAGGCATCTATCAATTAAAAAATAATAATAAATGAAAATGAGTTTGAGGTAAGGGGCAGAAATTAGTAACTATTAGCGGAATTTCCAAAGGGAGACTGAGGTGAGCGGAAATTTTCCTGAAATGGCCAGGTGGGCGCCCACTCCGGTGAGCTGCCTCCATACGTGGCTGCACTGTCACTTCCCTTCTATCTGTTTGCCTTCTTCTAGATACACAGATTACTTAGCCTCTACTCCCAGAACAACTCGCTCTCACTCCTCTGAAGGGATTTTAAGTCCCTTTCTGTCTTGGGCCTGCAGTAGGAGATGGGGTCAGGTGGAATCTTTAATCCAAAGAGCGGTACGTCATTTCAGAGGCAGCTTTTCTCTGAGAGCCCACCCTCCAGTGCCACAGCTAAAGAGCAAAGGCATTCTTACCTAGAACCCACACAATTAGCATTCAGGGAACACTTTCAAATCTATATTCACCTATTTATGTCAAAACTGGATAACATTTTGGACAATTCCATCTATCCTTACCATAAACTTTCGAGATAGGCAAAAGAAAACAGAATTTCACCAGATTTCTATGTTCCCAGGTGGCTTTCAGGTACCATTCCAAAGGGCAACCCTCAAAGTCAGGTTTCTGTTCCTTACATTTTGGTTTCTCCAGGACAGAAAACCTCTGAAGGAAAGGATGGAGTCTACCAAGGGCAGAGGAGGGCTGCAACCTACCTCTTGCTGTTGCTGTCAGTTCTTTCACGTGGGCATCTCCATTGGAGGTCTCACAGTCATTTCACATTCAACTCACCCAACACTTAATCACCGCACCATTTCCCCATAAGCCTGCTCCACTTCCCAGTACTTAGCATGTTAGCAAATGGCAACACTATCCATCCTGCTGCCCAAATCTTTCCTTTCTCCTTGTCCAGCTAATTCTATCCCCTAAATTTCTGAAATCTATCTAATTCCTCTCCATCTCCAATAACAAAACCCTATTTTAGGCCACTAGTATCTTTCATCTGGTCTATACTACAGCCTCCTAACTTGGCCAACACCCCAACCTGCCATCTTGCCAATATAATTGTTCTATTCCAGACAGCATGGTTTTACAATAGCCTATTTTAAGTTCGTAAATAGAGAATAATTTTAATTTCATCATTGTCTGTAGGTTGTTGGGGCAATTTAACAAACACAGGCAGCCCATCAGCTTTGTCTATGCTGTTTATTCCAGAAACACCATTCCCCTATCCTTCCTGCCAAGGCCCCATTTCAGGGGTCACCTTTTCCATGAAGCTGCCTTGCATGAAGACACTGGTCCTCGATACTAGACAAGAATAGCTGTGAGGAGCAGAGGAGAATGGAAAGAAAACAGGCCTGCTCTCAAAGCCCAGTCCCACTGCTGAAGAGCTGTATTCTAGATCCTCTAGGCCTTGTTTACTCATTAGGAAAACTGGAACATCACCGCACAATGCAGAGTAATTCTGAGACTCATGTGACATATAAGTAGTGGATATCAACAAATATTGGTTCTTTTCTTTGAACGCTTGATTGGATTTATGGGGTACTTCCACATAAATCAGCACTGAAGTTTTTAAACAACTTTTATTGTTCTCCAGTAGCACTACTTGCCAACTAAATTGAAAGGAAATTCATATTAAATATGAAACAAGGCTTTAAAGTTTAGAGCATCATACAATATAAATTACTTGTCTTACACCCTATATAGTACCTGAGACACAGCTCTTGCCTTGAGATGCCCAGTGAATACTACTTATTTTGAACTGGTTAAAAAAATTAATTTTGCTAAGAAACAGTTCCCTTCATAAACCAACATCCCACCATGGGACTCAATACATTAAGTGCCATAACAAGCACCCCCCGAATTCCTGGCTGAGACTTTAGGCCTGCGCTCACCTAATAAACTGGGATCTGCTCGGACCATCTTCTGCTTTTTCTTCTTCTTGCCACTTTGTACGGCTTCAAAATTGGATTGTTGGTTGTTGCTCTGATTGGTCTGAAACACTGAATGGAGTGCACTGTGGTTCATCCCCCACACAGGCTCCTGTGAAATAAGATGGCACAACTGAGGTCACACGGTGGATGCAGGCTTGGCCACCCTAAGAAAATGGTTGATTTCCCCTCACCATATGAAGAATGAGTTTAAAAACAGAAAGCCTATCATGGATTCTGGTAATAGTGAAACCAAGAGCAGTCCACTATGGTGCCCTTTTCCTTCACTTAGATTCCGACATCCCATTTAAGCTCTATGCCTCCACAAGGCCTGTCCTGGTAACTCCACGTGTCCACCGTGCTGTGAGAACACGGTGGTCAAAACCTCTTGAGTATACATGGATCTGTCATCCACTAGGAAATTAAATATACAGCAAATAATCACAAAGAGACCTCTGCACTCTGGCAATTTACACCCCTCACCCACCCAAAGTGGAAGGTTCCTTTCTTCTCTGGGCCCCCGGACAGAGAGGACAAGCTGCACACCAGCTGGCAACATGTTACCAAACAAAGTTAATATCATGTACTTTATTCCTATTGGCAATCCGAGAAGGAAGCTGGTCAAAAAAATATTATCCATACACTTTCCACTAATTGGTTGAACTATGAAATAGTCTATCAATCGTTCACACACACTTGTTGCTCTTATTAGAGTAATTAATTTTAAATTGGGATCAGATTCAATGAACCAGTTGAAGGCATGGGTAGTGGTAGCGGGGGAGGGAGGAGTGGGAAAGAACACTGGAAGGATAGGCCTGGCTGTGGTGTGCTGGGCCTCCCGCTTCCTATTTCAGCACACAGAGGTGGCCATTTCACCAAGCAAGAGCCTTCTGTCTTCTCCTGAATCCTTAAAATCCAGTGTTGTTCATGCTTACATCTTTCACTTTCCTTCAGTGGATCCCTGTTAGCCCATCTACCCAAATGGATTTTAAATGCCCTGTACCTCACTGTATCTTACATATCCCCAGAAGTGACCTGTAACAAACATTATCTCTAGTAGAAGAATTATAGGATTAAAGGACATGAACATTCTTTTTTTTTTTAAGATTGGCACCTGAGCTAACATCTGTTGCCAATCTTCCCTTTTTTCCCCCTTCTTCCTCTTCTCCCCAAAGCCCCCCGGTACACAGTTGTATACTGTAGTTGCGGTCCTTCTGGTTGTGCTTTGTGGGACACTGCCTCAGCATGGCCTGTTGAGTCGTGCCATGTCCATGCCTAGGATCCAAACTGGTGAAACCCTGGGCCGCCAATGTGGAGCGTGTGAACTTAACCACTCGGCAACAAGGCCGGCCCCAGGATATGAATATTCTTAGGCCTCCCCATGAGCTTTACCAATCTGTCTTTCAGAAAACTCGTACAACCAATCCTCATTATTCAGATTCCATATTCCCGAATTCGCTTCCTCACTATAATGCGTAACCCCAAAAGCGATCCTTGTAGTGCTTCTGTGGTCATTCTGGACACACACAGGTACACAGCAGTGAAAAATTTGAGTTGCCCAAGGCACACATTCCCACTTGAGACAGAACAGGACAATATTCTGCCTCCTTGTCTCAGCTCTCATATCGTCAAAAAGCATCTTTTTAAGTCTATTTAGTGTCATGTTTTTCACAATTTTAAGCTTTTTGTTGGTGATTTCATTGTTTAAAATGGTCCCCAAGTGTTAAATGCTGCCTACTGTTTCTAAGTGCAAGGAGGCTGTGACATGCCTTTATGGACAAAATATATGTGTCAGATAAGCTTCATTTGAACATGAGTTACATAGTGCAATCGGCAGCCGAGTTCAGTGGTAATAAATCAACAATATATTAAATAAGGCATCTTTAAACAGAAATGCACACAAAACACGGTTACATAGTGATTGGCTGAGAAAAACGTGACGAGAAGTTTGTAGAAACCTACCCCTGTATTTCCTCTAGGAAACAGTTCAGTATTCGCTAATTCACTGTTGTCAGTGACCTCACAGAACATAACTACCACAAATAAAGAGAATTGGCTGCACCTTACATCCTCAGCCACAACACACGAAATGTCTGGCATGCTGCAGTGCTGTCAGTACTGGATACAGTGTATCCTGAGCACTGGACATTTAACATTTGTAGGTTTTAACTATTCAAAACCAAATTTATGGGTCTGTGGCAAGTTGGAATTTGCAATTTGATTCAGACACATACATGAACCAAGAAAAACGGGGCCGTTGTGCCTAACAGAGAAAGAATGGTTATATTTGCTATTTGGGAAATTCACAAAGGTCTCTGGACATGTAATTTGAAAGTATCAAGTCTACCACATTTTAAAAAGCTTTGGTCATTTGATGTAAACAATGGTGTCTTTGTTTGCACTTTCACTTCTCTGGTTGTCAACATTTCCAGGTATTAATACTCCCTCTCGGGGCGCTGCGCCCCTCTGCTGCCTCATACCTGCTGCTGCTGCTGCTGCTGCTGCTGCTGCTGCTGCTGCCGCTGGCTGGCTTTCTGTTTGGCACGGCGCTCCAGGAACTGCTTGGCAAACTCCTTGGCCTCTGAGGTGTCTCCTAAATAGGCCCTGATATAATCATGGACCTCATAAGGAGATTCTACTTCTTTGAGGAAGGAAACAAATGTCGGAACTGCAGCACGAGGGAGGAGAAGACAAAGAGTAACAATGAAATATCACACACAAAAAATCAGTTTTCGTTTTCAATGTATTGTCACACCTAATACAGACAATGACAGAAACTTGAAAAGTATGCAGCTATTATGTTAAATATTTTTTAATCTACTCTGTAGAAATGGTGAGGGGAAGCCGCTATCATTGCAATGCCCAAAATTATCTGAAATAGTATAGAGTCAAACAAAGACAGATCATGCATGTTTAGTTTTACTAAATGTTATGTTGGTAGAAACTAAATGTTACGTTAATTGAAACAAGTGCTTGCCTAGACTGAAGCTATTTGGAGATTCATTCTTTCTTTTCTTAAATTCAATCAATATTTTTTTTTTTTTTTTAAAGATTGGCACCTGAGCTAACAACTGTTGCCAATCTCTTTTTTTTTTTCCTGCTTTATCTCCCCAAACCCCCCCAGTACATAGTTGTATATCTTAGTTGCAGGTCCTTCTAGTTGTGGGATGTGGGACGCCACCTCAACGTGGCCTGACGAGCGGTGCCATGTCCGCGCCCAGGATCCAAATGCTGGGCCGCCACAGGAGAGCAAGCGAACTTAACCACTCGGCCACGGAGCCGGCCCCCTCAAAATTTATTAAATGCTATAATGTGTGCCTGGCACCATGACAGATACTAAAGATAAAGCCATACCCTCCTTTCACTTCACTGAGACATCACACGTTTAGAGAGAAGTCAAATGGAACATGCAAGCAGTGTGGTGTAGGAGGAAAGCACAAGTATCAGAGTTAGACAGATATGGGCTTAAAACCTGACTCTGAAATTTGCTGGCTGTGTGACCTTGATGAGTTCCTTAACCATTCTGAGCCTCCGTTTCCTAATTTATAAAATGGGGATAATATCACCTATGTTGCAATGGTATCTTATAAAATTGCTACAAAAATTTAAAAACTGGGATAACACATGTTAATCCCTAGAAAGTGCCTAGCACATGGTAGGTGCTTAATGGATGGCAGCCATTACTCTTATTTACTATCGTTTTCTCTGGCTGTTTCAGATCATTAGATATTGTTACAACACTGCAAGGGAACTCTTTAATTCCTTTACTGCTCCGTTTTTAAGAGATCCTTGGTTTCAGACAAGACATGCAAAGCGGACTAGTTCAACAGAGCCTATCAGTTATGGTAACCCCTTCCACACCAAGCTGACCCATCTCTGTTCAAACATCCGGAGGTGAGGGAGGAACTCACTTCCATCTAAGCAGAGAATTCTCTTTGTGAACAGCTAATAGTTAGCAAGTTTTTCTTCAAATTGTGCTGAAACCTTTTCACTTCCACACATTGGTCCTAGTGTTCTCCCACACAGATTAAGTCTACTTGCTCTGTCACATGATTCCCACCCCCGCCCCAAAGGAGGAAGGGAGAGATCTCACACCACCTCAACCTTCTCCTGCCCTGGTTGACCTTTGTTCCCCTATAAGTTACCTTCCTTAGGACTTGGTCTGGCTGGCAATGTCCCCCATAAAATGAGCAGCATGGAACTATGACCACCTCTGTCCTGTACAGCATACGACAGCCTGAGATAACATTTACTTTTTGGCAACCACTGATAACCTATTCGAGCAGAGTATTACAGGACTTTTCTCACAAGTCATACTATACACAATACTACTAAAGAGTCAAGTTCTTACAGCAGGTGCAGGACTTCACCTCCTTGAGATGTCACCTCCTGAGTTGTGGCCCATAATTCCAGTTTGCCAACTCCTCTGTGGGTTCTGCTCTGCCATTCTACATGCTGGGTTTCCCTCCCCAGTTCTTACCATCCAAGTTATTTGCCGTATTAAGGGCGTGAAGCATCTGTTCACACCACTGGGTAAATCCATCTTGGGCTTTATTTACTCCCTGAAAGAGCTTCAGCAACTTTTCTTCTTCTTCTACTTTCTTATTCTGCCGGTTAGACACACCTACAGATTTACTAAAGCAAAACAATAGGGCGATATTATAGTCCCGGAAACTGTCACTGTATGATTATACTACACCACCATAAACAGATAATGTCTTGGCAACACTGGATGGCTGACCAGAAATCCAATGCTTGGCTCCAAGAAAGAAAAAAAAAACAAAATTCAAATATTTGGATTTGCGGGGGGGGGGGGGGGGGGGGTGGTTACCCAATAACCTCTTAAAAATCCATCCTGAACTAGTACATTCTAGTTTGTGAATATAGGGCTTCTTTTCAGAGAAATAATTAAATTATTTCTATATGTCCTTCTGTACTTTTTAATTTTGCTAAGCCTCAGTTTTCTCATCTGTAAAATAGTACTAACTGCTTTGGGTTATCACAAGGAATAAAGACATTGTACACAAAGGGAGAGCACAGTGCCTGGCAAAGATGCTCAATAAACTGACGGATATTTAGGGTCCTCCTCACAAGGTGTTAGGCCCTCAAGCGAGAAGAAACAATCTGACAACACTACCATTTATTAAGTAGTTACTATGTGCCAGGCACTTTACTGACTACTTCAGGTGTATTCATTTAATCTCTCCAGCTACACTCAGGAAGTTGTTGTTATCTTCATTTTACAGATGAGGGAACTGAGGCTCAAAGAGTTTCCCTTTTGCCCAAGGTCACACAGCTAATAAGTGGTAGTGCTGGGATCTGAGTTGATGTATTTAACACTAAAATCCATGCTCATTCAACAGCACTATATACTTAAGGAAAGAAAGATGAAGGCAAAATGTAACTAATTTGTCATAAAAATAAATAGGCTCAAGGCCATTACAGAGGTGTTTATAATACTCATTATAGTATAAGTAACTTAAAAATATAAACTAGGAAAAAAATGCTAAGGTCTAGAGAATACCTTAGAGAAATGTTCAACAACAACAACAACGAAAATATACTATTCCTAGTATTTATTAAGTGGTTACCACGTGACAGGTAATGGACTAAGTGCCCAGCAGCAGAAGGAGCTCCTAGTCATAACATAGATGTGTTTCCAGGGGGAGGAAAGCAATCACTAAACTATGACCTCACGTGCTTGTACACAGATGAAAATAAGAAAAAACTAAATAACTACCTTTCCCTGCCCAGCCAATATCCCACTCTTCATATGCCCCATCCCCCAACCCACCAAGGAACAGAGGTTTGATCATTTTGAGCCCTACCTGAGACTGGCGTTGTTTTTATTTTTATTTGTTGAATTCCTAGGTCCCACCTCTTTCACTGCATCATCCCAGAATCCCATGTTGGAGTTTTTAGTGTCAGCATTACTCCAGATACTACTGACTAGGTCAGATGCCCACTGGTTAGGGGGACCAGTATTTATTGAGCCCCAAACAGAATTCCCAATGCTGGTGTGCAGGTTGGAATGCTGTTAAAGAAAAAGAGACAAATGATTATGGTTAACAATATTAAAAGATAAAAAGAGAGTCCACAATAGTCAGAAAAGATAACTTATAACATCATCCATCCAACGACTGCTTAGGAAAAGCAACCTACCGTACTATTCCGGGCTCTATTTGGCTGCTGGTGCTGCTGCTGCTGCTGCTGCTGCTTCTGCATTTGCCTGGCTTCTTCCTGTTGTATCTCCAGAAGAGACTTCGTGGTACCTGCGGGTTTGCTGACATTCCCCCAACCTGAGAGTTTCTGTTGTTGCTGCTGCTGTTGCTGGAGAGCTTTCATCAATTCCCTCTGCTGGCGCCTTTGCTGTTGCACAAAAATAGAAGCTAGCCCAGGATCTGGTTTTATAGTTACAAATATCCAGTATACTAAATGGAATGCAAATACACAGTAGCTATACAAAACTAAACACTTGACAGGGTTAACTCTTTTGCTGCAAATAAAGATTTAAACTGCCAGAGGTACCTAAGAGGAGAATAAAAAGATCAAACGCAGAATTACTTCTTAAAAACTAAGTAGGGCTTTTGGTTAAGCACAGAAATGAAATACCTATGTTTACTTCCCAAAGCCCTACCCATATTACAGAAAAATATATATATATATATATTTAAAAGCATAAACCTCATACAGACAAAGAGAACAAAACAGATTTTAAAAGCTGGAAAGCAGACAAATGATAGCCAATATAACACACCCAGTAAGGTGAAACCTAGGTAAAGGAAGCTCAGAAACAGGCCAATTCATGCAGAAAGCTCAGGAACTAGAGGTATGGGTATCTCCAACAGAAGATGGGCTGAAAGTCTGTAAACAGCAGAAGTAGACCCCAGACTACCTCCTCTACCTGATGCAGTTGGGCAGCCATCTCTCCCTCTAGCCAGCAGAAAACTAAAACTTCCTCTTTAGAGAGCCTGAGCCAGATTGATACATTAATCTATGGGGAAGCTGACCCAGCAAAGGAGAATACAACTAGAGATACTAAAATACGGGGGAAACTGCACCAACAGAAGAGTCCAGCCAGAGACCATTACAGCAAAGCTCAATGAGATATCGTATACAGAAGGGCCCCCTTACCCACAGTTTTACTTTCTGTGGTTCCAGTTACCCGTGGTCAATCAAGGTCCAGAAGCAGGTGATTCTCCCTCTGATGTGCTGTCAGAAGGTCAATAGTAACCTAAGGCTATGTCACAATGACTACACCATTCACCTCACTTCATCTCATCATGTAGGCGTTTTATCATCTCCCACCATCACAAGAAGGGTAAGTACCGTACAATAAGATATTTTGAGAGAGAGACCACACATTCACATAACTTTTATTACAGTATATTGTTATAACTGTTCTATTTTATTTCCAGCTATTGTTGTTAATCTCTTACTGTGCCTAATTTATAAATTAAACTTCATCACAACTACGTACGTGTAGGAAAAAATACATATAGGAAAAAATCAGTACTATGCACAGTTTCAGGCATCCACTGGGGGTCTTGGAACGTATCCCTCTGGATAAGGGGGACTACTGTATACGAGAACCTCCCATCAGCTTTTTAGTGCCTTATCCTAAATATGAAGAAAAAGTCCATGATCAACAGACATGTGACATAAGGTTCCAAGGTAAAAGCCAAAGACCAAGTCAAACAAACAAAATTCAGTGGGACAGAAATGAGACAGAGGGAAACAGGAGCTAGTTTTCCAAAAAGCTATCAGTAAGTAATATTCTTAAGAGAGATAAGATGGTGCCTTCAATGAAACAAGAATAAGAGGCTATTGAAAGAAACCATTAGAGATCAAAATAAGGACTCAGAGAAATTTAAAATAAAATAGCGTACATTAAAAGTTCAGTAGAAGGACTGAAAGGTAAGATTGAGGAAATGCCCCATCAAAAAAGATAAAAAGACCAAGATGGAAAACAGGAGATAAAATATGAGAAAATAAAAATCAGTCCAGGAGGGTAGCATGCAAATGATAAGAATGACAACCGCTGCTCAACAACCCAGGAGAGGCCAGATCTGAATAGATTAGAGGGTCCTGGATAGGACACCTCCAGAGAAAAGATGAAATAAAACTATCTTAGGTTCCCCTATGTGAGAAGTATCTATTGAGTGGCATTTTATACCTTTTGAAGGATACAGGAAGACTTAATGGTTCAAAGAAAATTAATCAAATGAAAACATAATGATGCAATGATTAACTTCTGACAAAAAGAGGAAGAGGAAAAGATCTGTGATCCCAACTCTAATGACCACTATTATCTTTCTTTTATTCAGCAGAGACCAAAATTATTGGAACACTTTCCAGCCTTGAGGGGAGAAGATATACTCTGTATCCACTTGTTGATAAGATTTTAGAAAAGAAAAATGATTTCAGAGAAAGTACAGTCTTTTTTTTTTTAAGAGGGTGATAAATAAGGTAATTTTTAGGTGAGGAAACATTTTAACTTGTTGGATGACGTCAAGCACACTACATGGTGAATATGTACAGACAATTCCCACTTCTCTTTGTGTACCCAGGGCCTTTGGTGAATCATAACACCCAGATTCAAAACTGACAACTAGCATTCTCTAACAGACTGACTGCTCTGACTCACATCAGGTCCACATAAAGCACTTTCTTCAAGCCAAGACTCACGCCACCTTTTCGGAGAGGCTTTCCCAGCCTGCACTACCTAAAACTACACAACCAATCACTACCACCACCAACACCAGCCCCAACCCTCAATCCTCTCTCTAGCCCCCTTCCCGCTTTCTCTCTCTCACTGGCACTTAATCCTCTTCTAGTACGTCCTATGTTTTACTTAATTTTTATTGTACATGTCCCCTCAACTAGAGGTTAAGCTTTACGAAAGCAGAGAATTTTGTCTGTTTTAGACTCAGCTACATCCCCAGACTCTAATTATCACTGAGTAGTACTCAGCAAATATCTAACGGATGGATGGATGGATGGATGGATGAATACAGCACCTAAAGGCACACTGAACCAAACCATTTTACTTATTCATTGTCTCCCGTCTGTCAAGAACTGTGTTCTTCCTTTTTTTCCTCCCTTTCACTCTTTTGTATCCTTCCTATCCAAATGATGAACTACAGGATACAGACTTACCAGCAGAGAGACTTTATTTCTGTCATATTTTAAGTTTATAAAAGGATGTTTAGAATGCACAAAACTCACCCACAATTCTGAAAAACCCACATAGTTTTATTTATGAGCTATCCTCTCAAGAGCTGTGGTAAAATGTCTAAGGTAACTGAACATTTATGTTACCCAGTCTTAATGTTATTCCTATTAAATCCCTCAAATTTGCCAGAGTGACCAAATTATAGGTTACCGAGTTTCATAATGAATACCAATTCTGACCACGATAACTATCTCGAGTAACAACTGACTCATAATGCACACCAGCTCTTCTGGAGCACCGTTTGACCAGACCACTGTTAGTTTGAAAATTTACCTCTTCTCGAAGCTGCCGTTCTCGTTCTTCTTCTAGTTTTTGGATTTCAGCCAGAGACAGTGTTGCCTGGGACTGACACGCTGTTGTATTGGACTGCTGGCCCCATGTTGAAGAAGAGGGAAGCTAACGAAAAAGGAAGGCAGGAGAGTTCATGAGGAACTGTGGACAGGAAACAAAGAGGCAATAATGCACAACGCACAGCCAGAATATTCACGTTTCCCCCATCCATTTACAGTACTGAATGAAAGTTTCCTTCTTCAATCCTTTTACACACTATTCTCCCAGTCAGTTAGCTTATTTTACTTACATTTTTTGTCACTACCCCAAACCTGAGATTTTAAAACTCAAAACACACACAATACACTTTTATTTGATCTGCCATTTTGGAATTGCAAATTTGTCACATCTGGCATTGATATATACAAGCAATACAGAGCCATGAAGAGAAAGGAGTAAACAAAACAATCACTAAATTTTTAATCCAAGGAGGCAATAAAGGACATGATGTTACCTTCCAGGGTAAGGGTAAGGACAAGATTTTTGAAGGGAGAGCTGAGGTGGGCAGCTATTGAAAGATACCAGGCATGAAAGTCTCAATTAGTCTTTTATCAAAGAGAGTTAACAAGGCTACAGCTTCCAGTCATGAGCACTATACTGTTTTTAATGAATAATTCTGTTTTTCCTATCCCTTGAAATTACTGACTAAAATAAGAGTGTAAATAGCTGGGTCCTGAATAACTAAAGTTCTCAAAAACTTGATTATTCTAAGGGAATCTCTTGGTCTTTCTAGGCCAGAAAAAGATACAAATTGCAAGATATGTTATGGCTCTTAAAAACAACAAGAAACAAATCTAACCAGACTTAAGATATGTTTAATAAAAATAAGACATAAGCATGGATTAAAACAAACAAAATGCCGAAGAGTCCCAAAAGAGAACGGCTCTACAGTAGAAACCTCTAAGCCTGGAACTGATGGGATAAGAGTACAAATGGCTTAAACTGTCACTGATATCACCAAACAGCTCTCCAACGAGTACCCTCAACAGTACTGAATGCAATCGATCCTTGACCTTTATTGGCCAATGTGACGGGTAGTAGGGGCACTTCTCTCAAAACACACCTGTGCTGGAGTCCAGGAGGGGTGCAGAGGGAAGCTAAGCGAGAAAGATGGGGGACTAGGCAGGCAAAGTTGACCGCAAACTCTTTTCCTCCAAAGGAAATGATATATGTGGAAGGCGCTTATCAAGATCAAATAAGCCAACAGCTCTCAAACATGGCAGCATCACCCGGGGGGGAACTTTAAAAACGCAGATGCCCTGGCCCCCACTGAATGAATCAGAAGATCCAAAGGTGAAGCCAGAGAATTTGCATATTTTTGCAATTCTGATGCAGATACAATCAGCCAGTAATCACTAATGTTGTCTAAAATCCCAGTGGATGTGTCACCCAGCCATGCCCAGGAACCAACCCCAGTTCTCTTCAGTAGAACCTCAGCCAGCACCAGGCACAGATGTGCCAACCCCTGAGATGGCCTATTCCCCTTGCAGGCACCTCTGAGATCCTTCCCATTACTGTGCCAAAATACACTCCACTGGCCTTTTTGTTCATGATTCATGGGTCTGCTCTCTGGAGTAATGCACAACAAATCTAAGTCTTCTTCACATGAGAGACAAACTGTAGATAGCTATCATTTTCCTTAGTCTTACTTGTACATAGGAAATAATCTCCCATCACTCCATCAACATTGCCTCAGGGCATTTTCCAGTTGAACCAACATCCTGTACTGCCCACTCAGAGAACTGCCGTTTGTCAATATGCTTTTCAGAACAACTCTCTCCCAAATCAGAAGCAAACAGTAGGGAATTTGGCACATTTTGTGACTCCTGAATGCCTAATATCCTTCATTGATTAAAAAAACTTACTCCTTTTCTTTTCTGCCCTGACATTGCTACCTTAACTTTTTAAAAAAACAATTGTGTCCCACTTTCAGTATGACAGCACCAGGAGCTCTATGGACCCACTCCTCAGTAAAACTGATGAAAATTACTTTTCAAAAACCATTTAAAGCCTCGGGAAATTGTCTTACGGGAATGCAGAAAATGAAGAAACATTTCTTCAGGAAAATCTGCTAAAAACAAAGTCTGTGGTACTTGCACCAAGACCCACTGAGTCGCAAATCCCAGCTCAGCCAGCCAGAAACTCCACTCCAGATGAGTGCAGCCAAGAACACAGGCCTCCCTCTCCTCCCCTCTCAGCTGCCAGTTAGTGCTGCCTTCCTGGAAAGAGTGCAACATCAGCATTTCTCATTCTGGCTCCAGCTACCCTGCTGTAAAGCTGGAGTTACAGGAAAGTACAGGTGAGAGGTGGGGGCCCCTTTCTTATGCCTCGTGCCCCCTTGTGGGATGGAAACTACCTTGAACACAGTGTACTTAGACTATAGGACCCTGACTGCCACTGCCCTAGCTCAAAAGGCAGAGGTTCCATGACACCAGGAGACGCAAGCCATGAAGACCTGAGGCTGCTGCCCTTCCCCAAGGGCTCAACTCCTAAAGCAGGGGTGTCACTCAGAGAAAAGCACACCATTGCTCCCAGCTCCAGAGCTGTGACTCAGGGATTTTTGCCCAGGGATGGAGGTGGGGCAAAGAGACTGGAATACAGAGAGTTCTAAACCTCTTCCGAAGAAACTGACTTCATTTGCAACACAGTGTGGAGGACGAGGAGTTTAAGCCTAAGGGTACCTTCAAAAAACATGGAGGTTGGAGTGAAAGGCAACCTGGAGAAGAATAGTAGATTCATTGGAGATACAGCCTAAACTGCAGGTCACTACTTAGTCTCAGAGAACCAAGGAAAGAGCTGGAAGAAGTCCTCCAGGGGTCAGAACACATCTCAAACATAGACCTCAGGAAGCATCTCTTCAAAGCCTAATTTTGATTAGATCAGTCTAGCTATTTATGCCCCAAGGTACTTTTGAGAACAATAGAGCAATCCAGCTAGCAATTAGTGGAGCTCAGCTGGATATGGAAAAAGATTCTCAAAGAGAGCTTAGCCAAAACCACTGTCATCCTAGAGTGACTGTGGGCATATCCAATGCTGCAGTCTCAGAGGAACACCAGCAGAAGCTTCACACTACTGCAAAGAGGAGGAGGGAAATGGGACTTCACTAAACTAATCCAGCTAGTCACAAAATAAATAATAACAATGGGAGGGGAGCGGCAGTGGGGGAGAGACACCAATACCTAGTACCCAGAGTTGCTACAATGTATTATCAAAAAAGTCCAGATTCCAACAAAAAATTATAAGACATGTAAAGAAACAATAAAGTATGACCTATATACCAGGGAAAAAGTTGGCAAAAGAAACTGCCTGTGAGTGCAATCAGATATCAGATTTAACAAAGATGTCAGTCTTGTTCAGAGAACTAAAGGAAACCATGATTAAAGTAGTAAAGGAAGCCATGATAACAATGTCACATCAAATAAAGAACATCAACAAAAGATAGAGATTATTTTTAAAAGGACCAAAAGGAAATTCTGGAGCTCAAAAGCACAATAAATGAAATGAAAAATCACTAGAAGAGCTCAACAATCTATCTGAACTGGCAAAAGAAAGAAAGTGAACTTGAAGACAGATCAACAGAGACTACACAAACCAAACAACACAGAGAAAAAAAGAATGAAGAAAAATGAAGAGAGACTTAGAGAAATGTGAGCGATCACTGAGTGCACCAACATATGGGTAACATAAGTACAAGAAGGAGAGGAGTGAGAAGAGCAGAAATCCTGGGTGAAATCTTCTCAAATTTACTGAAAAACATTCATCCACACATCCAGGAAGCTTAACAAACTCTAAGCAGGATAAACTCAAAGAGGTCCACAAGCAGATATTATCATAGTAAAAACGCTGAAAGCCAAAAACAAGGAGAAAATCTTGAAAGTACCAAAAGGAAAAACAAATTCTCACTTACAAGGGAATCCCAATAAAATCAACAGCTGACTTCCCATCAGAAACAATGGAGGTCAGAAGGCAGTGGATAATTTATTCAAAGTCCTCAAAGAGCAAAAACTGTCAGCAAGAATTCTATACCCAGTAAAGCTATCTTTCAAAAATGAAGGTGAAATAAAGACATTCCCACACAAATTCAGAGACTTTGTTGCTAACAGACTTACCTTACAAGACATATTAAAGGAAGTTCTTCAGGCTGAAAGCAAGTGACCCCAGCAAGGAATGTGAATCCACAAAGAGCACCAATGAAAGTAATTACGTAATTATAAAAGATAGTAATACATGCATATTTCTTCTTTCTTCTCCTAACTGATTTTAAAAAGCAACTGTAGGGGCCGGCCCTGTGGCATAGTGGTTAAATTCAGTGCACTCTGCTTTGGTGGCCCGGGTTCACAGGTTCAGATCCCAGGCATGGACCTACACCACTCATCAGCCATGCTGTGGTGGCAACCCCCATATAAAGTTGAGGAAGACTGACACAGATGTTAACTCAGGGCTAGTCTTTGTCAAACAAAAAAAGAGGAAGATGGGCAACAGATGTTAGCTCAGAGCTGATCTTCCTCAGCAAAAAAATTAATGAAAAAGAAAAGCAACTGTATAAAACAATGTATATGTATGGTTGGGCCTATAACATATAGAAATCTAACATGTTTGCCATAAACAACACAATAGAGGTAAGTGGGAACAAAGCTGTACTGTGCTAAGTAAATGACTCTCTATGGTAACTTGAATCCACAGGGACAAATGAAGAGAAGTAGAAATGATAAAGTTACAGAATAAAAGCTTTACGTATATATATCGTTCTTTTTCTCTATATATAAAGTAACAGTGTGTTACTGTGTTTATAACACTTACAGATATAACATTATAACAAACTACAAAAACGGGGAAAAGAGAATAGAGCTGTAAGAGAGTAGTGTTTCTATGTCAAACTAGAATTAATTAAGAATAAATCTGAAGTTGATTCTCATAAATTAAGATGTATATGATAAGCCCTACAGCAACTATTAAGGAAATAACTAAAAATAAATATATATAGATGAAAATCAGTAAAGAAATTAAAATGCTACATTAGAAAATACTTAATGTGGAAAAAAAAGAAGCAGTAAAGGAGGAATAGAGAAACAAAAAGGAGAGACATAAAAAACAAAGTAAAATGGCAGGCATAAATCCAACTATACCAA
Source organism: Equus caballus (assembly GCF_041296265.1). Classification (NCBI taxonomy): domain Eukaryota; kingdom Metazoa; phylum Chordata; class Mammalia; order Perissodactyla; family Equidae; genus Equus; species Equus caballus. The sequence continues at coordinate 19,885,423 of NC_091689.1, read as the reverse complement.
TAATATTAAATGTGAATGGATTAAAGAATCCAATCAAAGGGCAGAAATTATCAGGCTAGATAAAAAAATAAGATCCACTTACATTATTGTCTACAAGAGACAATTTATATTCAAAGATATAAACAGATTGGAAGTAAAAAGATGGAAAAAGATACATCAGGCAAACAGCAACAATAAGAAAGCTAGAGTTGCTATACCATTACCAGACAAAACATACTTTAAAACAAAAAAATGTTACTAGCGATAAAGAGGAATTTTATGACAATCCAGCAGGAAGATTTAACAATTATAAACTTATACGCACCTAATAACAGAGTACCAAAACACACGAAGAAAGGAACAGCAGAAATAAAGGAGACCTAGACAATTCAACAATAATACTTAAGACATGTCAATACTCTACTTTCAATAATGGACAAAACAACTTGTGGAAGATCAACAAGGAACCAGACGACCTGAACAAGACTATAAACCTACTAGACCTAACAGACATCTATAGAACACTCAACAAAAGTACAATATACATTCTTCTCAAATGAACATGGAACATTTGCCAAGATAGACCTAAAGAAAGTAAAACTGTATGCAAGAAGTAAACCTTCATGCTAAGACATAAAATCAACTTCAATAATTTATTGAAAAGAATAGAAATAATACAAAGTATGTTCTCTGATCACAACTGAATGAAACTAGAATGAGTAAAAGAAAGAAATTTTGGAAGCTCACAATAAGTGGAAACTAAAACACTTCCTAAATAACCAATGGGTCAAAGAGGAAATCAAAACTTATGGGTAGCAGCTAAAGCAATACTTATAGGGAAATTTATAATTGCAAATGCCTATACTGAGAAAAAGACAAATCTCAAATGAATAAACTTTCTACCTTAAGATACTTTAAAAAAAAAAAAAAGAGCAAACTGAAAGCAAGCAGAAGGAAAGAAAGAATAAAGATCAAAGAAAAGAAAAATAGAGGAAAAAAAATCACTGAAACCAAAAACTGGTTCTTTGGAAAGATCAACAAAATTGACTTAGCTTCATCATCCAAGAAAAAAGGAGAGAAGACTCAAATTACTACAATCAGAAATGAAATATGGACATTACTACTGATCTTATAGAAATAAAAAAGGAATACAAAGGAATAGTCTGAACAGCTGTTTGCCAATCAATTAGATAATCTAGATGAAAAAGACAGATTTCTATAAAGATACAAACTACCAAAATAACTCAAGAAGAAAGAGACAATCTAAATAGACCTGTAAGAAGTAAAGACAGTGATCAAAAAACTATCCATAAAGAAAAGTCCAGTCCCGGATGGCTTCACCACTGAATTCCACCATTTTAAAGAATAAAGACGAAATAACACCAATTCTTTACAAACTCTTCCCCCAAAAAAACAGAAGAGGAGGGAATATTCCCCAATTCATTCTTCAAGGCCAGTATTATCCTGACTCCAAAAGCAAAGACATTACAAGAAGAGAGAGATGGGGGAAAAAAAACTATAGACCAGTATCTCTTATGGACACAAAAATCCTCACCAAATACTAACAAACAAAATCCAGCAACATATACAAAAAGAATTATATACCAAGTAGGATTTAGCCCAGGAACCCAAAGTTGGCTTAACATCTGAAAATCAGTTAACATAATACACTATACAGATAGAATGAAAATAAAAACCACATAATCATCTCAATACACACAAAGCATTTAACAAATCCAACACCCTTTCCCAATAAAAATGCTCAACAAGGAAGAAATAGGGAAAAACCCTACAACTAACAAGAAATTTAATGGTGAAAGATTGAATGCCTACCCCCCACCCCAAGATCAGGAAAAAAACAAGGATATTCGCACTTGCCATTTCTATTAAACATTGTACTGAAGGTTCTAGCCAGGGCAAATAGGCAAGGAAAAGAAATAAAAGATTGGTAAGGAAGAAGTAAAACTACCTCAGTTTGTAGATGACCTGATCTTGCATACAGAAAATCCTAATAAATCCACTAAGAAACTATTAACTAACAAACCAGATCAGTAAGATTGCAAAATAAAAGCTCAATATAAAAAAAATTGTATATCTATACACTTCAACAATCTGAAAATTTTGAAAACTCCATTTACAATAGCATCTAAAAGGAGAAAATACTCAAGAATAAATTCAACAAAAGAAGTACAAAAGTTACACTCTGAAAAGTGTATAACATTGAAAGAAATTCAAGAAGATCTAAATAAATAGAAAAAATATCTGATATTTATGGATCAAAAGACTTAAGGTTGTTAAGATGGCAAAACTCCCCAAACTGATCTACAGAATCAACGCAATCCCTACCTGAATCCCAGCTGGCTGATTCGCAGAAACTGACAAGCTCATTCTAAAATTCATATGGAATTGAAAGAGACCCAGAATAGCTGAAACAATATGCAAATAAAAAAGAACAAAGTTGGAAGACTCATATTTCCTGATTTCAAAACTTACTACAAAGCAACAGTAATATCAAGACAGAGTGTTAATGGTATAATGAAAGACATAGGGAGCATTTGAATAGAATTCAGAGTCCAGAAATGAACCCATATGTCTCTGGTGAACTGATTTTCAACAAGAGTCCCATGGTCATTCAGTGGACAAAGAAGAGTCTTTTCAACAAATGGTGCTAGGACAACTGGATAGTCTCATGCAAAAGAATGAAGTCCAACCTTTAACTCACACAATTTATAAAAATTAATTCAAAATGGATCAAAGACCTAAATGTAACAGCTAAAACTACAAAAGTCTGAGAAGAAAACATAAGAGTTAATCTTCATGACCTCTGATTTGGCAATGAATTCTTAGGCCTGACAGCAAAAATACAAGCAATAAAAGAAAAAATAGATAAATTAGACTATCAAAATTAAAAAGTTTTGTGTATCAAAGGATACTATCAAAGAAGTGAAAAGACAACCCAAATAATATTCTTAAATCATACATCTGATAAGGGACTTATATCTAGAATATATAAGGAATTTTTATAATTCAATAATAAAAGGACAAATAACACAGTTGAAAAATAGCCCAAGGATCTGAATAGACATTTCTCCACAGAAGATACACAAATGACCAATAAACACATGAAAAGATACCCCACATCATCAGTCATCAGGGAAATAGAAACCAAAACCACAAGGAGGTATCACTTCACACCTACTAGGACGGCTATAATCAAACAGTCAGGTAACACAGGTTGATGAGGATGTGGAGAAGCTTGAACTCTCACACACTGAACATAAAACGGTGCAGCCACTTGGGAGAAAGCCCAGCAGTTCCTCAAACCCTTAAACCCATCGTTATCACATGACCCAGAAATTCCACTCTTAGGCACATACATCCACATACAAAGGCCCGTATACGAATCTTTATAGCAGTAGTATACAGCCAAAAGGCAGAAATAGCTCAAATGTCCATCAACTAATGAATGGATACACAAAACTTCACATATCCATACAACGGAGTATTATTCAGTCATAAAAGGAACGAAGGGCTGATACATGCTACAGCAATGAGTGACCCTTCGAAACACTACGCCAAGTGAAAGCAGTCAGTCACAAAAGACCACTTATTATATGATTCCATTTATCTGAAATGTCTAGAATAGGCAAATCTATAAAGACAGAAAGTAGATTACGGCTATCTCACAGCTGGGGAAACTAGGGGGTAGGGTGTGACAGCTAAAAGGGGTTTTTTTTGCAGGGGGTGTGGGTAATGAAAACATTCTAAAATCCACTGTGTTGAGATAGCTGCACACGTGTGTGAATATACTAAAAACCACTGAAGTGTATACCTTAACTGGTTGGATTGTATGGTATGTGAACTATATCTCAATAAAGCTGTCTTAAAAAAACTTGCTTTTTCTCACGAGAGCTTTTAGCAATTCCTCATAACCATCTTGAGTTCTTTATTTTCATTCAGAATGTTTATCTATAAAATATCTTTACAGTTTTTATTGGAGAATAAGATTGAGGCCAAAACCAGACACGCGAAAGACAGAGACCAAAAACTTAGAGATCTGGAAGTTTCCCATGCCTTTGTCTTCCCCCTTTACCCCCATATTCTGATCAGTCACCATATCCTGTGATGTGGCCTCTTATGAAAGTCTTCTGACAGCGTCTTCAGGGCCCTGGAGCCACAGACACATGAGTTCTAATACATGGCTCTGCTATCAACTCTCAGCTGGACCCAAGGCAGCGACTCAGCTTCTTAACGTTTCTCCTCGCTAAAACACAGGTAGCCACCTAAGCTTTGTAAGGATGGTTGTGAAGAAGAAATGATGTAACATATGGAAGCTGTTGAGTATAGTGTTTAACACAAAGCAAGCAATCAATAGTGGTGCCTCCAACTCCTTTCCAATCCCACCATCACTAGGCCTAGATCAAGCCTTTCTCTTCCTAGCCTGGACAACTCCATCAGTCCCCTCTCAACTGGTCCGCTGACCTCCACTTTTTTCCTTTCAAGTCCATCTTCCATCTTAGCTCTCAAAGTGACTTATATGCTCCTGCAAATCTGAGGGTGCTATTTCCTAGCTGAAAATATTTCAGTGGCCTACTCTATTTTACATACCTCTTTAAGTCCTAATTCTTTTTCTTTTTTTTTTTTTTTGCTGAGGAAGATTCACCCTGAGCTAACATCTGTGCCCATCTTCCTCTATTTTGCAGTATGTGGGCTGCCAGCACAGCATGGCAGCTAAGAGAGCAGCCACTAAGAGAACCAAACCTGGGCCGCTGAAGCGGAACACGCTGGACTTAACCACTAGGCCACTGGGGCTGGCCCAAGTCCTAATTCTTTAATAAGGTATATACAGCCCATGGTGATATGGACCCTGCCCACACCTATCTCATACCTCACTCTCCAGCAACAGTAACCTGTTGTATAAACTCCCCCAGAGCACGGTGTTTCTTAACTTCATTCCCCTGCCTCACCCTATGTCTCCTGTCTCATAAAGTCCCTCCATTCTCCAAAAACTGCCTGCTTGGCTTTTTCTTTTTTTAAATTTTCCCTCCCCAATGACTCAATTTAGAAGCTATCTTTTTTCAGGAAGCCTTTCCAAACTTTCCAGGTGGACAGTGGTTCTCACGTTTTAGCCAGCACTGGAATCCCCTGGAAGGCTTGTTCAAACACAGACTGCTGGGTCCCACTCTCAAGAGATCTGATTCAGTAGGTCTGGGGTGGGACCCGAGAATTTGCATTCCTAACAAATTCTCAGGTGATCACACCCTGAGAACTACTGCCCAATACCACCTCTCTCACCACATGCACCACACTGTATTCTAAGTTCCTGCTTCTATGTCTTTATCACGTGAGCTCCCTCAACACAGGGGACACAAAGTCTTATGGCTAACCACAGCCCCCATGTGAAGTTAGGCAGAGCCTGCCAATAATCTGCTCCTCCCTTCCCAGGTACTCCAATTTCATCAACAGTTCCACTACTTTCCCAGTCACTGAAGGCTTACTATCTAGGAGGCATCCCAGCTTCTGCTTTTGTCCCTCAGATCCAGACTGTCACTAAGTCTTGCTGATTGCTATGAAGCCAATTCTCTCCCTCTGGCCTTCTTATTCATTCTCACCACCACCATCATACTCTCTTTACTGGTCTCCCAGCCTTCACTTTCTACTTATTTCAAATAATGCTCTGAATCCTCCTAAAACAACACTTTGCATTAATCACCTCAATCCAGCTTTCAATAAACCCCCCCAGTCGGCTGTGTGCCAAGCCCTGTATGGCATTTCCCATTTACACATCCAAATGTTTCCATCTCTGGCTTTCGTTAGTCCGTGAGCTCTCTGAGGGCAGTTGCCTTGTCTCATTTCCCTCGTCTCAGCAGTGCTGAAGTAGCACAGAAGAGGCATTCCAGTTTACTGAGCTGCACAAAATTTATGAATCAAAGAGATTTACTTGGTTTTGCCTGCATCACTGCTCATGTCCTACCTTCTTTATTTATTCTTCTCTTGTTTAAATGCCTAACACAAAGTACATTCACCATATTATACTTGGTTGATCAAACCAACCATAGCAGTATCATTTAACAATAAGAAAAGTACACTGTTTTGCTGCTACTCGTCCTGCCAGCATCTAGCTAGCTAAGAAACATCAGCAAGTAGTTCCTCTGGGCAGTGTCCAGGCTTTACCTTCATCTGTGCCAGCTGCTGCTGCTGCTGCTGCTGCTGCAGCCTCCGAAGAGCCTCCTGCTGCTGCTGCCTCTGCCGCATTAACTCCTTCTGCCGCTGCAGCTCCAGCTCTTTCCTCTTCCGCTCCTCCTCCTCATGCCGGAGTCTGGCTGCCTCCTCTTCCATTCGCAGCCGGTTCTCCTCTAACCGACGCTGGGCTTCTTCCTCTTCCCGGGCCCATTTTGCAGCCTCCTCTTCCTTCCCAGAAGGAAAAGTAAGAGAGAATAAAAATTGTGTTTCAAAAAAAAAGCAAACCTGAATCACTTTTGAAGGTTTCTGTCAAAAAGCTATGGAAGTGACAGAAAAAGCAAAAAGCCTAGCAAGCTTAAGGATAAAATTTTAATTTGCAAATTTCTACATAAAAGGAATGCCACTTTGAACATCTGTGGAAAGTACTGATCTCTAACAGATCACCACCAACTGCAGTGAAGTCTCTAGAAACTGCTCAAACACTGAGGCAGAGCAGACCTTTCGGGATGCTGAGTATAGGGAGCTGTCAGGATCTTGTCAGGATACTGATGACCAGAAAACCCTCAGCCAGTTCTGGACCAAAGCAACTTCACAAGACCACTTAATCCCATCCTTGGCTCTCACCCCTTGCGGCCCACAGGCCCCTGGGAAGATCTCTCCTCGACCATCCTGCACCCCTCCACTACTTTTTCCCATACCCTGGTTCATTTTCCTTCTGCTTCCCTCGCTCAAAACCATTCCACTGTGTCCTCTGGAACTCTCCTCACCTTCCGTCGCAAAGTCGTATACCCCACCTGCAACACTCTGTCTTTTCCAGATAGTACATTCCCCTTCATTCTCCAGAACTCAGGGCAGATGTCAGCCACTCTACGAGGACTTCCCTGGCCTTCAGAGGTACACTTCCCCTATACCTTTTGATTATGCCTTGTCCTCCTCTCTCCATTTGCTCCCAGCCCATCTGTGGCAGCAACTGTTTCTACCGATCCAGCAACCACTCCTTTCAGGCTTCTTCCTTGCAGACAGAGCCTCCTATCACATCAGAGGTTTAAAATGACACATTTTGCTTTTTAAGCTTCCAACGTAACTGGGAACACCTGATTTAGGCCAGAGGGATGCTTCCAGAAAAGATACTCTTCCCAGACAAAAGGAAAGAAGTGTAAGAAAAGGGCAACTCCATTTTTGGAGGAAGTTGTACAAGGGTATGGTATCTGAAATTTCTAACCATGAAGTGAAAACTCTGAACTCAAAAATCAACACACCAAGAGATGGTAGAGCAGAACTGTGCAAAGGACCTGGATCCTTACGACATCGCGGAGTCACTGAGGTCGTGCGTAACTGCCTTAACTTCCAGACCTCCTTGATATGTGAGGCAATGAGGTTATCTATTGTTAAAGCCACTCTAAGGTGCGTATTTTGATTTTTCAGCTGCAAGTATCCTAACTGTGATATTTATTTCCTGTATAATCATCACCCACACAGTCCGTGAGCTTCTTGAGGACTGAAACAATTACTTAAAAGTTTTTTTGTACTCCACCAGGAAACAAGCACAGTAACTGGCATACAGTACATTAAGTAAATAATATTAACTGTCACATGAATAAACCAAAGAATGAATCAGTACACAGTCTAACCTGGAAGCTTTCTACCTCTAACAGAATTTAGGGGCTAGCCCTGGTGGCCTAAGTTCGGTTCCTGGGTAGAGACCTACACCATCTGTCTGTCAGTGGCGATGCTGTGGAGGCTCACATACGAAAAAGAGGAAGACTGGCAGCAGACCTTAGCTCACGGTGAAACTGCCTCAGCAAAAAGCAAAAAACAGAAGAATTTATGAATCAAAGAGATTCAATTAAGAACTTAGGCAAAAGCAGGTAAACTCCAGCTTTGTGTCAATCTAACCAACAAACAAAAATCTGCATCCGTTAAGTGTGGAGTGCACATAGTGACTTCCTCCCAAAGAGTGGCATATAGGGGAAGAGAATAACCTTACAGTGGAGAAACCTGATGAGCACTAGTGCAGCCTGGGGAGCAAGTCCACATCAGCAGTCACAAATCATGCTGGGAACGTGTACTCGATAGAACATGAGGAAAATGGCACTCTGTCGTCTTCCATTCAAAAACCTATAACTCCAGTCTAATCACGAGGAAAACTTCAGACAAATTTCAGTAGAGGGTTACCCTACAATATACTGACCAGTATTCCTTAAAACGGTCAAAGTCATCAAAATCAAGGAAAGCCTCAGAAGTTTCTCACAGCCAAGAAGCAGCTAAGGAGACATGACAACTAAATCTAATATTTTGAATGGGGTCCTGGAACAGAAAAAGGGCATTAGGGAAAAAGTGAGGGACTGTCAAGGAACTATGGGCTTTAGTTAATGATAATGCATCAATACTGGTCTATCGTAACAAATGTACCACACTAATGTAAGACCACAATAGGGGAAATTGTACTATTATCCCAATTTTTCTGGAAATCTAATACTCTTCTAAAAGTAAAGTCTACTAATAAAAAAGTCTATCTATGTTCTTAAACATTAAAATTAAATGCTTTTGGGGTTCTGGCTGCCTGTAATGGCAGAATGGAACTAGCGGTGACTGTTGCATAGCTTTGTGAATTTATTAAGCAGCCCTGAATTGTGCACTTTAAAAAAGTGAATTGGGGAGTACCCTCAGGCAAAAAGTTGTCAATTTGCAGATGTCACATTTGGCTTTTTAAGGGTAGGCCTTCGATTTCTCTCTGGTGTTCTGTTTTTTCGTTTGTTTTGCTTCTTTCATATTTTTAGACTTTATAATTACATGTGCAACAGTTATTACAAAAGTAGTAAGAATTAGTTAAATCTCTTTTGGTAATTTTCAGCAACCTGAAAAAGTTTTAGATAGGCTATCCTACACCTATCCTAATACCCTAACACTTTTCCAATCATTAACTTCTAGCTTCAAAGAAGGAATGAGGAGAGGAAACCACGTGGTCACCTGCTTGCGTAACAATTCTTCCTGCTTCCGCCTTTCTTCCTCTTCTCTTCTCCTCTCCTCTAGTCTTCTAAGAGCTTCTTCTTGCTGTTGTCTTTCTTCTTCTTCTCGCTGTCGCCTTAATGCAATTTCTTGCTCCCTCTGGCGTCGCAAAGCCTCTTCCTAAATTAAAGAAAGGGTGTGTGTGTGTGTGTGTGTGTGAGAGAGAAACCCTGGGTTTCAATTACATTACATCATAATTTAAAAAGGAATAGGCCACGTGCTAAGACTCTCTTAACAGTAAATATAAAAAGTATATAAGCAGGATACAGAGCAAAAAGTATGCATGTGAGCCAGGGGGTAGACACATTAAGAGTTAAAATAACTTGTATTTGAAGTATGAGTAGTTAAATTGCACTACACTGTGAAGTCTATCCTGGTTTCTATATTAGCTATATCATTTACTGAAACCCTAGAAAAGGCTACGTTAGGACTCAGGCTTTGGTTTCTCCATTGGTACCATTAGCCCCTATTTTTTAATCAACTGAGAACCTAAGGCATAGAGGCCAAATCAACACAGGCACCAAAGATGCCTGGTGAGGCAGGAATAAGTTCTCCAGTCAGATGTACTGAGTAAAGCTTTGTGTCCTAGAACACATTCTGAAGAATAAAAGTCCCACAGATATTAAGTATGCAGAAAAGGGTGCCACTGTCAAAATAATTCAGGAAATATTGAGCAACACAGAATGAACAGATTTCCTTGCTGCAACACTTCTTAGAGCCCTTATATGCTAATGTAAAGTATGACTAAGACATATTAGTCCTTCTAATCTAATCTCGGCATGGACCTTTTTGTTTTTCACAAAGTACCCCTGTGGCCAACAAGTAGGAAATGTGAGGTAAAGGCTAGACTTTAGGCTTTTAGAGTGATTCAATCAGGATCTTTAAAAATCTCAGTATAAAAATGGGCCAAGCACATGAATAGAGAATTTCCTAAAAAGAAATACAAATGGGCAAAAAATATGAAAAATATTCAACGTCACTGGTTACAAACACTTAAGCAAAGACTTAATTACTTCTGAAATCTAACTGGTTTATGAAACACCAAGAAATAAGCAAAAAAAAATCAATTCCAATGATTTGCTAGGACTGAAGAGCATCCCTCCAGCGGGTGTTAGTAGATAACAGACATTTTTTCTAAAGGGAAGTGAGTCTCCTAAAATTCTAACCTAATCCCAATCCTGCTGTTAGCTCCCTGTCAGCCTCAGGAAAAGCATCTCCCAGATAGCTATGGCCTAAGAAATGATGGGCGTGAGCAAGATACCCTGCAGGGCCTCCTCGACACTAATCCTACGGTGGGAGCTCTCAGAGGTATACCTGTTTCCTACGGGCAAGCTCTTCTTCCTCCCGCCTTTTCCTTTCTTCCTCCTGCTGTCTCCGAAGAATTTCCTCCTGTTGTCTCCGGAGTTCCTCTTGCCTCTTTCGCTCCTCCTCTTCCCGTTTTGCCCTCATTTCTGCCTCTCTTCTCTCCTGCTCCAGCTGTGATTACACAAGAGGACTCTTAGAAACTTGAAGCCAAGCACAGGAACACTCCAACATCACTGCCCAGTACAGTGAGGAGAAGCTAAATGTGCAGACGCTACCATTCACCCAGCTACTGGTACTGCAAATGGGTGGTAAAACCTCTGTGAGAGCTGTGAGCTCTGATACGTCCCAGTAATAATCACAACTTTAACGCTCTTCTAAGTTGAATGCACTCACCCCGCTTTTACCGACCTCCTCTCTCCACATTACCACTATACCACATCTCCTCGATGTGGGAGAAAAAGTGGCCAATATGAGACTAATATACGAATTCTTTTGGGATGGCATCTCTTTGCTCAGCCCTACAAAGGATTTTCTGACTGAAGATCTAACAGTGAGTCTCTAAGATTTAACAGCAATGTTGTGAAGCTGCGAGTGTGAAGAATTATAGAATTCTTTAAAATTTGACGACCAACCACTTGACAAATTCTATCATGTATACTTCCTAAATACTAGTCAAATCCAGCACCTAGTCTCCAGTCCCACTGCCACAGGTATAGTTCAGGCCTTCACTTTCTCATCCACTTTCCTAAGAGTCTCTTATCTGGTTTCCCAGCACCCAGTTTTGCCCACATTCTCCAGCTCAACATCTAACCTCCACCAAAAAAAGCACTCCCTGGCTTACATTTAACACCACCTTTCACCCAAAAAAGAAATCCTAACTCTTTAACATGACATGTGCAAGGATCCTAATGACTGGGCTGTCTCATCTTTAGCCTCTTCTCTCATCATTTATTGCTCAGCCACACCAAGGTTCCATGCCAAACCAAATTACTTAGCTGTTTCCTAAGCCAGTAGTTCTCGTACACTTCTGAGCCTTTAGAAGTGTTGTTTCCTTCAACAGCAATTTAATTTTCATCTCCTCCTACTCTGTCAACCCGAAACTCTTCAACTGGGCTAAATCCTACTATCCTTCACGTAAAATTAGTTCAGGTTGTACTGTTCATCTACAGTGTCATCTAATTCCTGATCCCTACCTCTCCTATCTGGGTAGCTGGGCCATGTACTTTCTTGACCAACCTGTAATTATAAGTGTTACTGCTTGTCATTCCCTGCCCCCAACACGCAGACACAAGACTGCAAGCTCTTATCTTTCATCATCTATGTGTTCCCAGCACAAAGCACTGGGGAATTAGAACACACTCAACAATCGTTTGAATTATGGTCTCTTAATTCCTTTATGGAGACAGACCCTGACCATCAACCCTTTCCACATTCTGGGCACTCTAAGGAGACTGTCACTACCTTAAGAGATAAGAATTTATTAAGTATAAAATAGGAACAAGATTCTCTCAAAGGCATGAGAACCCAGAAATCATTACAATGACGTCACGTGTTGACAAACATCCTCTTCTGGCAAGTACTAAAACCAAAATTCAAGATTCCTAGCTCTTCCAGAAGATGTGAATGGAACACAAGATAGAATATTAATGTTGGGCTTTTCAGTTGTATGTCTGAGGACATAAGAAATGTAAATAAACACCACTATAAAGATTCAGCATAGGAACTCAAGCCACAGATCAAGGGTCTAATAAGCAATGTAGTAGATATTTTCTTATGATCTTAGTATTTGTAATAAGTGTTTCTAGCACGAACAACGTAACTAAAATGTACATGTGACCATGATCATTAATGTATCAACCAATCAATTTTAATTTAATTGATTTAATTTAAACTTGTTAATTTTAATTCCATTTTGAGGTCTTTTTTGGAAGAAGAGGGCACAGTAAGGATAGAATATGAATGTGCTTACACCAACTAAGTAGCAGTAAATTAAAAGGAAAAAAGTATAGCTAGCTAAAGAGAGAGACACATTACTAAACCACTGCCTGTGTCCTGCAGCTGGAAGGCATGCACTGCCGGGGAAGAGTGTTTCACACCTTTGCAGCTTTGGCCTTCTCCATCTGCTGAAGCTGCTCAAGGGCAGGTCCTGGGGTCGTGGTGTCAAGGGGAAGATCCCACACACTACCACCTTCCCAAACTGTAAGACAATGAGGAAAAAAAAGTGAGGGATGCCAGAGCTTACACACATGGTCACATATCCATAAGCATAACGAAAACAGCTGTTTCTCTGTCCCTGAACACGCTCCATCATATGCATCTGTTCAGCTTTTAAGTACACTCAACTGCCAGTGGGCTCTAAATTTATATCAATACCCTTCAACACATCTAGAAGGAAAAAAAAGTACCAGGCATTTATTGGGGAACTAATTTCATCCTCAAAAACCCCTGTAGGATATCTGTTCATATCCCCATTTTTACAGATGAACAGGCTAAGAGTCAGAGGTGGTTTTGCAACATTCCCAAGGTCACAAGGAAACATATGGCCATGCCAGGATTTAAATCCCAGTACACTAGATCCCAAAGCCCACAGTATTTCCAGCAGCCATACAACCGCTCACTGCACACCACATGGAGAATGGGGTTAAGAGATGTATAGCTGTGACACTAGAGAGAACTAAGTGCTTACATAATATTGTGAATATATTAAACGCCACTAAATTGTTCATTTAAAAATGATTAATTTTATGTTATGTGAACAAAAGAGGAAGAGAGAAAAAGAAGTACAGATGGAGCTGAGGTGGCCCTGGAAAGGCCCACAGGTCTCACAAATGACAATGGTCCTGCTGACCAGAAAGGCCGCACAAGTTCAGATGTGGAAGTTAACAAGCAGATAAAGACTTCTGAGTCTGTTTTCCTATTGCCAGAAAGGTTCGCCGGCACCGCCTTTCAGAATTCTCTATTTCCTACATTCTTATTACAGTCTATTTGTGAACTGTAAGTTGTATAAAACCAATGGACTACTTGTAAATGAACTATAACCCGTCTGTATAAAACCAATGGACTATTTGACTTCATTACACCCAAAGAAACAAGTTGTTTAATACGGTCCTTAGGAATAGTTTCCAAAAAACTGGAGAGTATTTGAACACCCTTACTATAAATGGATACCAAGAGAAAATAAGGTGCACACAGCATGGAAAGTTGACGAGGGAGGATCATCATTCCTTCTCCTGCCATAATCCCCAGGGTCAACGTTAGCAAGAGACCTACAGCCTGAACGGCTCAATGGCTCTAAGGAAAATCCATCAATGCCCATGGTTCCTGAGAATTTTCAACACCAACTCTAACCTCCTGTAAGAACTATCCACAGACAGTTCAAACTACCCACCTCTGCAGGTACCAGACCTTAAGAAACAGAAGTGCTCCAGCAATATCGAGACTTTTAAAAACTCCTAGCCCCAAATTTTCTAATTTGATGCAAAAATATCAGAGAATGAGGTAAGGTGTACACTTCAAAGCAGGCTTTTTTCTTCCCCAAAATTCTGGGTATCTGCAGTGTTAAGCTATATATCAACCTTTCACTCAAAAGAATAGATCATCATTACTTATGTTTTTACTTATGCTTTTTTTCACCCTAGGAGAAGAGATCAAAACATTTAAAAGACTTTTCTACCTGATTAGAGCAACATCAAAACGAGAGACTGACTCAAATTCAAGAAATTTATCTACTAAATAATTTCTATCAAATCCTTAACAGTGTATTTTCAATAATACTTTCAATCTTTTGCTGGAGTCCATTAAAAAAATGGGACTTTTTGTTAATATTCAATACAAAATGGGTCAAAAAACTGATTTATTTTTTTAAAATTGAATGATAAAGTTATTAGAGTCTAAATCCTTGGAGCTACACTAACGTCCAATCCAAGTTCTCACCTGTAGGCTGCGAGGCTGGCGGCTGAAGCTCCCAGATAGAACCAGTATCTGGCACTGACACAGACCTAGTTACTGAGGGAATGACGTTCTGATCAGATATTCTGCAAAAGGGAAATAAAAAAATTAACTTGTTCTTGTCATTTGCAAAAATAGATAAAGAGGAATTTCTGGATTATCTGCAGGTTTTCCAGATTATTTGGCCACAAAAGTTCTTCACTGTTTCAACTAAAACGTGATACTACCAAAGCATTTAGGAGAGGAACAAAGAGAGGCCCAATAATTGCACTTCTGGACTCAGTTTTAGCAAATATTGATTTCCAAATAATGGATATACAGCTGCCTCAAATAACGGATATACAGCTGTCTCAAAAAATCCAAAACATCTGAATAAGAGTCATGGAGGCAGCATGTTATAACGCAAAAACCCACAGACTGTAAGTCGAAAAGTCTGCAATTTAGTTCTGTCACTTAAGTTTTCCATGTATTATGTCAACCAAGTCCTTCAGCCTCTCGGAATCCTGGTTTGCCCAACTGTAAAATGGAGACCTTACCACCGAACCTGCCTACCTCACAGGATGGCTTCTGGCTCAAAAGCGAAATGTAAAATGGTTCGGTGAAATTGGATGATAAAGTTTTTAAGAGAAGTGACTGATACCTTTCTCTAGGAGATACAACACATATTACCCTAAATGATAATCTGAAACAGCAGAAATTTAAGACTTCTCACATAATTTCCTTTTCCTTAGACCTACTCTAATGGCTTTTGGGTTCTAGAAAATTACAACCCTGTGTGGCACTGTTAATATCTTTCTGGTGATATCACAGGTAAAAATGAGATTACACTTCAAGACTATAATTTTTTTGTTGTTGGTTCCATAAGACTACACTACTTCTCAAGTGTTCTTAGTATATTCTTTGGTTATTATTCCAGATCTATCCTCTGAGTAAAAAGACCAAACAAATGCTTTATAAGCAGCTTAGTATTTTTAAAACTATATTCTGTTTTTACACACAACACACAGTTATGTGTTATGTGTGGGTATTCTGATACCAGAGTTCACACATTATACCAAAATTTCCTTTTCTTCTCTTTCTTTAATACACACACACAATGTGACACATCATAGAATGATCACCAACCTCATCTTTAGTGCCTGGAACTGTTGGAGAAGAAGTGCCAACTGTTGCTGCTGCTGAGAAGACAGGGCTGCTTTCTGTTGTTGAGCCAAAACCTGTGCATACTGTTGTCTTCAAAAAGTAAAATAAAGTGGTAACCTGTCTATCTGCATTTAGTTCATTTTACTGAGACTGAAAGACAAAGTTCAGTCCATCACCCCCCAAAAACAATTCAAACAGCTATTTAAATATATTTTTATAATTCTTCATAATAATAGTCACACAGAAAATTCTATACTTCATTCTAGAAAGAACTGAACTTATAAATGACACGCTTCTGAGTGAAAGAGGACAGCCCAAAAGTCACAACATGTCAAAAACTGGCAAACTCCCTCAAGACAATAATAGTCTTTTATCACAAAAGTGAAAAAAAAAAAAAAAAAAAGCCCCACACATTCAAACTAATAGCTATTTCCACATGAAGCACCCTTTGCAAAAATAAAATCCCTTGTATAAAAACTCTCAATTTTATGTTTCAGCTTAGAAATTTGAGGTAAGATTTTCTTTAGTAGATCAGAGGTGGACAAATTTTTTTCTGTTAAGAGCCAGACAGTAAGTATTTCTGGCTTTGCAGGCCATACTCAACTACCACGCAATTCTGCCACTGTGATGCTAAAGCAGCCACAGATAACACACAAACAAGTGTGTTCCAATAAAATTCTGCTTACAAAAACACACAGCAGATTGGTTTGCCAATCTCTGCACCAGATAACAGCAAATCTTACTACTTCTACGAAAAGGACACACAACCTAAGTGACTCTTCATCACTCCACGCCACTACTAACTGCATAAACTTGTACTTCTTTCCTGCCCTCTCATCTATGTTCTTTGTGGCATTCAAAGTTGAGCCATTGAAGAGGCACTTAGTTCTTAAAATGTTTGCTGATTCTTGCTTTAGGAGCTGAAGAGCTTGCAAAATTATAGTTATGTCATCTTCTGCAAACTTCTGGTATTTGAGAAGTAAGACATGACCAAACTTAGAATGTATAGTGGTAACACGGCATTAGTTAGGTGACTGAGGTATCCTATAAACTTTCAGCTCTTGGGACAGCCTGGTGGCACAGCGGTTAATTGCGCACATTCCACTTCAGCGGCCTGGGGTTCACCGGTTCGGATCCCGGGTGCGGACATGGCACTGCTTGGCAAAAGCCATGCTGTGGTAGGCGTCCCACATATAAAGGAGAGGAAGATGGGCACGGATGTTAGCTCAGGGCCAGTCTTCCCCAGCAAAAAGAGGAGGGTTGGTGGCAGATGTTAGCTCAGGGCTAATCTTCCTCAAAAAAAAACAAAAACTTTGAGCTCTCTGGTGTAAAAGATGAAAGCTGGGAGCAGATTGTTTCTAAAGGCCCTCTTGGTGCTGCAGTACACCCTACTGCATTACTGCTCTTACTGTATTAGGAACTGCTGGTACTGGAGGTGCTGCATCTGGTACAATGCCGTGAGTTCCTGCTGCCTGGTCAGTCGTTCCTGGTCCAACTCTCCCTGGGAGTAAGGGGTAGGGGAAAAAATATCACTGAATAAATTGCAAAGAGCCTAAAAGCCATTTAGTACGTACATTTGAAAGCAAAATGAATCCCAGAGCTTCACATCCCACTCCACCTCTATGCCAAAATGCTTAACTATAAAACCTCAGTCATCTTTAAAAACTAAATGGTGCCATCTAATGGAAAAAGGGGGTGTCTGCATTATAAGAGACTCCCTAAGGTGGGAAAGGGTCCTCATCTTAGCTGCTGTTCTCCCCTCCTGCCCTTAAAGCTGAATTGTTGTACTATATTCCAGAGTTGTTATGGTAACTGAAACAATGTATAATTCTCCTAATATTAAAAGTGATTTATAAATTTGGTTATCATGTAGAAATAAGAGAAATGGAACAAAACAGAGGAGTAAAATTATCTAAAGGTTAAAAGAAATGTTATGGTAAGAATTTTATAATGGTACATAATGAATACAGGGAGCAAGCCTATGTCTTCTTAAAGATGATGAAAAATTTTAAATTTATCAGAATATAAAAGAACTTTGAAAACTAAAACTCTTTACCCCAAAATTAGGTGTTTCTATTGCTATTAATACATCGTGAGTTATAAAAAATAAGCTGTAGTAACACCCTGCTTTTTAGCTTATCTTTCAAATAACATGGCTGGAATTTAAATTTTACAAAGCTGAAAGTGGGAAAAAGAATGAAATGTGAACTGTAAGATAGAAAGAAAAGCGTAAGGGTGACATAGACTAAACTTAGGTAAATCATTAGTGAATAGTTTATCTGTTCATTGTACACTGATTACAGTTTGGAATAAAACATTTCATATGCAATTTCTTGGGGTGGGCATCATCTGAAATTCAGGGATATTTTTCATGCTCATTAAATATTAGAGGATATAGAAGCTACACTAGCTTAATGTAGAATTTCTACATGAAGACCCAGGTTTCAAGATATATTCATCATCAAGGTGAACTCTCTTATCAGTGCTATTCAGGGCAAAGGCAACAGCTGACAAGCAGCAGAGCTTCCCATGGTTTTTCCCCTTAGGCGGGTCTGATTGAGGCTCAGCCCCAACAAGCGGACTAGAGTAAGAATGCCACACTCCAAATGATAAACTTGCAGCTCTGAAACATGCAAGATAAAAATTCATCCCAATTTCAGAAAAGTGAAATAAGGCTCAAAGTTGGTATGTAAGTTAAATTTACATACCATAATACACAGTATAACTCTTCTTTGGATTTATGAAAGAAACGTCAGAAATAATTCCCATCACCTAGGAATCTTCACTGCTCTCCGGACTATAGGAGGTCTCAATCTATCAGTGGATTGCGAAATCAATTACTGGGTCAAGACCAACATTTACATGTTTAAAAGAAAAGAAACTCAACAGAAGATATGTGCATGGCACAAAATGTTTTGTGAAACTTGTTTCACATATATAGAGAGCACGCTATGAATGTACAGAGTAGTGATGTAAAATTCATTTTTCTTTACTATGAGTCATGGTCAAAAACGTTTGACTGCCTCTGTTCTCACCTATGAACTTCCCTGACTACAGAGGTTGTGTCTTATCTTCATCTCATAAGAACCTACCACAAGGCCTGGCATGGGCCCTTGGTACATGGTTGATGAATAAATCAGTGGTGGATGTTACTGTAGAAATCCAGTGTTCACACTAAAGGTTTCTGACTATCGCCACTTTCAACTCTGGCCAGCCACCAGCCACCCCACCCTGGAGAAGGAAAAGTGAGGCACAGATCTGAAGCCCTCCAAAACTCTACAGGGAGAGGCCCAGGAGCAGCTGCAAAGGAGTTAGACAGTAACATCTGCTTAAGGTAAACCTCAAATTTAGGAGCTTTATGAGTCAGAAAGCGAGAGGCAAATGGAGGGAGGGTAGGGCGGAGAATGTGCATTCTCACAAGAGGCAGTAAGGTCCACTAAGTCAACAGTGTTGAAGCACAGCAGACAAAGGTGAAAGCTCTGATATGAACTTAGAGAGGTAAGGTGCCAGAACATGCAGGACCAGGTAAGACGCTGTTCTTCATTCTGCAGCTGCTGGAGAGCCACTGAAGGATTCTGTTTCTTCAGAGTGTGTGAGCTTGTGAAGAGGACGGGCACAGGCATTTAAGTTTTGAAAAAATCATTATAGCTAGGTATGCAGTCTCCTATTCAGACTTCCCATTGCCATTTCAATTACTTTCAAAGAACTACAGTTTCTCCCTCACTAGATGTAACACCTGGGTTGTGTGTACAAAGAGGAGCAAGCGCTTCTGCATCCAGTATGTGTTCTGGGTGAGCTGTAAAGTACTTACCATGTGAGGAGGGGGAGCTGGACCAGGAGAAAAGGGAACCCTTCCCCACATCTTCATGATGTCACCAAGAGGTTGGAAGCTTTCATCACATGCTCTCTTCACCAATAAAGACATAGTAAAATAGCCCGCCTGAAACCACTCAGCCATCTCCTGATTATTGAAGGGACCTATAATAATACCAATTAGACAGAAAGGCAATAAGAATCCTTTCAGGCTAAAGAGGAAAAATATATTTCCTGGGTCTGATCCTCATCCAGAGGTAACAATTTGTTTCAAGTGGCAGCTATCATATATTTTGTACGACATCTTAATTTAATTCATCTCTAAAGGTGGTGAAAAGGCTTCTAACTAATAAAACGTAACTTTTTTTTTTTTTTTTGAGGAAGATTAGCCCTGAGCTGACAACTGCTGCCAATCCCCTTTTTTGCTGAGAAAGACTGGCTCTGAGCTGACATCGGTGCCCATCTCCCTCTACTTTATACGTGGTACGCCTGCCCCAGCATGGCTTGACAAGCGGTGCACAGGTCTGCGCCCGGGATCCAAACCGGCAAACCCCAGGCTGCTGAAGCGGAACATGCAAACTTAACCACTGCACCACCAGACCAGCCCCAGAAACAATTTTGAAATAAGCCTTATATCTACACATCCCAAATTCTTAGCAGTGCTTTTATCATTTTAAGAAGCCTAACTGTCTCCACTTCACTCAATCTCTACAATTCACTTGTCAGAAAAGTATAATGAAACTGAAAAGAGGTAGTATTTGTTAGACTTTATATCACTTAAGCATAGAGAATATAAACATGCAGGGCTGAATATGCTCTTCTCTAATTTTCATTTTCTGCCAGAGATTATTGAAGTTTAGGCAAAATATAAATAATAATCAGTTAAATTAAGACAAACTATAATTTATTTATCTAGGTAAAACTAAATCTGGCCTTGGTAGGGGGGTAAAAACTAACATTCTTTAGATGCTTTACAATAGAAAATAAATATTTTATACATAAAATTAACAAACAAACTCTCATCAATAACAATTCATTCATTCAGCAAATATTTACTGAACACCAATGGTACGCGTCCAGACAGTGGGGATACAGCAGCAAACAAAACAAAGCCCTGGAACTTCTACTTCCAAGAAGATGGAGTAGATGTCCTTTTCCCTGCTTCTCCTGCTAAATACAACTAAAAACGCTGGCCAATATATATAAAACAAACAAAAGAAGACTCAGAAAGGTGGAGAAGGTAGACTGACTAGGGGCCTTGGGGCCTGAGGAATCACATGGTGGTGAATTCCCTGGGTTTTCATTTTACCTCATATATCCCAGATCTGGAGCTGAAAAGGCCAGCAACAAGAAACATGACCCAATATATACAATTAAAAGCATGACCCAACTACATGCTGTCTACAAGAAAGTCTCTTCAAATCTAACAATGCAGGCAGGTTCAAAGTCAAAGGACAGAAAAAGATGTACCATGAAAATATTAACCAAAAGAAAGCTAGAGTGGCTGCATTAATATTTGATAAAGTAGACTTCAGAGCAAGGAAAGTTACCAGAGACAGAGAGCTATATTATATAATAATAAAGGATCAGTCCACCAACAAGACAGAGCAACCATAAAAGTGTATGCACCAAACAACAAAGCTGCAAAATATGGGAAGCAAAATCTGATAGCTGAAAAGAGAAACAGACAAATCCACAATTATAGTTGAAGACTTCAACACTCCTCTCTCAACAATCGATAGAACAACCAGACAGAAAATCAGCAAGATTATAAACCTCAACACCACCATCAACCAACAAGAGCTAATTGATATTTATAACACTCAAAAGACACATTCTTTTCAAGCACTCACAGAACTGAGAGCAAAACAGAATCTAATCTGGGCCATAATAAATCTCACTAAGTTTTTAAAAATTGAAATCATACATAGCATGTTCTTCAACCACAAAAGAATCAAACAGAAATCATACACAGAAAGATATCAGAAAAATTTCCAAACACTTGGAAACTAAACAATACACTTCTAAATAATCCTGGGTAAAAGTGGATGAATGAAAATACTTATATCAAAAATTTGTGGTACACAGTCAAAGAAGTGCTGAGAGAGAAATTTACAGTATTAAATTACATTAGAAAAAAGGAAAAGTCTCAAATCAATAATATAAGCTCTCACCTCAAAAACCTAAAAAAAGCAAAATAAGCCCCAAGAAGCAGATGATAAAGACAAGAAACCAATGAAACCGAAAACAAAAGTAGTCAAAAAAACCAATGAAACAAAGCTGAATCTTTGAAAAGACTGGTAAAATTAACAAATCTCCAGCAAAACTGATAAAGAGAAAAAGAGACATGAACAAATTACCAATAACAGGAATGAAATGGGGGATTATCACTACAGAACCTTCAGATATCAAAAACATAAGAAGGGAATACTTTTATCAAAAAGATAAGGGAAAACTATCAAAAAAGATTAAAAGGGAATATTCCATACACATAAATTTGACATCTTAGATGAAATGGATCAATTCATCAAAAAACAGAAAACTACCACAATTCACCCATATTAAATAGGTAATTTAAACAGCCCTGTAACTATTAAGGATATTGAATTTGTAACTTTAAAATTCTCAAAAAGAAGTCTCTAGAGGGTTTCACTGGAGAACTCTGCCAAACATTTAAAGAACTGACACCAATTCTAAACAATCTTTTCCAGAAAATAGAAGGGGAGAGAATAATTCCCATTTTATTTTATAAAGCTATTATTACCCTGATACCAAAAACCAGATAGAATACCAAAACAAAACAAAACAAAACAACATTCCTCATGAATATAGATACAAAAATCCTTAAGAAAATATTACCAAATAGAATTCAGCAATATATAGAAAGAAGTATACATCATGATCTATTGGAGTTTATTACAAGAATGCAAAGCTGGTTCAATACTCAAAAACCAATCAATGTAATCCACCATATTAAGTGGCTAAAGAAGAAAAATCATATGATCACATCAACAGATGCAGAAAAAGCATTTGAAAAAATCCAATACCCAATCAGAGAAACTCTCAAAAAACAGGGTACTTCCTCACCTTGATAAATAGCATCTACAAAAACCTAGCAGCTAAAATTACACTTCATTATTAAAGACTGAATGTGTTCCTCCTAAGATAGAAACAGAGAAAACAAAGCAAGTCTGTCTGCTCTCACTCCTCTTTATTCAACACAGTGTTGGAATATACAATAAGGCAACAAAAAGAAAGAAAAGGAATACAGATAGGAAATGAAAAAATAAAACTGTCCCTATTTGAAGATGACAATAATGTCTACCTAGAAAATCCTATGAAACCTAACAAAAAACAAAGAAAACTCCTAGAACCAATGAGTTCAGCAAGGTCACAGAGTAAAGACAAATATCTGAACTTCAATTCTATATACTAGTAATGAATGCACAGACACTGAAAATAAAATTTACAATTGCTCAAAAACAAAAACGCAAATACTTAGGTTTAAATCTAATAAAACATGTGTAGAGTCTATGCTGAAAACGATACAGCGCTGACAAAAAAAAACAAAGATCTAAGTAAACTGAGAGACATATCATGTTCATGGATTGGAAAACAACATGGGAAAGAGGTCAATTCTCTTCAAAACAATATAAAGGTTTAACATAATTCCTATTAAAATCTCAGAAAGAGTTTTGGTAAATATAGACAAGATTATTCTAAAATTTGTATGATTTTCAAGGAATTAGAAAAACTAAAAACTATTTTGAAAAAAATATGAACAGAGATAAATCATTCTACCCCATGTCAAGACTTCTTATATAGCTACAGTAATCAAGACTGTGTGGTACTGGTGGAGAGACAGACACATAGATCGATGGAAGAGAATAAAGAATCCAGAAACAGACCAACACAAATATGCTCAGTTGAATTTTGACTAAGGTGCAAAAACAAGTCAAAGGAAGAAACAGAGTCTTTTCAACAAAAGGTCCCAGAGCAACTGGACATCCATGGGCAAAAAAATATACCGACATAAGTCCCACACCTTAGAGAAAAATCAACTCAAAATGGATCACAGAATTGCGTGTCAAACACAAAAAAAAATTTTTTTTGGAAAAAACATAGCAAAAAAATCTTTGGGGGCTGGTCCAGTGGTGTAGCGGTTAACTTCACGAGCTCTGCTTTGGTGGCCTGGGGTTCACTGGTTCAGATCCTGGGCGTGGACCTACACACCACTCATCAAGCCATGCTGTGGCAGCACCCCACATAGAAGAACTAGAAGGACTTACAACTATGTACTAGGGTTTTGGGGAGAAAAAAAAAAAAGACAAAGATTGGCAACAGACATTAGCTCAGTGTCAATCTACCTCACCAAAAAAGTATACCTTTAAAAAAACAAAAAAAAATATATCTTTGGGATCTGAAGCTAGGCAAAGAGTTCCTCTTAGACTTAATACCAAAAGTAGAATCCATAAAAGGAAAAAATTTATCTATTGGACTCCATCAAAATTTAAAACTTTTGCTCTGTGAAACTCTGTTAAGAGGATAAAAAGATACAGACTGGGAGAAAATATTTGCAAGCCACTCATCTAACCAAGGGCTATTATCTAGAACATATAAAAGAACTCTCAAAACTCAAAAGTAAAAAAAGCAAACAATCCAATTAGAACACGGGCAAAAAACATGAGACATTTTACTGAAGAGGACAAACAGCCAATAAGCACATGAAAAGATGTTCAACATCATCAGTTATTAGGGAAATGCAAATTAAAAACTACAATGAGATGTCACTACACATCTGTCAGAATGGCTAAAACAAAAAATAGCAACATCAAATACTATCAAGGATGTGGAAAAACTGGATCACTCATAGATTGCTGGTGGGAATACAAAAAGGTACAGCCCCTCTGAAAAACAGTTTGGCAGTTTCCTAAAAGAAACTAAACATGTGATCACCATACAACCCAGCAACTGCACTCCTGGACATTTATCTCAGAGGGATGAAAGACTATTGTTCACACAAAAACCTATCCATGAATGTTTAACAGCTTTAATATAATAGCCAAAAACTGAAACAACTCAGATGCCGTTCACAGGTGAATGGTTAAACAAACTATGATATATTCACATCTTGGAATACTACTCAGCAAACAAAAAGAAACAAACTATTGATATATACAACAATCTGGATGAATCTCCAGAGAATTATGCTGAGAGAAAAAAGTCACTGTTACATATTGTATGATTCCATTTATACATTCTTGAAATGATAAAATATAAAAATGGAGAACAGATTAAGGGTCGCTAAGGGTTAAGGAGTGGGTGTTAAGTGGGAGGGAAATGCACGTGGCTATAAAAGGCAACATGAGGGATCCCTAATGAAATGGAAATGTTCTGAATCTTGACTGTATCAATGTCAATATCCTGGTTGTTGATGTTGTACTATAGTTTTGCAAGAGGTTACCACTGGGGGAAAATGGGTAAAGGGTACATGGAATCTGGTATTATTTCTTACAACTGCATGTGAAGCTACAATTATCTCAAAGTAAATTTAATTAAAACACGCAGCCCTGCTGTTGTGCACCTTACATTCTACAGGGGTGTAAACAGATCATGAACAAAATATACAAAGTGCCAGGTAGCAACAGATGCTGTGAAGAAGAATAAAGCAGGGGAAGGGGACTGAGAGTGAAAACGGAATTATTACATTGGAGAGAGGCCACAGGGTGTACTTGGTAAAACACTATCATGAAACTGGCACTAATATAAATCAACAACCAATTTCAGATTATAATCAAAGATTTCAAAAGCAGAAACAAAGAATCAACAAATGTCCTTTGCAGCATTCTCTCCCCAT
Source organism: Equus caballus (assembly GCF_041296265.1). NCBI lineage: Eukaryota > Metazoa > Chordata > Mammalia > Perissodactyla > Equidae > Equus > Equus caballus. Next base: position 19,860,186 of record NC_091689.1, on the reverse strand, counting down.
TCTAACGTTTTAAGGGATTTGTTGATAATATGCTACTATCTTTTCTCAGACATTTTTAATAGTTCTTTATCATTTATGATATCAACTTCACTGAAGCGAAACATTCACGCGAGGTCTTCCAAGACTGCTGCCGTCACCTGTTTACGGTAGGGAGACTGAAGTAAAGAGAGGGTAACAAACTCACCTGCCTAGTTAACCAGCTGGGATGTCAGCACTGAGGGAGTCTTTAGCATTTTGTTTACACCTTTATCCTATTACTAATCACATTCCGCCTTGTATTCAAATTATTTTCATTGGACTCTCCCTCCCTCCAGTGAAATTGTAAAGTACTATGGGTAGAGCCTATAAAATGCCTTCTATATATATAAAGAAAGCCCATAGCATTGACTTCTTTTTCTACTATTACGCAAATTAACATTAAATAATCACCATCTTACAGAATCTGGAGGTAATGGTAGACACTCCTGTACTTAAAGTAGAACGGAACAACCTACCTTGAATTTCTCCCTGAGGATCTTTGTAATACCACTTCTGCATTGCTTCATGCATCAGTGGAACTGAGACTCCCTTAGCTCTGTGCTCCTGCAGTTTTGATGCCAATCTCTCATCATCTAGTGCACTGTCCTGGAGATAAGCCACCATCTTCTCAGCTTGCTAATAGAAAAACAAAAAGAATGCATTGCGGAAACAAATGATCCTAAATTAGTACTTGTACACATAATAAAAATGCCTATCCTTTTTTTGACCTCTGAAAGGCATTATGCAAGGCCTATTTGATCTACGAAAGGCATTATGCAGGGAACACAGCAGACAACAATTTAATTCTTCCAACAATGCCATGAAATAGGTACTATCCCCATTTTACAGGGGGGAAACTAAGGCTCAGAAAGGTCAAGTCTTGCTCAAGGTCTCAAAATTATTAAGCAAACCAAACTGAGATTAAAACACAAACTTGTATGGATCAAAGCCCAAGCTTCTAATCAATACACTAATAGAGTACTTTTTAAACTAATAAGCCATTGGTCAATCCTAAATTGTATTAACTAAACCTGTAAAAACATGAGTGTTAACAGAACAGAAGGCTCAATTAATGAAAATAAAATCTTCTACAAGTTTTACTAAGACATTGTCCCCCTTCTTCAACATTTCTTGCCACAATCACTCCACCCTGAAGGAAAGAGTTTCTTGTGTAGAAAGCAAGCTATCATTTACTTTACATAGAAACAATAGTATATACAATCTTAGGGAAATCTAGAGACATGAAGAAGATGTTAATATCCTGAGGGTTTAACTATTTTCCCTGTCACATCTTAGGCAAAACACACAGAAGACACAAGTGCCCATCCACAGCTGCTTGTATTCGCCATTTTTGGCATTCCATTAATTTCCAAAAAGAAAAAAGAAAAGCAAACAGCTAAGGGCAACCTCAGAAGAGCAAAAAATAACCTGACATAATGACTACTACATAGCAGAAACTTATAAGCATGAAATGATTTAAAAGACAATTATTCACACAAATAAATACTAGACATACAAACTTTTCCAGTACTAAAATATAATGCACAAAAGTTCCAGTTTTGAATGTTCATTTAATGCTTTCTAATTTTTATGGCAGTTTGAGAGGAGAAACAAAGAATTACATGATTTTTTACCTGCTCCAAATGTTTGAGACCCTCTTCATCATCTGGCTCTGTGGAAACACTGCCCATACCAGGAGCACCTACGACCGGCGTTTCAACTGGCCGGAGGGCAGGACTAGGACTGGGAACAGGAGGTGGAAGTATGAGAAGAGGAGAGGCTGTATCTGAAGGAATCTGTGACAGGGGTTGCTGGACATCAGGAACCATTTCTAGAGGAAGAAAGTGTGGACACATGAAAACCCTTTAAAGGACAGAGACTCTCACAAGGGATAACTCTACATTATCAAGTTGGGCAACTTGCTAAATGGACTCAACAGAAATGTGAACTGTGTCAGGAACACTGCAGCTACTTCTTACAGAGAAGTTTAGTATTCCTCCCTAGAATGACAGATGTACTTCCCTAGAATGACAAAATCTAAGGATGAAAAGGTATCCAGAAGGGCCTTCTACAGTGCATACTGCGTGGTAGTGCATCCACCCAATAGTTATAGGTCTGTCTCTTGAAAACACTCAGAAAGTCTAATCCTTTCTTTATAGCATGTCTCCAAAGAGTAAAGACAGTTAACAAAGCACTGCAAATCTTCTCAAAGATGTCATATCTCATCATCAAAACCTTTATTAAAAATATCTGCAATTATCTTGAATAAGTACCTATTTCAAGTCATAATTAATCTAATTGAATACATTACATTTTGTAGGATAACAAAAAGCACTTGGAGTCTGCCAGTGCAGTGCAAGGACATTCTTCTCACTAAGAATAAAGACTGCAAAAGAGGTTCTGTCTTGGTTCCTATTTCTAACCTCTCAGTACGCAGGCTCTTAAGAAGGAAAGGGGAATGGAAGTAATTAGATACAACTGCAGATTCCCCTTTGAAACCTTGTTTGTTCAATTACAGACAGCTTCTCCAAATTCCTGTTCCTCTCACTTTCCTTCCTTTGCCAAACTTCTTAAAAAAAAAAGACGACAGTCTAGGGGCCGGCCTGGTGGCACAACGGTTAAGTTCGCACATTCCGCTTCTTGGCGGCCCGGGGTTTGCCGGTTCGGATCCCGGGTGTGGACATGGCACCGCTTGGCAAAAGCCGTGCTGTGGTAGGCATCCCATGTAAAAAGTAGGGAAGATGGGCATGGATGTTAGCTCAGGGCCAGTCTTCCTCAGCAAAAAAAGAGGAGGATTGGCAGTAGTTAGCTCAGGGCTGATCTTCCTCAAAAAAAAAAAAAAAAAAAAGGGACAGCCTATACAAGCTGTCTCCACTTCACCACCACCCCCACCTGCTGCAAGGTGACTTACACTCTCACGCCTCCAGCAAAGCTTCCCTCCTAAAGATAAGCAGTGACCCAAAGTCAGCAAATCCAACAGTGTTTCCTAGTCCTCACCATCCAACCTCAGTAGTGTGTGACACAATCCACCCAATGCTAAACTGAAACATTCTCCTTCCTTAGCCTTTCCGCACTCTGCTCTACTCTTGCCTCTGAAGATTTTTCTCTGGCTCTTCTTCATCTGCCCTCTAAAAACAGGAATTACCCAAAGTTCTGTTCTTAGCCCACTTACTTTTCTTCTCACCTCTAACAAGTATATGTAATCTTTCAGATTTCATCTCCTCTCAAACCCTGAACTCTTCCCATCTAGCTATAGTCTCTCACTCACAAGTGCTCTCTGGCCATCTCTACCTAATTCCTCATCAACGCATCAGAATCAATGTTCAAAACTGAAATTTTTCTCTCCCCTCCCAAACGTGCTCCTTAACCTCCACTCTCCTTTTCTATTAATGGTACTGCAATCCTCTCAGGCATCTCGCTCATCTTTGACTCTTCCCGCTTTGCCCTGATATACAAGCAGTGACTATGTCCTGCCAGTTTCTACTTTCAAATCTCATCTGCTAGTACCCTTCCCTTACAGGTGCACTGCCTACATGACAGTGACTGCTCAGGAGCCCAACAGGTCACACTGCAGCCCAGCTGTCATCACAACAATCTAGCCTACACACAGCTGTCAAATCCATGTTCCAACCATGTTTCCCACTATCCTCCTTTTCACACCACATACTTCATCTAAATAAAAACAGGAGCTGATTCCTGCCCACACCGGGATCAGTCTCACTTCCTCACTTCAGCTCTGCTACCCAGTACTGGAATGCCCTCTCCCAATTCATCCAGCTACACCTGCTTCGAAATTCTTCTTATTATTCCAAGACGAGCTGGAAGACACTTACTCCCTGAAGCATTCCAAGAGTCCACCAATTGTGAGTTCGTATCATTATTTTTGGCCTATATTACTGATATACACATACTTTATCTCCCCAATAGACTATAAATATATAAAGTTTCAATCTTTAATGCACATCTATGAGGCTTTCTCAAAACATGCATGTCGGGACACCATTCCTAAAATCTCCCAGAATAAGGTCTTAGGCATGTGCATTCAAGAGAATGAACCACAAATAATTTAGGGGTACATAATAACTGAAAAATGACTATTACAAATTAAACAGGCCTCAAAACATGCAAGTCCCACAGTGTCTGACATATACATAGTAGAGATTCAAATACTTGCTGAATTCATTCATTCAGCTTTGTTCTAGATATAAACTGAAAAGAAATCTTTGGTTCAAGTCCTCAAAATATTAGTCTATTGGGCAAAAAAGAAAATAAACAGACCTCTGTAATACTGTATTTCTATGTTAGAAATAGTGCTGGTTGGGAGCCTGGGATGGGAGAGAGTTTCAGGTACAGAGAGCAGTATGTGCGAGGGCACCAAGGCAAGAGAACAAGGCAAATTTCAGGACCTAACAGGCTGTGAGTCTGGTGGACAGAGTACGAAGGAGATAGAGACTGGCGCTGCAACTGCACGGAGGGAAGCAAATGCAGATCACATAAGGTCTCATAGGCCATGTTAAAGGGTGTGAATTCTTATGGTGAATGAATCAGTTAACCCTTCAACATCAGACACTACAATGTCATTTTTAATTATGCACAAGAAAAAACAGAAAGGAATATTAATGTTGCCTACTAAGATATATGAGCAATTTAAAATCAACACAGTGACACTGGAGGAGGAGATATACTTTAAGCTTATTCTCTAGCAAAGGTGACGGGACTTCCACAGATTCATCCATGTTCTTTTTGGCCTCTTGTGGAATAATGGCATTTTGCTTTGTTATCTGGACATACATATAGCCACCACGTGAAAGGAAGGTACCTGTCTGATGTGGGAACCAAACCACTGCAGAGGATCCCAAACCCAATTTGCTCGACTGATGCCAGGGTGTCTGTGTGAAAAGACCCTAGGACGTGAGATTCCTGAGGTCCACCCTTGCTTCTTCTAACCCTGTTTTGGTGAATTCTGGGATGGACACATATGTGGGAAACAGTGTTTGACCAGGTTAATGGTAAAACAATCTATTCCATTAATTCACCACTAGAATAGAAGCCTATCTTATCCGTGATCACTGGCCCCAGTAGAAGCCTATTTAGCTTGTCGACTCTCATAAATACATACCGTCCCCTCTGCTGGGCACTTTGGTTGGCAGATTATTTTCTGTCCGACTCTCTTCTTCAGCTTTTTCTGTTTGTTCAGTTTTGGATTCCTCTTTCCTCTCAAATTGTGGTGCTTCCTGAGGCTGATGGTCTGAAGGAGTACCTGGCCTAGCAGATGATGATGAGGTTTGGGGTGTTTCCTCACTAGCTTCTGTAACATGAAGTAATCTTAAATTACCAACTTAAGAAACTTTTGGTTTGATGGAAAAAAAAAAAGGTAGAAGACAAAAATGAGCCTTACCAACTCCTAGTCTCTCTGTCTTCTCTCCCTCTTTGTTATTTGTCTTATCGGGTTCTTTGGCTTCTTCATTATGGCTACTCTCGGAGTCAGAGCACTCCTCCCCTTCCTCCACAGGCCGGAAGTCCATCTCCTGCTCTTCAGGAATAGGCTCTTTCTGTACTTTCTGTAGCAAGAAAAAAAGCCAAAGATTAAGAGCATATTTGGATTTGGTAGGTCAGTGACTGTCATGACATTTAAAACAAACTTCTTACCTTTAGAGAGAGGAATGCTCCAGATGAGTCAAATGTGCCCATTTCTTCTTCAGCATCCTCTAAGCACCATTCAGGCAAGCTATCCCTGTCATCATCTATGCTTCCACTGCCGGAGCGCACCCTTCGGTAACCCCGTTCATCATCCCGATCTCGAAAATCAAACTCAAACCTTCGCCGTCGTTCCATGTGTTCCCGCCAGCCTGCAGAACGAGGGCCATCTGGGATGAGGAGGAGGACACAAACCTTAGGAAAGTTTTATGAAAGCATTTGGAAAAAAAATCATGGATAGGAAATAGATGAGAAAACAAGTGACAGCAAACTCAAGTGAATCAATCCACTAAAGAGAAAATTAGGTACATTAAATGAAGTCCAGAGCTCAGCATATATATACCATCACTAACGAAAATAGCAGTTATCGTCATTAAGTACTGAGCCAGACAACATATTCTAAAGCTTTTAAAGATAAATTTAAAACAAATCACTTTTAAAGGACACTTTATTCAAAGTATCTACTTTTAATAAGCTTTAGGTATCTTATTGAAATGTTGATTAGCCTCTCAAGTGGCCTTCTCCAAGCCCAGATGTACAGCACTGAATACCTTTCCATCCTAAAGTCCACGCTTTCCCTTTGGCAGGTCTTAAAGCATTTTCTTTACTCTCAAGAAAATATCATTCTTTATGGGTAAGATCAGCCCCCTGTGTCAATTCATAATATCAAACTCATATGCCTACTTGCTAGTGCCAAGATCCCATTTGTAATTCTGACTCCCAATAAGAAGTCATGGAATTACAGCACTAACATATGTCAGAGATTTTATATAACCCTCTATCCTAATTTCACAGTTTAAGAAACAAAAATTATTCTGACAGCAGAAGTAACTTGCATAACGGCAAAGCAGAACTACAATCCAATCCTGCATCCTCTACTGCTTTTTCCACAATAACATGCTTACTCTCCTTTCCCTTTTCTCTCATCTCTTAACTCTCCCTAGGGAGTTTTTATTTCTGTATAATACCCCCAGGGACATTCCTAAATCCACCCTAACATACTTCTTGTTACATCTACTTTCCAACAGAAAAAGGCTGCCTAAGAATAAAAAAATCCTAGCTAAGGTATTTTTTCCAAAAAAAAGAGGGAGACTCTCGTTAAAATCTGACAAACCTGAGTCTAAAATAATCTTAAAAAGAGAGGCAAGTTTTAACCTAGTAGAATTTTCTATCCTTGACTGCTTTCCCCTTAGGACACAGACAAAAGAAATGAGGCCAAAGTTAAATATTCTTACTACCGAGGCCCAATTTGCTAAACCAGTAATCTAAAAATCAAACTGAAAACCAAAGCGCAAAATGTAAAAATGCCAAATGCAGACAGTATCTCGAGAATAAGCCGCTCAGGGAAAGGTGAGAAAATATTCCCACACCCCCACCCTCTATTCACAACAACCAAAGACTATTTACCACCTTCTATGAAAACTATGGAATTTTACACCCAGATTGCTTTAACATAAATCTGGGGTCACTACTCAAAAGAAGTACTCATGATCAAACGCTAGATTCCACAGTACTCTGTCTATTACCAACATTTCTAAACCGTCTGTGAGCATGCACTTTAATAGGATCTATCCTGCTTGGCATCTGGCTCAGGTTTCCCTCTTACTGAATTTCCTAAATTCAGCTCGCAAAGCGGATACGTAGCAGTCCTCAGGGCCCCCAACTCCACACACATCCAGCAACGAGCCCTACCTTAATAAAACTACATCCCGTAATTCTGTTGTTGTCTTACCAACAGTTAATAAAATTTTATTCACAAAATTAAATGTGACAATCAACGTACATCTATAGCTTATCAAGATTGACCACTGCTTTATAGACCTTATATCAGAGCTAAAGTTTGACACTTTTCACAAGATAAAATCAGTCAAAATCACTATATTTAAAATTTTAATCAAATTCTAACAAAGATTAACTAAAATCTAAGAAATGTCAAGAGTAATTTATAACAACCAATATAATCAGATAATTTTAATATGCTGGGTTGAAAAAGTAGTGGTATTCTTGTTTAAAAATGCATATTTACAGCGTCTTTTCAGCCACATATATCTTTATAGCCCCCAAACTGTCTTTCAAAAATATAGAGATAAAATATTTTGGAAAACTGTCAAGTTGATGTCAAAACTGACATGAAAGTCAAATACTAGGAAGAAATACTTAGAAAAGACTAAAAAAAGACAATATATATTCAAAATCTAAGTTGTTGGTGAGGACAGTCAGTGGCAGAATATAACACTAAAGTTTTACTTCGACTCCCTTTAACAGAATCAACATCAGACATTTGTGCTCAGAAACACTGCTCATCTTCCAAAACATTCACCTTGTTTGTTTTTGATCAGCTGGAATTTTTCTTCTCGCTCAGCCCAGATCCTGTCCATTCTTTTACTGAACGCTTGTTGAGAACATAGTCTACGAACCCTTCTGCGTACAGGCAAGCTCAGCACAAAATGCCGTGACGCCTTGAAGAGAACTATAACATTTGGTTGCCCAGGACCCAGACTGATGAGAACCGCCTGGATAACTGTGATGTAAACAATGACTACTGATGACAGGCAGCCATGAGGAGTTGGCGTAAAAGCCTCATAAGTCTACCCAAAGATGAACTTTACTATGTTTCTACCTACTCACAACTCCATAAAGCACTCTAAATGTAATGCTTACTCAGACCAACACCTAGTGGTTTTGCTAATAACTTGGTATTAAAAAGTAAATGAAAGCAGTTATTATAACTTACTCTATCAAAGGTAAGTTTCCTTGGCATATGGTTGATAAAACAACATTATACACATGAAATTCAGAAGACATGTATACACACTTCTTATGCTTCAGTGCTGCATGACCCGACGGTTCAAACTACAGTGGCATCTGATTATCACGAGACATGGAATCAGCACTTTGGTAGGGGATGAACTTTGACACAAAGCACCAGTGTCTTCAATTACCAGCATATCTAATGTCAGGGAAGAATAGTCTGAAGCTTTCTTAAGAGTCAAACAGAACAACTTACAAAACCACTAATTACTACTATTCTCTCTTCTTTTTCTAAAGTTAGAGGGACAAAAGAATGAACCTGTGATTATGTTTTTGACCTGGGTTTAAAGTTTATTCTTCAAATAAACATAAATCACATTTTCAGGACCAAAAGAAAATCCTTTCAGGTTTTTTGTTGTTTTTTTTTTTTTTTGAGGAAGATAAGCCCTGAGCTACCATCTGCTGTCAATCCTCCTCTTTTTGCTGAGGAAGACTGGCCCTGAGCTAACATCCATGCCCATCTTCCTCTACTTTATATGTGGGACACCTGCCACAGCATGGCTTGCCAAGCGGTGCCATGTCCACACCCGCGATCCGAACCAGCAAACCCAGGGCCACCAAAGTGGAACGTGCAAACTTAACCGCTGAGCCACCAGGCCGGCCCCGAATAAATCCTTTCTTATGCAGGAAAGGAAACCATTTTTGAGGGAGCACATATTCCTAAGTGAGCATATAATTATACACTTAAAAGTTTTAAAGCATACTGAAAAAAGACTCAAAGTCTTAGTTAGACAAAACCAAATGAAACCCTCTCTCATTTTTGCAGTTGAAGGCAGCTGCTTCCCATTAAACCACACTATTTGCCTCAGAAAAATAAAAGCGATTTTAATCAACTGAATAGATGTGGGGAATTTTTAGGTTGAACCTTGCTGTAGTGAGAAGACTGAGTGTAATGACATAAATAATATAATATTATGACTTTTTTTTCTTTACCGATTTATGCTTCCTGCTTAATCACTAACATTTTCCACCACATCCTCACTTATTTCAGTCCCATGTGTTTTGACTCATCAGAACTCTTACCAGGACTGTGAGGCCGCCACCTTTCTCCATCCCTTCTTGATCCAGCCAGGCGCCAACCTCCATCTTCATCTTCTCCATTTTGTTCCTCTCTAAAAATACGCCAATTTTCACTTTCTGAGCGTATAAATTCATGCTTTCTCCCCACTGATGTCGGTCCACCTTCCTCAAAATTTGGTCTCCCTGTAGAGAAAATAAGTAAACATGAGCCTTGGCTAGCAAGGATTCTGAAAACAGACTTGAGTGCTCAAAACAAGCTTTTCTGCAAATGTGTCCATGTCAATGTTTGGACAGTATAAATAAAGTAGCTAGAGAAAATGCATATATTATTAGACACGTTTCTTAAAGCTGAATGTTCATAGACTTGGTAATTACTTTTTAAACAAAAACAGTATGTGCATTAAAAAAAAAAAGAGCATCCAATGAAAAGTTAACCAACCTTCCCTACACAAGACCCCAGAGTCTCACCACTCGAAAAGTAACCACCATTGATAGTTTCTTACAAAGCCTTCCAAAACTATCTGCGGCTATACCCACGCATGCATACATACAGATCCCTCATTCACACTCACGTAACACCACCCTCAGAACAGTGTATATATTGTTTTGTACCCCTGCTGTTTTCACTTAACAGGTATCTTGGCAATCCTTCTTTACCAGCACATATTTCCTTTTTTTTGATCATTTGATATTTTTAATTATATGATGTACCTTAATTTATTTAATCAACTCAAAAATAAAGACTATAGAGAGCTATAATTTTTCACTTACTCTAGCACCTAGTACATTATAGGTATACAACAAATTGCTTTTGAACAGAATTCAAAGCTAAGCTGTCTAACCCGATGCAACTCAAGTTATACTAACAGTAAAAGAGGGCCTGGTATACCAACTAAACTAAATTGGTACCTTCAAAGGAAAAATTCTAAACTGTGCAAAAATTCTTTAGTTACCATCCCACATAAGCTAACATATATGATTCATAACAGATTATACAAAATCTGACATTAAAGTAGTTGAAAATCCAGAACATATACTGATGTCCTCAGTCTAGAATAATAAAAGTTATATACTCTCTCAGTGATAACCTCAATTCTTTTCATTAAATCATACTAAAAGGGAAAAAAATGAGGAAATTCTAATTTCTGGTCATCCTCTTATATTTCATTTCACATGTATTAAGATTCAACATCCTCATTGCCCAAATGGTTGTTGGGTTGTTAGCAGGTATTATTCTATTAAAGGATAAAATATCTTGGTGGGGGGGGGCAATTATTTCCTGGGCTAACCACTATCTGCTTTATTATGGTAGGCAGTCTCTAAAATAGCCCCCAACAATCCCTGCTTTTCTTGTCTTTGTTTAATCTCCTTGCCTTAAGTGTGGGCTGGACTTACTGTCACACTCCTAACAAACAATACAGCACAAGTGATGAGATGTCACTTCCAACATAAGCTAAAAACAACAATGGCTTCCATCTTAGCTGCTCTCTCTGAGGGAATTCAGCTACCATGTTGTGAAGCACCCGTATGAGCAGCCCACATGGCAAAGAAGTCAGGCTTGCCAACAGCCACATAAGTGAGCTTGGAAGTGGATCCGACCCCAGCTGAGTCTTGAGATGACTGCAGCTCTGACTGACACTGTGATTGCAGCCTCACGAGACCCAGGACAGAACCACCTAGCTACGTTGCTCCCTCCTTGCCCACAGAAACTGAGATGATAAATGTTTACTGTTTGCAGCCACTAAGTTTTGGGGGTAATTTCTTACACAGCCATAGTAATAAAAACACTCATTCAACTGATTTAACCTTCATAACAATCCTCAGTATTAGAAGTTATTCTTCCCATTTTATAGCAGAGAATATTGAGGCTCAAAAAAATAACTCAGGAGAATTGTCCAAAATTACACAGACTATTTAAATGGCATGGATAGGATTCAAATGTTAATCTTCTGACTCATTCAACAAATATTTATTGCACACTAAGTGTCAAGTTTTATGGATTCAAGTATAGACATATTCCATGTCTGCGCTTCAAATTAAAAGGGTTAGAAGATCTTCCGGGCTCTCTTGCTCAAAATAAAGGGGACAGTTCATTTTACATCCAATATTAAGACGATGAAAAATGTAGTTATACTTACAAAAGAGAAACAAACTTAAAACAAAGAAATCCCTAATGTACATAAACTGATAAATGATGGGAAATGGCTTTTAACTCAAGTACTCATTCAGTCACAAGTAATACGTGACAGACACTGTGCAATGATTTGGGAATACAGTGGTAACCTTACATGAAGGATGAGCTAGTGGAAACACTCGTTTTCATCTTTTTTTACACTAAGCCTTCAAAAAAGTAACGAATGTACCAAAGTAAGCAAAATAGCACTAAAGGGAAAATGCTTAACTCATCAAAAACTGGTCATTATAGTATTTTCTAACAGATAAGCTGCAAAAAATAAAAGTTACTAAAAATAAAAATACTAGTAATTCCTCGATCTTAGAAACAAAACTCTTATTTATCTGTGGTTAGCTTTTGCATAACTTTATATTTTGACATAGTTGCAATCAGTATGCTCACTATTTTTAATCTACTTTTCAACTATGATGGCAAATACTTCTTTGTGATTACACATCTCCCTACTACTACTACTGGGTATATACCAGGTATACCTTGTTGCAGTTGCATAATTAGATTATTCTCCACTGGACATGTACTTTACAACTAATATTTTGAGAACTATATATAATGAGGCAAGAAATATCTGTTTGCCTATGTGTCTTGCTTTTCTGAACTATTTCTTCTGAAAAGAACTTCAAAAAGTGAAATTACTAGGTCAAATGACAGACTTCATACATTGACATACCTTCCCCCCCAAAGTAAAGTGTCAAACCACCACATCACTTTACATTATCAACACTAATTGCTGCTATCCTTTTAAAACTCCTTTACTAGTTGTAAAATGGTATACTAATGCTCAAATATGAATTTTTCGTATTAAAGATTTTTCATGCTGTTTACTGACTTTATTTCCCTTTATATGAAATATTTGTTTGCATTTTTTCCTAAACTAACAGCTTCTTTACCTTTGTAAGTGTCAAGTCCTACATACACTTTTCATATTAGTACCTAGGAATAAGAAAAATATAAAGGGCAGGATAGGGTAAAAATAGCAAAACTAGAGGAAGAAAAAAATCTAGCTTTTCTACTGACTGAAAACCATTTTGTAGTTCTCAGCCAGTCAGAAAATCTGTACCTCACAAAGTTTGAATGATTATTTACGCAATTCCTTGTTCCAAAAAAGATCTGAGGTGAAAATTCTGAAGATAAAGACAAGCACGGTAGCAAAGAAAGGTCTTGGATTTAAAATTCTGGCTGCAATTCTGATCTATACACTTTGACTAAAGAAGACCCAACTCCTAACGTGAAAGTGGGGTGGGTGTGTGTGTGCGCGTGCACACGTGGGGGTGCGTGTATGCATGTGTTGAGGTGAAGCCACCTGAATTTACATGAACACTAGCCCATTCTAGTTCAAAAATTCTATAATAAAGTAGTTCAGAATATGTTACTAAATGCTTGTTTCCATAGAATAATTCCTAAAAACTGCAATGTACTTTTTGATACATCAAATATTGCATAATGAATAACTGCAACAGAAAGATCTAGGTGACAACTTCTCCAGTAAAGGAAGGAAAACCAAAATAAGTAATATAATTCTGACACGCCAAACATCTTCCACATGTAAATGCAAGGGAGGTGGAGTTTCGCCTTCAGGGGTCACTGTCATTTTCATAAGAGAAGGGCGAAAAGGATTCAACAACTTTTGAATGGACTTCACTCATCTTTTCCCTCTACCTTTAAGAAAACTTACTATGGAAGTATAACATTCTTACCAAAAGTACGCAAACCACAAATATACAATTCAAAGAGTTTTCATAAAGCAAATATGTCCTACGATTTAAAAAAAGAAAAAGGATATTTGGAACCCTCAAACGTCTTCATGTCCTCCCAATCAGCCCTTCCCCCAAAGTAAGCACTATCCTGACTTCTAACCTCAAAGATTAGTTTTGCCTGCTTTCAAACTTTTTATATAAATGGAATATTCATTTATGTCTGGCTACTTTCGCTGAACATTATGGGAGATTCATCCACACTGTTACAGAGAACAGTAACCTGTTCTTTTGCACTGCTGTACAGATTCTCATTGTATGAAAAGATCACAATGCATTACTCTACTCTACTGCTGACTTAGGTTATTTCTAGTTTTTTGCTATTACAAATTGTGCTCCTATGAAGATTCTTGATATGAAACTTGGTGAGCATATGTTTGCATTTCTGTTGGTATTTACAGAGCAGTGAAATTGCTGGGTAATAAGGTATATTCAATATTCCTAAGTACTACCAATTATTTTCCCAGATTAATAGTACTGCTTTACCATTTTTTTGCTTGTTGGTTTTACTCAAACCTCTAACAAACATTATCATGAATGCCTCCTCTATGGACAAACACAATTAAAGACACAGGATTAAAAATAAAGAAAAGAATTAGCCATAGACCTACCCTCTAGGCCCACAGGCCAGGGACACACAAGTGAATTAATAACTTAATAAACTTGAGTTGACAAAACGCACTGATGTATCGCATCTGATCCTCATAATAACCACAAGAGTTAAGTCAAACATTATCAACTCTATTTGTTCCTGTGAAGAAACAAATACCTGGAGGGGGGTTTCCTGAGGTCATATACCTAAGTAGTGACCAAATCAGAAGCAGAACCTAGGTATTCAAATGCCTGACCCAGGGCTTACTTACAAATTAAACCCATCAGAAGCAGCCAGAAATTCTACAAAAACTTAAGTAGGAAGAGGAAGATCTGGGATCTAAGTGTGACAAGCTCTAAAAGGGCAACAGGCATACCATGAGTGGAACATCTTGGGGAGACAGACTGTCAACATCCCTAAAAGTGGAAGGATGGAACTAAATTTGTTAATTTTCCAGCAGAAATGATGTTAAAATATAAACCCCTAAAAAACTGTTAAGACCAACTTCTTCAATATAAAAATTTTACTCCAGAAATTATTTTGAGGGGGAAAAAATGACTTCAAGCACCATCTAATAAAATATACACTTCCAATTACTACCAATATAACTAAAAGTTACATTGTATGCAAGAATTGCTCTAAAACATTATAAAATAAATCCTTTATAACCTAAATGATTACTGTAGACTGGTATTTTTTTTCTTTTTTTTTTTTCTTTTTAAAGATTGGCACCTGGGCTAACAACTGTTGCCAATCTTCCTTTTTTTTCCCTGCTTTATCTCCCCAAACCCCCCCCCCCCGTACACAGCTATATATCTTAGTTGCATGTCCTTCTAGTTGTGGGATGCGGGAAGCCACCTCAGGGTGGCCTGACGAGTGGTGCCATGTCCGTGCCCAGGATCCGAACCTTGGGCTGCGGCAGCGGAGCGCGGGAACTTAACCACTTGGCCACGGAGCCGGCCCCTAGACTTGTATTTTTGTAAACCTGGGGGGGTGAAGGTGTCAAAGAGAACTTCATCTGTATAATCTAAGTTAAAAATACATATATATTTGTGTTATTACTGATATAATTTAAAATAAATGACAAATATTAAAGTCATTTATGGGCATCTTAAAGAGAACATCTAAAGTTCCTTTTATGTCTAAAAATTCTAGGACTCCACAGTGATCAGGGCTAGTGAGGGACAACCACATGGCCTTTCTCAGCATTTAAAATCAAAGTCTTCCTCATTCTATAACATCAGCCCCATGAGAAAGTTGAGCGAGCAAATATTTTAGTTGACCTCTTTTTTAAATCTTAACAGATTAACTCATAAACAAGATTATTTAAAAGAAAATGTAATTGAATAATTTACAAGTTAATGCCTGAACCAAATATTCCTAACCTATAGTCAATAAATGAGCTTGTGGGTTAGGAATCCTTGAACTGGAACCACATATTATGCTAGCATGCCTTTTACTTTTTTCAGAAAAAAGGGTCTATGGTTTTTGTCAATCTTAAAAGTATCTATGACCTTCAAAAGGTCACAAAAGAAACACAAACTTAAGATGTATTTTTTTATGTATAAGAAAAAATATAACTGAACTCTATATATACACTATCTGTGGTTTTGGGCATCCCCTGGGTGTGTTGGAACATATTCCCCATTGATAAGGGGACTACTACACTCATTTAAATAATCTCATGTAAAATGCTGGATGCATGTTTAGTTACCTAAGTGGAATTATGTTATAGACCTTATTTGGTTGGTTTGGCACACCTCCCTGCTTATGCTTCCTTGGTGATGGACACCTAGGTTGGTTCCCTACTGACCCAGATAATGCTATAAAGAATTTGAAAAGGAAGATTTCCTTTTTCAAGCAATTATACTATCTTTATGGAGGGGCCTAGCTATTCTCACTTCTTCTCTCGAAATACGCTTAGTACCAAACTTCAGTCTCTTGAGCATTACTGTTGCTTAAGGACCTCACGTACACACACTGAGAAGGGTAAGATTACTTACCCTCCACGAAAAAAACATTTTTTTCTATTCAATATAGTAAACATGACTGTTTTGTGAGCAAACTATACTATCTGTATAATACATGTTACGTCCTTACATCAACAGTAACTCAAGATGTATAAAAAGTGCTAAAATACGTATGTACTACATATATAAATATTTTCCTCAATGGCAGTAAATACCTGGTTGTTTGAGTCTTAATGTATTAAGTCTGAATAGGATTCTTCTAAAAATAAAGTTAAATTAAAATGCAGTATTGGTTTTAGTCTGGTCTAATTGAGTGGACTTCCTAAGGAGAAAGAGCAGTAAAAGGGCACCTGTGTGCATGTTTGACACACAGCCAAAAATGGTGTTTATGGAAAACTTCAGATGGAGCAAAGAGGCACTCAGCCAACAAAATCTACAGCTGCGAGACTTGGAACTTACAAGTGCCCAAACTCCAAAAGCAAAAGTGGAATTATGGGACAGACTTTGAAGCTTGTTTATGTGCAAATTTCTCTAATGAGTAACTTTGTAGTCCTTCATTCAGATATATATTCTCTGATCAACACTAAAAATATTTTCTAATACCAGAGAAAACAGTGAAAGGAAATCCCATTCAAGTGTTGACATTTACTTTTTTTTTAATTACTTGTAAACAAAACTCAGGGTGGTTAGGATGGAGTAGTTTAAATTCTATATCCAGAGATTTGCAACTTTTCTCCCATCCTAACCCCCGAAGGGTAACAATGTTCCACTGGTTAACATGGGTCCTGAAAACTAGCAGTTCATGGCTGCAAGGGAGACTGGAGGGGCTGCAGCATATCAGAATCTCTTTGAAAAACCATCTCATGTGGTTTGAATACGCCCCATAGCCCTTACAGGCTCATCCTAGTCGTCTGCTGGCATACACCCAGATGCTGCCGGAAATCTCTGGGGAAGACAATCAGTAGGTGGGCTTGAGGGCAAAACTGGAAACCTAAATATACGGTGTAAGAGTGAACACTGGAGATCAGGTAAAGGCTTAAAGTGGGAGATTATCTACGTACATAGGCAGGACATTGCGCTCAAACTAAAGGTTTTGTTGTTTTCAAGGACAACGTGGTACAACTATGAATTATATACTAGATTACTTCAACTAGAAAGAAAATCAAACGCCTTTAGGGGCAGAGAATTGAATTTAATAAAGAGTAATGTACCTGGTTTGGGCACCTTGCTTAATCATTGTAAGTTTTAATAAAAATAAATGAATCAATGAACAGATACCTAGTATTTATGTTCATTCACAGAAGAGATGTTTTAGAGCCATCTCCAAATGAAAGCACTAATTGTATTTAGATGGGAGGGCCCATGTGTTTTAGGGTGAAGTCGGTATATCATCTATGCCAGTATCAGTTTAATCTCAGCTGACCTGGCAACCTCAACCGGAAATGAATTTAACTGCTCAGGCTATTATAATGAGAGTGCTATGCTCCTGAGTGGGCACTCCAGAGCTGGTCTACAATATCCATACAATTACCAATAGAGAGTTAGCAATTAGGAATCACTGTCTAATAGACCATAGCAGACTTTCAAATTGTAGAAATTCAGAAAGCTGAACACTCCTTCACTTGCCAAATCATTTTTGCCTCCATATATTCTGAAACAGAATATATTATGGAAAGAGCTTCTAAGTTTGGTAAAATCCTTCACTATCTTGCTTACTATAACGTCTATCTAAGACACAGGGCAGACACTCCGGTACTTCTGCTTTCTGAAAGGCAGTGTTACACTATATTTACTCTGGCTTTTTTCCCTCCAGTCAGCTAACCAGCAACTGATATAAAGTATAATTCCTACCAGTACACGCAGGGAACAAGCATTACATACAAGTCTCTCCTTTATGCTTCTACCTTCTCTAGTTATGAAGGTCAAAGTTTCCAATGCTGTGTCTGAACTTGTATTGAAATCTTTGGCATTAATAAAACAAAGAAGGAATTAATATTTTTTTTAATTGTAGCGGGAGGAAAAGGAATCTACAAAGGCGGATTTCACTTTCTAAGTAGCATTATATTGGTCTACATTAATAATTTTCCCAGCAGGCCTTCCATGATTTTACTTTGAACAATCACAGCCTTTGTTTCCCCGATCCTCTTACATGTGACATTTGATCAAAGTTTTAAAATCAGCAGCTAACGGAGGTGGAGAAAAGTACCGTTCAGTAAGGCATTATTCAAAGCCATCCCACAGCTCATTTTGAGGTTGCTACAAACTGGCTCACAGGCGTTTTCCAGCTAATCACTATTTAGACGTTAAGTTAAATGCTCTGTACCCTGAACACTAAGTTTTACTGCTTGTCATCATACTTCTCAGGGAAACTTCCCCTAAATATTACTAAAGCATACCTAAGACCATCAGTTCTTCACATAGGTGTGTTTTTTAACCATAAGTACAAGTACAAGGTACCAAACGATTAGTTTATTCTTATTCAAGGTCTCTGTACATAGCCTTAAAAAAAAAAAAAAAAAAAAGTCTGCCTCCTTGCCCCACCCCAAAAAAGATTTCAGGTAACTAAGTTACCTACATTACTAGTTCTAGAATTAGTGGTAGCCATTCTGATGAGATGGGATATGCAAAAAAAACTAGTAAAATCAATTCATTAATTCATACCTACAAGTCCTTATCCAAGGAAATCTTCCCCAAAGAAATGGAGAAAAAAACATCAGTAAAGGAAATCTCTCACACTTCAGCACGCTATATAAGGTAAGACGGCCGAAAGGAAATCTTGCAGGGAATTTTATCCCTTTGAACTTTTAAATAAACTCTTAAGTAAGATTATGAAAATTTACTAAAGACCGGTCCTGATTAGAGAGAAAAAATGCACCCCTTCTCCAAGTCAGTTCTGGAGGCTTTCTCCAGAGTTTTTAAGGTTTGTGTTGGGTAAAGAAAGACCTCCTAACAAACCAGCATTCTTTTCCACATGATCAGAGCTAATTGGCCCCCCTGCAGACTAAGTGACCAATCACATCAGCTTCAGCTGAAAGCAGCCCTCACGACATTATAAACAGAGGAATGTGAACGGTAAGCCCAGTCCAAGAGGAGAACCCACAAAATAGACTTGTAGATTAAAATTACCTCATCAAAAAGACAGACTCCAAAAGTTTCCTCAAGACCTACCTGAGCATACAGGCTGACCCAGCAAAAGAACTGGTGAGTACATGAAATAATATTCATTCTTATTTCTTTCCTTAAGGGGAACAGAGACAGAAACTGATTGGCAAATAGAGACAGAGCTAGATATTGCCAATAGAATTTTAAAACAAAGACATTACTTACAGGGTCATACATTAAGGTTCTTTATTCTTTTTCCTTAAATTTTAGAAATAGAATAATAGCCCTTCTGAAAGCATTACTGGAAATTTTCTTAATTGTTGATTAAATGTATACTAATTCTCCATTATAATATAGAAATGAGTAGAAGAGAAAGGCCCTAGAAAAAAATTCAGAGGCCTTTTAAAAAATATATGTTCCTCTTTTGGAAAGGCTTAAAGAAATCCAAAATGAACATACCAAAAAAAAAATCACTTTTTTATTTTTTTAATCCGTGAAAAAAGTGATGAGTATCCTAATTTTAAATTCTTTTTAAGCATGGAATTATTACTGAAATTAGATGCTTCTGCAAATAAGAAATTAAAATATCAAAGAATCCCTGAGCTTATATAATAGTTAGAATGCACACTGTTTGCCCTAATTACGGAAGCAAGGGAGATGATTCTAAGACTCTCTACAGTCTTCAAGTGTTTACACCAGACTTGAACAAACTTAGTAATACTGTAAGCATTTAACATTTGTAGTTATAGTCTATATAGTAACTGTTTAATATGAACTACATCACTACATTACAACATGGTAACAAAAGACATAATTTTAAGTGCTACAACCTAAAGAGTAGAATGAACCCATTATTCTGGCATCAAATGAAGCAACCAAACTATCACTTTTATAAAGTACTATTTTTCCACCAACAGTTTATAAATGGGCAAATATTTTACAGCCCACACACAGAGATACAAGTCAACCTTCCCAAGCTTCAATTCTACTTTCTACTGGGATCACTTGATGAGAATCATATAAATACAAACCAAGACAAATACATTCAAAAAGTACTTGTATGCCTGTGGAGATATGAAAATTACTTGGAAACATAATAGTATAAACATAACATCTGTCTATCAGACACTTTTAAATCTGATGGAAAGAAAATCTACATGTATCAGGCAACAATAATACAATTTTTTAAATACCATACAAGCAGACATAAAATCATATAGAAAAAAAGAAAAAATCATGCAGGAAATTTCTATCAGCTGAAGGAAATGGTACTAAGTTTACAAACATGCAGGGTTTTTAGGGATCATGTTATTGCCCTCTTTTCTTTCTTTCTTTTTTTAATATAAGGAAGCCTGGCCAAAGAGATTGCTCGTCCAAACTGACGCAGGTAGGTAACCAATAGAGCCAGGGCCTGGAGGGCTGGATTACCCACCTTGTCTTCATTGTACTAAACCACACTGACTACATGAGTCCAAAGAATAGACTTATTCAGGCTAATCTGTTAAGTGGGGATCAAAATCTTACTTCTCACAACTACTTCACTTCCCAACACAATCTAAACAAGATCTAACAAGGTTTTATATATAAAAAAGGTACTGCTTCACTGTTTTGATATTAGCCTTTTGACTTCCCTGTTCACAGGTTTCTCCATGGGTTTAGTTATTTAGTTGCAAGAGAAAAAAAGATGAAATTGTAAAAGTCTAGAACAAGAGTGCTACAAAAGTACAGGTTAACAAGTAACATCCCTGAAAAGACCTAAATGAGAATAATTAATTTTGTTGGCTATAGTATGTATAGAAAGGCTATCTCACTAGATAATGAATTTTAGAACTTTAATAAAGTAGGCTGAAAATCAAGAAGAAGAATGGAGCTTTCTTACCCTAAAAGTATCCTGAAACAGTAAGTAACCAGTGGTTCCATAAATGGAACAAGCACTAGTGTACAGGTCCACGGTGGGCATTTTCACATAGGCAGGAAACAAGAAACAATAAAACACAATGCCGTGGACAACGCAGAACCATGCAGTGGTTCACAACCTTTGTGAGAGCAGCCAACTATCCTTTACTGATAGAGCCTTCTTCCTCTTCAAGTGTCAAAATGTCTTTTCTTTTATAAAATTATGATGATAGTATTGTATTTTTTCAATTATTTTCTCACCTGGCAGAATACAAATTTGGCAACACTACGTGAGAAGAACGCCCTTCTCCGTGTTTTAATTCTACTGGTCTACGGAATCCAAGACTAGACTGTGTAATAACTCTGACTGTACTAATCTTCAAATCTTCTAAGATGTCTTCCTTAACTGGAAACATATTTCCTGCCTACAAATCACAGGCTTGAACCTAAGCATTCCTGAAGAACAAATATTCTGTGGTGGCTCTTGAACAAAACTAGTCAAATGGAACACTGTGTTTCATGAAAGCTAACCAGGGTCAAAATGTCTATTTTTGAGGCAATACAGCACTGACTCTGGACTCTGGACTCAGTGTGGAGTTCACCACCACTTTGTGACCTTAGGAAACTTACTAGGTCTCAATTTTACTATCTGTAAAATGGGAATAATAACAGTACTTATTACTGGGAAAATTAAGAAACATCATTAATAACAAAAAAGCAAGTAATACTTACTGAGAAATTACTTTGTGCCAGGCATTGCCTATTGGCCTCACATGAGTTAACACATGTGAAGTGTTTGGTATGATTCCTAGTACAGAATAAACAATATATCTTAGCTATTATTATTAACTGTTACTGTTGTAAGAATCATGTATAAAATTAACAATGGTTTAAAGTAGATACTTGAGACAGTTATGGGGACAAGAAGAACACCTACTAAAGGAGCTAAAAATCTGGTTGTCAAAGACTATTTTGTGAATGCAATACCAATCATCTGGGGAAAGACTTTTATTTCACCAAACTCTCTAAAGAGACACCTTCTTCTAGTAAAAAATTAACCAGCTGTGAAGTCAGCCAGATTTGGATAATAATTCAAATAATCCAAGGCCCCCATCTGCCTTGTGTAGGTTTCTTTTATCTGTCTGATCCTTGGTGATCTGATGTGAAAAATGGGCTAATAATGTCTATCTTGCTGACATACCAAAGAATTAAAGATAACGCCATATGAAAGCACCTAGCACAGTGCCTATGAATATTCTGTTGTTGCTGTTATGATTTCCAAAAGGGCAGAGATCAGGTCTCCTAAAACATTTAAAGAATCTAGCAAAATGAGTCATTAAACAGCTGTATGAAGAAAAAAAAATACACTAAATAAAATGATAATGACAACTTGTTAGGATGACAAATTATAAAACATGAATACCCTAATATTTTTTTAAGTTTATAATATGAAACCAAAATGGCCATCTAATCTAAATAAATTTAAAAAATCAATAAATGTTACATTAGCCTGAGGACGAAAGGAAAAGTATATACCCAGCTGGTCAATGTCCAGTTCCAAAACACAGGAAGGCAGTCTCCAAAGCCCCAGTGTCCCTAGACACAGGAAGGACCCGGCAAACCCAAGCAACAACCTAGCTCCACAGGCCTCCCGTCCCCTTCTTAAGCGTCACTGTCATTCAAAAGGTAGGAAGGGGATATGCAACAGTGCCAAGCGCATCTACTTCTGAAGGAAGAAAGAAGGAAAAGAGTCAAATATAAACTCCTAGGACTGGCTTGTGGCAAACAAGAGAGGTGCACTCAGGGAAGTGAAGCTGCATTTTCCATTCTGTTCCTGGTGGCCTCTACACACTTGTCATATGCAAGGATGGTCACATGGAAAGCACACATTAGACTCCACTCATCACACAGAGAAAAGTCTAACCACTGATGAAAATGGTTTATAGTGAAAAGCTAATTATATTATCTTTTAAAAATTGCCATTTAATGTCTTAATGATTATTTTAGTTCATTAAACTTGAAACTTTTTCTTCTGATTTATTTTCAAAACTAGTATTATCTAGGAATCTCTACCTGGAATTTTTTATTTTGCCAAGAAAATAATTTTCTCTCCACTTCACAATCTAATCAGAATCTAGAATATTCAAAAGGGCAGCAAGCCATCTAGAATATTCAAAAGGGCAGCAAGCCATCAGCCAGGGAAGGAAAGACTCCATGAATATGGTCACAAAGCAACAACAACAAATAAAATCTAATCACAAAACTTTCAATAGGCTAATTATAAAGCATACATTAGAACTATGGATCTCTAGGGTCCAGCACCATGGCCTAGTACTTAAGTTCGGTGTGCTTTGCTTAGGCAGCCCAGGTTTGGTTCCCAGGAGCAGAGCTACACCACTCGTTGGCAGCCATGCTGTGGTGATAATCTGTATACAAAACAGAGGAAGACTGGCACAGATGTCAGCTAAGGGCAAATTTTCCTCAGCAAAAAAAAAAAAAAAAAAAAAAAAATCTCTCTAAAAGCTTAGTCTTGTCCCAGCACTAAGATTGACTTCAAAACATTTGCAGACAGTTTAACATTACATTTCGAAATGATTTCTATTTATTTACACAGAGGAACACATATATTTAACATTCCTTTTAATGTTACAAACTATTAATTAGTTATGAAAAGTTATTTAGACATCATGTTTAGTCAAATTAATAAATACCTGATGCCTGGACTTGTATAAAAGAAAGATACATGGGGTCAAAAAGACATGAACCATAATCCCAACCCTCACGGATTTTAATATACACTTGGAAATGTTAAAATGCCAGAAAATATTTTAACAGTCATTCATGGAAACAGTAAGAGATATCCTAAGGTAACCCATCATTAGCTATCAATGAATGACTTAGTAAATGCCCCCTTACGTAACGAGAAATGAGAGACAGGTGTCAGACTGGGAAAGCCTGCCCAGTAGTCAGTGAAGCATTCCAAAGATGTTACAAGGTGACGGAGATCTCAGAATTTAATATTAACTATAAAACAGTTAAGGGCTCACTAATTTACTCTTGCTTTCAGAGATTTACAGCCTGAGATGGATGGCAGTAATTGCAAAGTCATTGCTCCTCTCCTAACTAAGAGATACCGGAGGATGGTCACCAAGGATGGCCACAGCACACTCCAAATGGACGGCGCTCAAAGAGGTCTTGCCTATCTCCGAGATGCCTGGGGAATCCTAATGGACATGCGCTGGCGCTGGATGATGTTGGTCTTTTCTGCTTCTTTTGTTATCCACTGGCTTGTCTTTGCAGTGCTCTGGTATGTGCTAGCTGAGATGAATGGTGATCTGGAACTAGATCATGATGCCCCGCCTGAAAACCACACTATCTGTGTTAAGTATATCACCAGTTTCACAGCTGCATTCTCCTTCTCCCTGGAGACACAACTGACAATCGGTTATGGTACCATGTTCCCCAGTGGTGACTGTCCAAGTGCAATCGCCCTACTTGCCATACAAATGCTCCTAGGCCTCATGCTAGAGGCTTTCATCACAGGTAACTGTTTTTGTTCTTAAAAAAATTACAAATGTTTTGGAAAGGATACAGTCAGTTATAAGCTACTGTGTTAAAGGATAAGTTTTTTGCATTATTAGCAGGTAACGCCTGAGATCGAAAAGAAAGAGTCTAGGGCCAAATGATAAGAAAATTACAGGAGAAATTATAAGAAACTTGATCCTATACTTAGATTTTACCTATTGGAACTTCTTAAGAAAAAAGGGATCACTATGACACTAACTTGTAGCAACATCTTATGCCAAAAAAATATTAACAAAAGGTCTAAAAGGAATTTTTCAGAGAAGCTAAATATTTTGTTAAATAAGTGGATAAGTTCAACGCATATTTTGACAGTCATTTTACCTAACAGAGGAATTTGATTTTTTTTCTTTACTGGGCTAGAATTTTCTCCTTTGAGTTCATCTTTTCAACACTGACTCAATACTATTGAGCCCTGAGTACCATAGTCAGCATTACATGTTAGAGAACAAATATACACATCCTTAGCAAAATGCACTGGCAATATGGCCAAAGATTCTGAAATTCTGCTTATAAACCTGATAATACATAAGACTCTTTCCTCTAATAAAGAAGGGCTACCGTAATTTTATAAGTAACATATACAATTAAAAAATAAAAAAACAAAAACAAAAAGAAAACCTGGTTTTAACACACTACCCAATAATAATGTGAGAAGGTAAGCAACAGGCCATAAGAAGGATGATCTGGAATGAAGTCCCAGGGTGCTACTAACTGGCTCTATAACCTGTAAAAAAAAAAATCACTTAACCTTTACAACAAGAGTCCTTAAGCTGGAGTAGTCATTAAATAACATTTAGGGGATCTGTGGACTTAGACAGGAAAAACTTGCAACTTTTTTCACTAACCTCTAACTAAAATTTGACACTTCCTTTGATTATAAATGTAGGCAACAAAAAACAATAGCATCAGCAATACCTGTAACTTTGATACAAACAGAAATTACAGATATGCTTATATCACACTAAGGTACTTCGAAATTACTAACCCCACCACTATATTTTGTTATTTAATATATTAATAAAGCACACATAGGGGGCCGGCCCAGTGGTGCAGCGGTTAAGTGCACATGTTCCACTTCAGTGGCCTGGGGTTGGCTGGTTCAGATCCTGGGTGCGGACATGGCACCACTTGGCAAGCCATGCTGTGGTAGGCATCCCACATAGAAAGTAGAGGAAGATGGGCACGGATGTTAGCTCAGGGCCAGTCTTCCTCAGGAGGAAAAAAAAAGCACATATAGTACTATATTACAATTTTTTAAAAGTTTAATTGGATTTCAATATATTTGATTTCTTTTGTGTATATTTTATTTTTATGCATTTAAAGTATAATTCTGATAAGAGAGCCATAGATCTCACCAGTCTGCCAACAAGGTCTGTGGCACAAAAGCGGTTTAAAAAAAAACCCTGTTCCAGGGGCCAGCCCATGGCCCAGTGGCTGAGTTTGCAGGCTCCACTTCAGCAGCCCAGGGTTTTGCCGGTTCAGTTCCTGGCATGGACCGAGCACTGCTCATCAAGTAATGCTGAGGCAGTGTCCCACATAGCAGAGCCAGAAGTACCTGCAACTAGAATACACAACTATGTACTGGGGGGCTTTGGGGAAAAGAAGGAGGAAAAAAAGCCGAAACAAAACCCTGATCCATACAGCTCGAGGGCACAAGGAGGATGCGCTTGAAAGGTGCACTGAAATCACCTTAGAGCCAGAGCCTAAACTTGTACAAAAAGTCTGCACAAGTTTCAAAGTTAAAACAATTCTTCAATGTAACACGCATTCTAATGATCCCCTCCCCGCACCAAATCATTCTACTCCGAATCTAATCTCTACTTCAACTTGAAGTAATCTGGTTGCGAGTAAATTGCATTTATTTTCTGTTACCTTTTTTTTTAAGTAGGGCAGGAATATAGGAAATGACCATTCTTTAACTTTATAAAAAACTAAAGGATAAAGTTTTACATTTCTATGTAACAAAATGAATTTTGCTTATCCATTTTGAAATCATAGTTTTTAAATAAGAATAGATGTAAATTCTCAGGCAAATGAGACTACCCAAATTAACAATGAGTTCAATTCCTGACTTATTTGGAAGGCAGAGCACCAAGAAATATATAACTATTTGATATATCCTTCTCATTTAGAAAAGGTATTAATCTTTAAAGTGTTCATTCTAAAAAAAAAATTCAATGATTTCTAATTTAGGTGCCTTTGTGGCGAAGATTGCCCGGCCAAAAAATCGCGCTTTCTCAATTCGTTTTACTGATTTAGCAGTAGTAGCTCACACAGATGGCAAACCTACTCTGATTTTCCAAGTGGCCAACACTCGACCTAGCCCTCTAACCAGTGTTCGGGTCTCAGCTGTACTCTATCAGGAAAGAGAAAACGGCAAACTCTACCAGACCAGTGTGGATTTCCACCTTGATGGCATCAGTTCTGAGGAATGTCCATTCTTTATCTTTCCACTAACCTACTATCACTCCATTACACCATCGAGTCCTCTGGCTACTCTGCTCCAGCGTGAAAATCCTCCCCACTTTGAATTAGTTGTGTTCCTTTCAGCAATGCAGGAAGGCACTGGAGAAATATGCCAAAGGAGGACATCCTACCTACCCTCCGAGATCATGTTACATCACTGTTTTGCATCTCTGTTGACCCGAAGTTCCAAAGGTGAATATCAAATCAAGATGGAGAATTTTGACAAGATTGTTCCTGAACTTCCAACTCCTCTGGTCTCTAAGAGCCCAAACAGGACTGATCTGGACATCCGTATCAATGGACAAAGCATTGACAATTTTCAGATCTCTGAAACAGGACTGACAGAGTAAGACGTGTCCACAGCATCCTATTTTTTAATGTATTAAATATACCCAGCCAATTACGCAGCCACTTCTCCTTCATCACATCTCATGTTTTCTTTTTTCTCAATGCTGATTACATCTCTCTGATTACATCATGGTGATCAAGACGATGCCCATAAAAAATGGCTAACAATATACATTCTGGAAATATAACAATCTACTTTACAAAGTTTGTGTTTGTGGTTATCTGCTGAATCAATGCATCTCAACATGACAGGTATTTATACAGAAATGTTATTGATGAATTTATAAGGATGTGGTATGATACCAGTAATGAAGGTAAAATGGACAGTGAAGTTTAACAAGCTGAACTCTTAAAAAAATCAACTATAAATCTCTCAATTTCATCTGCAAGTTGAAGCAACAGTCTAGTTGCAAACATAGCTCCCTGGGTAGAATGATGATTTCACAATATTTAGTGAACATCCTTTTAAAACTGTTATTTTTTTCAAGACAACAAAAATAATTCCTTTGGTTCTTTATACTACAAAACTGGGGTAAGTATTACTCCCTTGATTTTTAACAGCTAAGAACAAAAATTCACAGAAAAAGAGCAAAGTACAGATTTATACACAATTCTAAAAGCATTTGAGAATGACACCCAAACATATATAGATGTTCACATATTTGTGGCAGACACTGATCAGAGCAAATAAGACAAGCTCCAGCCTGAATGGAACATATAGGGTGGTATTTTCGGAAAGGAGATGAAAAATCATATCTACCTTAAAGCTACCCTGCACAATAATCAAATAGTGATTTAAAAATTATAATAAACTATTCATCTGAATGGCTTCCAACCTAAATAAAAATATTCCCTTCCTACCTATGATTCATTCATTCAATGGTATAAAAAACCATGACAGCTCTAAATAACTCATAAATGTAAATATATTTAAGTTTTTGTAGATATGAAAGTTTAGTTAAATATAATTCAACTAGGGAAAAAATCTATAATAGATAAAGCAAAAATAATCAGGCAACAAAGTATTTTCAAATCCAAATTCCTGTTTCCAACTTCAAATAGTTTTTTCTATAAAAACAAAATGAGTGTTTGTTCACCAGTAGGAGGCTGGACTAGATGAACTCTATTCTTTCTTTCCAAATCTAATACTCCATGAAAATTATGCTTTCTCTGCTTCACTTTTTATTTTACATATACCAAGATGAACCCTTTCCCTTACTTCCAGTTTAAGACTATCCTCTGTATACTTCTCATTTCAATAAAAAAAAATCAAACTGTCCCCAAAGAAAATAAGAACCAAAAAAGTCACCCTATCGGGTTTCAAACAGATTTGTGGCTGTTCTTTTCTGAAATTTCCCTTATTCAGGTTTATGTGGGAAAAGTGAAACATTAACCCTCCCCACTGGTGATGACTCTCACAGGAATCATCTCTCGAAATAAATACTAGCTGAGTAAAGGCAAGCAGTTGTGAAGAGCAGGGCACCGCAGCAAGTCACGTTTTTCTACCCTTTGACCAAAAGGAAAAGAAAATAAAGAAGAACTTTGGAGTGGTCTAAGACTGATAATAGCAGAAGAATGTCAAGGACACAGAAACTTAACTATTCTGAACTTTGGCTGTTTGAAAATCTTAAGCATTCTTAAGTATTAGCCAGATGACAGATTTGTTTTTTCCAACCCAAGACTGCTGTAACATATATAGACAGCAAGAATTCTTATTTCTATAATAAAGTAATAAGATTCAGCTAACCTGTGAAAATAAAGTGTTACTGAAGATTTACATGGTATGTTTTTTCCTAAGAGCTTCATGCCACTCACACGGATCACAATTCCAACAGTTAGGTGAAGCTGCCCAAAGTGACACAGGGAGTGAGCGAGACCCGGGATGAGCCTCACTACAGGCGAGGCGTGCTCCCCATTCAGTCAGATGAGTCCCACGGCACAGTGTTTATACATAACTCTGCATCTGAAAACCAGATGCGACTTCCCCACACACACCCTAAGAGAACGTTGTTACGTATACTAATGCTATCTAATAAATGTTTCACAAAGAACTCAGAAATACAATCAAAAACTTTTATCTAGGGGGTTGAAAGCTTCTGAAAGCACCGTTCATACTTCTTTCACTTCAAAGAATCACAATTTCTACACTAAAAATTAAGTTCCCTGTAAAGACACCATTACCCTTTCAGGAGAATGGAGTGCAAATGGAAAGAGAGGGAAATTTCTGGGATGTGGGAAGGGCAGCTCTAACTCCTGGCTGAACAGCTCACTCATCTGGGCCACCTGGGAGCTGAGTGATGGTATGTCAAATACATGATCAGGAAGACCATGTTGGAACGAACCTAAAAAGTGCTTCTGGAAACCAATACAGATAGTATGACAGTCCCAACAAACTGGAGACAAGTAGTTACTAAACATCATAAGGCCTAGTTTTATATATATACAAGCCCATATTACCAACTGCCAGCAGCAGCCTAATAACCAAAAATTGCTATGCCTACATCCAAGTATTTCACACCAAAATGCACTAATTGGTATGACACTGGGCTGAACCTACTGGTATCATCTGGACCATTTTTTATTTTTTAATGATCTTTTAATTTCATCCTATCAGAATCATACTACAAGATGATCACTGGAACTGGTCTCCCCTATGGAGCAATCAATTCCTACTGAGTAAGAATTATAAGTCCAATATCACAGGCCTTTTTCTGCCTCCATGTTATCTCATAAGTGTTCGAGGGGGTTATGCACGATTCTTAGCGAGATGTCTTTAATTCCACCCATTTCTCTCCATATAAGAAGCATATAGATAAGAACCATTTCTAATTTTAAAAAGAACAAATCATTCTGGAACCTTCAGTACTCAGAATATCTTAATTAGATGTCATAGGACAACTCATAACTGATCAATACATCAGTGTGTCCCAAAAAACTAGTTTAGTATTGCTGTTCTTGAAGAGTATAAAATACAGTTATGAGCAATTTTTTTAAAAGCTACAGTATTTTCAACAAAAGTGTATTACTTACAAAAAGAGAAGCAGAGAATCATTAGCACAGTTAATAAAGTAAAATACGCGTGTTATCAAAAAGCATTCAATAAAACTCAATATGATATATTTGAATATACATATGTGAAAATTGCCCTGGTATTTTAGTAGGGAAAACTTTCTTAATATTCTTAACCACTTCACATCAATTTTAGTTTTATGGAACTTGCCTTTTCAAAGATGTACCTATGGAATGCAAAGAAAAGAACCTACACTCTTTGTTGAGGGTGGCTGGGGAATTACCCTAATTGAATTAATAGTTAATATATGAGGATGGCAAATAATGATGAAAAGGAAATTTACACTCATCTAATCCAAACTAGCAAAGTGCAACTGTGTGTCAAATAGTTAAAATCAAGCTATTCTCATGACAGGAACTGAGTACTTTCCCAAGGCAACCCAAGCCATTTTCAGACAACTCTAATTATTAGATTGTGTCAAATATCTGCCTCCTTAAACCTGCCCTTTAGACTCACACAGATCACATCTGATTCCTCTTTCACAAGATAGGAAAGCAAATATTTGCATAGAGTGACCCTATAAACCCTTCTCTCCACTCTGACCAATCTTGTCTCCTACGTAAACAGCCTCATTTCCTTGATGCATTCCCCATCACAGGGATTCAAATGCCCCAACCATCCTACTCCAATGTATGGATCCTTTCAAGGTGTGGCCCAGTGTTGAACACAATCTTTAAGCTGTCCTGTGATAACCTAAAAGGCTGCGGGCCTCTCTATCACGTGACTCACAGAGGACACTGTAGCTCCAGTAAACACTGCAGCCGGGCACCATCACACTGTTGATCAACATCAAGCACAAGTCAGCTGAGAGGGCTGTGCCAGCAACTGCTGTTATACAAGCACTCCATACATTAGATTCTAGAGTTTATTTACCTGAGACTTTGCATTTTCTGCGGTTAAACTTCCATCTGATTATATCTGGTCTCTTGTTCCACCTTAATTCTGATCCCAAGTCCCAAGTGTTCCACTCTATAGCTCTCTCTCTAGACACTGAATAATTTGAAAATCTGATCACACACCAACGTCATCATCCAAAGAAAAGGAGTAATTATTCAGCACTTAGCACAAAGCCTATCATATGAGTAGGAATTCAGTAACTGTTGAACAGATAAATGAGTCCATATACCCTTATTTAATCCTAAAACTTCAGTAGCGCATATCACCTTCACTTATTATGAGCCTATTCAATACCTGAGAGCTTAGATTATCAGTGATTTTCTCATTCCAAACCCTGTACTCTTTAAACAACTGCTCATTGCCTCTCCATATTCACTGGCAAAAGTATTGAATCAGACAAGGATGGAAGCAGAGGTACTGACAAGTCCCCCAGGATCATACTTATCCAATAGTCTACAATTTGAGTAAAGCCATTCAACTAGCAATAAGTTATCCACCCAGACTGTTCCAAATTTCTTCATGCTATACTCATTTAATAGTTTTTCGTTAATATAAATATACCTGATTATCCCCAATGCCATGTTAATGAATAAGAAATGTAAATAATTGATATGTTAAAAAGAGTTTGATACGGAAACAGCGATGCAAAGTTGACTGTTATAACTACTTAGTTTTTAAAAAAATCTGCAAATCAGTCTGTGAACAATATTTACATATTTAACATATGGTTTTGAGATGTGTTTACCACCGTCAGATACAATTATGCTCTGGAGAACTTTTCTGGTACTTCTAGGAATTTGGAACTTGTATGGTAATTTTCCTAACTCCAATGTTACTACAAACTGGCATTTTTTTCTCTCAGACATTAATACCCACTGGCAGTTTGTAAGGCAGTGCCTTTAAGCAGTCAGAAAATCCATCTTAACATTATAGATTCTTTAATATAAACCACAGTTAATTCACCACAAACACCAAAACACTGTTCTCTTACTATGTTCCTTCAGTAGCTACCTTAACTATGTAATTTACTTTGACTGTTCTCATCTCAAAATAAGAAAAAAAGAAAGACTACATCAAAAGGACCAGGTGAATAAATGACTGAAGCAAGAAGATTCAGAGTTTTAGCCTTTTCTCTCAGATACAAAAGCAAAACTTTTAGCATTCTCTCTCTCTCTTCTCACCTGTGAAATGCTAGCTACATGTGAAAAGGAGTTAACAGATTGGTTCTTAACTTGAAATTTCAGTTCACAACACAGGCTTAAATACAAATATATGCCTTGCCGAGAACACACAGACCTAAAAAGTTAATAAATCAAGCAAATCCTAATGGCTGTACTCATCATCCCTGATTTCATGCAACAGAGCCCTCAAATAACCAGGGGATCTTAAATGCAAGCAATGTTACAACTCCATCTACTGGAGAAGTGCGGGTAACTGCGTCGATTTTTAATAAACGTATCTTTATGTGTGAGCCTTGTTAAGAACTAGTAGTGTCATGGATCTCCAGCTAAAAATACTTGAAAACACTAAGAAAACCTTACCTACATCTTTTCGTCCTGGTTTTTCAAAACGTCTGTCACCCCTAGAAAAGATAAAATAAGTTTCAAACAAGATTTGAGAATAATATATAGATTTCCCAGCCCTGACATCCACTTTTCTGTATTTCGTTAAAGCATTTCTTTCTTTTTCAAATTATCAAACAAATACACGGCTATTGCCTAAGATTTGGAAGATACAGAAAAGCATCAAGATAAAAACAAAAAATATCTGCCATCTCACCCACCAAAAAAGCTAGCTTCTACTGACCCAGAGATATTATTTTCTTAAATTAGATATATGCTTTATTTTAGATATATGCTATTCATAGTTTTATATACTGCTTTTAGAATGTGGTTTCCTACATCACTAAATATTTTCAAAATCATCCTAACTTTACTGGTTATATTGTATTCTACTGTGTAGCTATACCATTATATAAAAAACCACGCTGATTAAGCTGTCTGATTGTTTCCAATTATTTGATACTATAGATATCATCACAGTAGACATCTTTGTGTACACACCCCTGTGAAACTGCCCTCATTCATCTTGATAGACTTCATATAAAGTCACAAACAATATAGAGAAGATGCTTTAATAGCAACAAACAACAAAATGTCAATGCTTCCCACTGAATGCTAATCAAATAGCAACTCTAATTACTAAAAATCTATGTTGGCACTAACATATTAACCTATTTATCTAGAATGCTTCTTCCTCTAAATAATGAATACTTAAAAGCTTCTTACATAAAACTTGACATCAATAATTAACAGCATTAAAAAAAATGAAACCTTGTAATTGTACAAAGAGGCTTCTCTTCTGCAGAAAGCAGAAAGACATGAGTTTTTTACACCAAGAAACCTTTATACCAAGATGTGGATCCTTTAGTTACCTTTCCTCCCAGCTCTGCGACCTATGCATTTCTCTGCCACCTCCTCGACCAAACACACCCTCTACTTCATCAAAGCTTCTTTGGTAGAAACCACATTCACCTCTGCCTCTGCCTGAAAATAAGAAAAAAGAAAAAATGATAGTCAGGAGTCAACATCTGGCACACGTTTAACACCAAAGATTAATCTTTAAAGTTCTGTCTCTATACAAAGCAAGATGTCTATATTTAAACATTTAGCAGGGCCCAATGGATCTTTACCCGTGAGACCAACGACAGCAATGAAGTAGCTAGACCACAGCAGGGTGAAAGAAACAAGTTAGAAAGTCCCAGTCCTGAACAAGAAACAGTGTCAATATTAAGCTTTTTAATAAAAAGTTTAATAGTGAAATTCTAAGAAGATCAGTAAACCTTTACTCCAAATTAAACCTTTTATTGGATTATTTTCAACAAAAAGAGAAGATGTGGAGAGTTTGAGAAGAGCACAGATAAAGTACAAAAGCCAAGCACAAATGTTAAAATAACTTCTCTAACTCCAGAGAAAGGATAATTTAATAGGGCCAACTCTAAAATATCCATTTTGTGAACTGACTCCTTAAAGATATTCTACAGCAACCAAAGGCACTCCTGGCTCAGATCTTGAAGTAAGGAAAGCATCAGGACTCAATCTGAACCACAGAGCTGGTAAGAGTGTGTGGATGTAGGGATCTAGAACCTCTAGTGGGTCAAGCGTAAACTGGCCTTTACTGAAGGTAATCTGGTTAAACCTATCAAAATTTGACTCAACAACTGTAACTAGAATTTATCCTAACAGAAAGACTTGCACAAATATGCAAATACATATGTATGAAGATGTTCACTGCAATTAAAAAACCAGAAACAACCCACTCAAAAAAGGACTGGCTGAATAAATTCTGATAAAACAATTCAGTAGAATCCTATGAAGCCAGAGAAGATAAAGTACTGATGTTAAAAGAAATCTACATTATTCTGTTGAATGACAAAAGCATGCCAAAGAACAATACATATAAAAATGACTCCATTTATATAAATGATATAGCAGCATAGTTAGGGTCAGGAAGGATATACATCCAACTGCTGGCTCTAGGAGTAGAAGGCAGTATGCACTTTCAGCTTTATACTTTCCACACAGTGTGAGCATTTCCCAGCTAATGTGTACCACTTCTATCCAACACATAGGTTAGAAAATTAGAGGAGGGTGGTGGGAGTCTAGGGATCTATTTATATCTAGAGGAAATCTTAGCCATCATCCCTGGCTTCTCCAACAGTATAAAACCAGCCAAAGAAAAATGTGATGAATCTTGAATAAAAGCCTAAATGCATTCCAAAGCTAAATACGATTGAATTAAATAATTATTTCAACTATCCATGCAGTATTTCTACTTTTTGGTTAAAATTTATCAACAACTGACTCAGAATACAGTATACTTTTTTATGCCCTTATTATGAAATATGCAAATAATGCACAGAATTGTAGGTGGGTAATTTTAGGAACAATGGGTACTCTCTTAACTAGTCCAAGTATCTATTTCTTCATCTGTAAAATGGAAGTGAGGACTAGGGTTGAACTATAATTATCTTAAAGTTAGCTTCCAATTGAGTCAACTGAACTTTAAGTCAACTCCCAGTTTCAGTACTTATCTGCTTAGGAAATGTATACATTTTATTTAAGAGCCTAAAACAGTGTAATGCAAACTGTTATAAAACACTGCAGTGATCCCCTATAATGATGATTTAGGGTGAAAGAAAAAAAAGCCCCCTGTCCTTTTAGAGAAGAATTTTCTCAGGAAAACCATTAAGAACACAGCACCCTGAAAAAGTGCTTTATTCTGGAAACATGAATATAAAAAATAGCCTTCAGGTTGCCAGAAAAACAAGCAAACCACAGACAAAATATATTCTGCCAGTTATGACTAGTATGGGCACCGGTCCTCCTTATGGGACTGAAGCTTTCTAAGTGAGCACATAAAAAGAATCCGATTCTAGAGCAGTTGAGCATGTAAAACATAAGGAACAATCTTCAAAGTACAAGACCCATAATCATCTACAAATGCAGTTCTCATATAAGAAGGAGCAAGAGGGGCTGGCCCCGTGGCCGAGTGGTTAAGTTTGCGCGCTCCGCTGCAGGCGGCCCAGTGTTTCGTTGGTTCGAATCCTGGGCGCAGACACGGCACTGCTCATCAAACCACGCTGAGGCAGCGTCCCACATGCCACAACTAGAAGGACCCACAACGAAGAATATACAACTATGTACCAGGGGGCTTTGGGGAGAAAAAGGAAAAAATAAAAATCTTTACAAAAAAAAAAAAAAAGAAGGAGGAGCAAGAAATATGACATGATGAATCCTTCATAAGCTAAACTGAAGGACTGTCCTATTGCCTGAGATCTCACCCTATTCTTTTAGGGGATTAAACTCTACTTCCTTTTAATGATGATGAAGACAGTGGCAGACAGTCGTATGGATCTGCTTTGTTATTACACGTCTTAACCAGATAAAATAGAAAGATGACAATTTTATGTTGCTTCCTCATCCATTTATTTGTTTAAATTTTACTAGTTCATGATATTTAGAAGTCTGGAAATTAGTCGATTTCACATCAAAGTTTTCTCAAGTTGGAAAGAGCTAGGATAATCATCTAATGTTAGCTGTGCCCATGCAAGAGAAAAGCCACAATAACCATTATTTAACCAACAGGTTAAAATTAAGTAACAAGTGAAGAAAACAAAACCACAGATTAATGGTCTTACAAGACCATTAAAAAGAATCATGGTTGGAAAATGACGTTACACATATTTTTCACAAAGTTGGTTCATTCATTTGACTAGTTTCACGCCATTCTTTAACGTCAATGTTAATTAAGTCACTGCTTTCATCACATTATCTATCTTTTATACATGCCCTGTTTTAATGCTGAACATAAGAGTTCCATCCTATGTGATAATCCTACACTTAAAAAAAACCAGGAAGCCAGGAGAAATTCATCGAATCCTTCACTTGTTTCTTGATATGAAATTTTTTTTAAAGCCTATTTAGAGAGATTGGTTGGGATTTGCAACACACAAAGTCGGTGGTCACTTGAGGCACATAAAACAGCTAGCCTGTGGGCCATAGTTCTTGATTAATAAGCCCTCTCTATGACTTGCCCTGAAAAGCGCTAGAAGCAAAGCTGCCTGGGTGTAACCTCTCCTTGCTGTCAGCCCACCAGAGGAAAACACAGGAAACATCCAAAGTGCCAGGCCAGAGCCATCACCACAATACCACCACACCACCACAAGGCAGATCTCAGACAAACTCTGGACAGATGGAACCTAACTGCACGTGGGAATCTGAAGGGCCTGTGGAGGTTTTGAAGCACACACACGCCTAAAGCTCACCACCCAGAGTTTCACTGCAGAGGTACTTCTTCTAAGTTTCATAGATGATTCTAGCAACTCCCTAGGTTAGAAACCACCATTCTAGAGACTGACAAATTCAGAAGAAAAAACACGTACAACTCGTTAATAGTACTTGGCCTACCAGTGGAGTTTTGGCTTCATTACTCACAACACCTGCACTCCCACATTCTGAACAGACTACTGAAAGAAACCTCTTCACAGGAATGAACAATTGAATACAGTCTCTATAAAGACCAGGTATAAATTACTCTATTCATAAGGCACAACTTTAAGGAAAAAGAATTTAGATGTTCCACACTCAGGATCCTGCCAATCTGGCTGGTGCAATACGTCTAGGCAATGGCCTCTGTCTTTGGAGACGCCCAATTCTTCCATTTCTAAAGCACCTCTTAAAAAAAATTACAAGGTATGTTTATACGAACGCTATGATTTAACCAACTTAGAGTAAATGCTCAAGTAAATGTTTATATTACGAACAACAAGAATTCCCTTATGTAACAGAAAATCAACGAACCCAAAACAGGGAGCAGCTATCAAAGAAAGAAGCAACATGGAAATAAGGATTATTCGTCTAAGACAAGACACACATCTATAAAACTATACGTTAAGTAAATGACTGCTGCATAATTATTTTTTGTTCTACCCCCTAAAATAGCCCTAGTACTGATGAGACAGGTTTTACTAAAGCCTCCCTCTGGCTGGGGACACTCTTGGCAGATGGCCTTATACAGAAACCCTGTGTCATGGACACCTGCAAGAACTTCGGTGCTGCTCCAGTAGCTAAGGCACTTCAGGAAGCTCTGGCTGTCAAAGTGTAAGGCTGCCTGGGGACAAGGAATATGGATAACGAAGATTTTCCAAAGTTAACTAGTACCATTTTGAATCCTTCACACTCAATCTCTATGCTAGAATTGCCTTCCTCTGCTCCAAATCAGGGACTGTAGAGAGGTACACTGAGAAATGGTTCAGAAAACAAATGTTCAGGACATTCAGTATGCAGTTAACATCAAAGAGCAGTTTTTTAAAAATCGAGTATTAAAACATTTTTAAAGTGATTTCCCTATCCTCCTCCTCCTCTGTTATTACTTTTTTCACATGAAAGCTCACCTCGCCCTCTTGAAGAACTTCGACCTCTAGGAGCCCCCACCACTGTTCCTCCTCCTCCTCGTCCTGTCAGTCTCAGGACAGCAGCACTATTTACAGACATGGAAAAGTTTCTCTGCCAAGAAAAAAGAAAAAAATGGATAAAACAGACAAAACGGCATGTTGCTTCTCCCCACATCCCAAGACTACATAAAATGGCATCTAGTTACTAATAGCAATGGGAAATCATAACTATAGACATACTAAGATGATCCAAAACCTGATTTTAGCCAAAAATCTCAAATTAACATTTCAGATCAACAAACACCGACAACCAACGCCTTATACTATGTTAGGTTTTGTGAAGAAATATTAAACAAACAAACTCTAAATGTTGTATGTATCCGGAAGCAGAAAGGGTAAATATGCATCATAACAGAGAAAACTTGGTAAAAGAGATCTGCTTTGAAAGGGTCCTTTAACTAGTGAAAAGTGGAAATAAGAGAGAGTCACAAAAAGGTCTGAATCAAGAGGAGCACGATAAACAGAAAAAACAATCATTTGTGCTTCATTCTGCTCACCAATGTGAATTAGCAACTTCGTGTAGTATTTGTTCATGACAGGAATCAGAAATCAGAAATGATGGGGAAGAGCCAAATAAGAATCTACATAAGACCCACCATCTTAATGGAACAGGGGAAGGAATGCTTGGAAAAAAACACCACCCCAATCACTCAGTCATTAGCCTGCACTTGTACCCACAGTCAATCTGGAATAGGATCAAGAACAAGATAGTAGTGGGTGGGCATCCTTCAAACACGAAAAGGAAGACTCGGAGGCCTGGGAGCCAAAAGTATGTTTAGTCACACTTCTGGATAAATGGAATATATAGGGCTTAGGAAACAGTAAAGCAAGAAGCAATTACAAAAATCTTGAAAAATGATCCATAAAGTAGAAAACTCCTGGATATTTGAAGGAGAACTTCACAAGACGGTTTTAAACTCACAAAACTTGGAATATATCTTTACCTGAATACTTTCTAGACACTTAGATCCTAACAGACATTTGTGCAAAAGCGCAGAGAGGTGTGGTACAACACCTCTGTACAGGAAAATACAACTGGGGCCTGGCTGTAGCCAAGGGCCCTCCCGGCAGAAGGGCAAGAAGTGAGGCTTAAGAATTGGACTGAAAAGAATCCTGCATTTTTAACCAATATTTTACATACAAATTGTTTTCCACTGTAAAGTCCTGATTTGCTGTTTTGACCCAAAATCACCTGAAATGTGATGTCTATATCTCTTCTGAAGAAATTAACAACCA
Source organism: Equus caballus (assembly GCF_041296265.1). NCBI lineage: Eukaryota > Metazoa > Chordata > Mammalia > Perissodactyla > Equidae > Equus > Equus caballus. Next base: position 19,820,518 of record NC_091689.1, on the reverse strand, counting down.
ACTGGTTAAAAATTTCTACTTTCATTATTGAATTTCTTGTTTTAATATATTGGTTCATTTTCTCATTAACTGTCTCATTACCTGTCTTTTCACAATTTTATTCAATACAATTTATTCAGGTAAATTTTAGAAATTTATCAATGTAAATAAGTTTTCTTTAAGTTTTATAGGTGTATAATCATATAATCAAATAACTTCAAAACTGAAAACTTAGGATGTAATTGATTAACTAAAAATTAGAGGAAGATACCCAACTTGAAAACATTTATTTCAAACTATATTTTAATAAAACAATAAAAAACTGGTTGAAATAAATGCATTAACTAACCTTTTGTCAAAGAATACCCAGTGGAGTTATTGAAAAATGACTCTAAAAACACAATTAAGCAAGACTGAAGTCCAAAAATCTAGATTAATATATTCTAACATTGGAAAAACACAGGTAAGGGCTAATTGCATTATGTGTATGCCAGGATCCCATGTATTGAACACCTCACTACCAAACTATCACACGGGTGAAACTCAAAGGCACCCAGCTATAGGTTTTTCACTGGTAGTATAAAGAAATAGAACTGATTTTTGTGTGTTGATCCTGTACCCTACAACCGTGTTGAATTCATTTATTAGTGCTAATGGTTTTGTTGTGGATTCTTTAGGATTTTTTATATGTAAGCTGTTATCTACAAATAGAGACAGTTTTACTTCTTCCCTTCCAATTGGATGTCTTTTATTTCTTCTTCTCACCTAACTGCTCTGGCCAGAACTTCCAACACAATATTGGATATCAGTAGTGGAAGTAGGCATCCTTGTCTTGTTCCCGATCTTAGGAGAAAAGCTTTCAGTCTTTCACCATCGAGTATGTTATTAGCTGTGGGTTTTCATAAATGCCCTTAATCATACTGATGAAGTTCCTTTCTATTTCTAGTTCACTGAGCGTTTTAACACAAGAGGGTACTGAATTTTGTCAACTGCTTGTTCTGCGTCAATTGAGATGATCAAGTGGTTTTTTTCCTTTGTTCTATTAATATGGTATATTACACTGATTTTCTTACGTTGCACCATCCTTGCATTCTGGGGATAAATCCCACTTGGTCATGGTGTATAATTCTTTCAATATACTGTTGGATTCAATCTGTACTGGTATATTTTAACAACTAAAGATATACAAACAAAACAGACTACAATAAAACATAATGTTAATAAATAATTATCTCTACACAGTGAGTTTAGGGGTGAGATTTTCTTCTTTATACTCTTCTGTATTTTCTACAATGAATACGAATACCTTTTATAATAAAAAGTATTTTATTTATTTTAAAGAATACATAAAGAAATCGTAAAAGTAACATGAAAGACAATTCAGTAGAATAGGTAAAGGACGTGGGCAAATCAAAAACCATAATAGGCCATAAGCATTTGAAAAGATGCTCAACCTCATTAGTAACTAGTGAAATACAAATCAAAAACAATTATCAAAGCCATCACTTAGGCCAAAATTTAAAAACCAAGAGTTGGAGGGTTGAGTAAAAATGAGACCTCTCATATACTGCTAGTGAGAGTGCAAAACTGGCAAGTCAATACAAAAACTAATGTGGTAATACCCAGTAATGTTTTAAAAAAATGCGAAGAACCAAAACCCAACAATTCCACTTTTATAACATGTTATAAGAATGCTTAGTGCAGTATAATCTGTAATAGTAAAAAGTGAAAACTTAAATATCCAACCAGAAGAGACTGGAAAAAAAACTGTAGATTTTCTCACATATGGAATACTACACAGCAGAGATGAACAAATTAAAGCTATGTGTATCAACACAGATAAACCTAAAAATCATTATTAAAAGAAAAAAGCAAGCTGCAGAATAAAAACTATGCCACATAATAAAAGCATGCTATCTTCAACACAAAATTTATTGCCCTATAAAATAAGACATTTTGGCATACCAATACACAAACATGTAATGAAAATATTAAGACATGAAAGAGAAAAGTAATCCAATTGATAGTAAGGAAAGGAAGAAAGGGGTACACGCCAGGCAGTGTCAACTGTATGAGAAATCTCATTTCTTAAAACAAAAAAAGACACACAAATATATCATAATTGTAAGATTTGATATATCTGAATAGTAAATATACTGGTGTTTATAATACTATTTTCTATACTTGTCTATTTAAAATAATTCATAATAAAAATATTTTTAAGAAAAATTAAACCAAAATACAGCCAGATAACAGTTTTTTTGAAAAAGAAATTTGTCAATTTTGTGGGTAATCACTAGAGACAGGATCCTTTCTTTCCTGTGTACTCTTCACAGCAATAAACACCTTCTGGTTAATGAAAATATCTGCTGATAACCATAGATGATAGTGGATTTCATGAATAAATACAGAAGTAGTCTGATTTAGAAGAAACTATAAACAAATAAAAATTGCTTACGAAAATGTGCTGAAAATCATCAAGGGTTAATATCACCCCTTTCTTAGAACTTAACATAATTCTAATAGTTTGTTTTTTTTTTTGAGGAAGACTAGCCCTGAGCTAACATCTGCTGCCAATCCTCCTCTTTTTGCTGAGGAAGATTGGCCCTGACCTAACATCCATGCCCACCTTCCTCTATTTTATATGTGAACGCCTGCCAC